>NC_080404.1:22014583-22323541 GCF_030265065.1 Corythoichthys intestinalis | reverse complement strand
CAACGTACCCTGATACTTTCTGATGCCAAAAAAATAGCTCATTCTTTTGAGACCTCACGGCTGGATTATACCAAGTACATTGCCTAAGTCCATAAAGACCTTCCTGCCGGTTGAAAATGCTGCTGTTTTTATCAAAAGCGGTGCATTACTACTTTGATTTTATATTTTGGGATTATTATTGATACTTTTATGATTGGGGAGAAAGAAGCACTGCTGAAACTTTTATTTATGCCGAGATTTTTAGAGTTCCAAAATCTCATTCTATGAATCCAATTGTTTATGACGGGGTTGTTCATGATCGAAAGTTCCTCTGTGTATCAGAATTGTTTCGTTTTTCACGTTAATTATTGTAATGTTAATTGTTGACCGCAACACAAAATATAGATAAATATTGACAAACATCTGGAAAAATAAGCAAAAAAAGCAACTTAAAAAGTAATTTGCTCTATTTTAATCACCGTTGTTTTAAGAGCAGATGTCATCTTAAAACTGAAATTATTCCACAATTGCAATAACTGTACCTTTAATTTTGAGGATCGTTTTCAAAGACTTCATAGTTTGGGGAATCACAAACCCAGCTGTCCTTACTGAGCCACACTGTAATTATAAGGGTTTGAAACACATGTCGTCATTTTGCCAAATGATTTTGGACCAGCAAGCTGCTGTCTTAAGCCTTTGCAGGCACATGGTATACATGTGGCTGGCACTGAAGAGGCACCCCATGATCTTCCTAAAATTACACTGTTCGTAAAGATGAGATTTTTATTAACTATTTATCCTGTTGTAGCTCTAGTGGTTATTTAGTGATACTTTTGAATGGGCGAGAGGTTGAGTTTTGTCTCTAAGAGGAATAGACAGGCGAATTGACCAATAATTGACAAAGCAAGTACACAGTAAGCAACTGGAATCAGGAAATTCTTGAATATGAAAATATATTTACGATAACGAAAACAATATTTCCCTCAACAGTTGGAAATCTGAGAGTCAAACTGCCTTTTTTCATTAAGGTCCACTCACAATCCTACCACATTGGAATGATACAGTATAAGGTCAGTACGGTTATAAGTAATTTTCACCTCATCCACGGTGGTTCATCATCTCTTTATTTATTGTTGCATAAATAAAAATTAAACTATTTGACATAGAGTCGTCATTACTCATTATTCAGAAACGTGGATTTCAACCTCCCTCCCGGTTTTTATTTGGCACTGATAGGCCACAGAAAACTGGAAACCAAACCAAAAAAATTGATTCAACATTTTTTTTCTAATTGAATTACTCGAGCTAATGAATTAATCGTTGCAGCATAGTCCAAACTTTAACTTACCAGGTCCGTCGGTCTGTCCATCCTGTAATGTTTTGTTCTGATTCAGCAGTTTATATAAAGCATTTTCATTCAGTATGGGCATTGGTTTTCATTCTAATCTGTAAGTCTCTTTGTAAACATGACTAGTTACAAAAGGATATTTTATTTATTTTAAATATGGATGACTACAGTGGTATGAAAAAGTATCTGAACCTTTTGGAATTTCTCAAATTTCTGGATAAAATTACCATCAAATGATGTTTGTCAAAATTCCACAGATGAAAAAACAGTGTCTCCTTTAACTAAAACCACCCAAACATTTATAGGTTTTCATATTTTAAAGAGGGTAGCATGAAAACAATGATGGAAGGGGAAAAACAAGTAAGTGAACATCACATTTAATATTTTGTGGCCCCCCTTTGGCAGCAATAACTGCAACCAGACGCTTCCTGTAGCTGCAGATCAGTCTGGCACATCAATCAGGACTAATCATGGCCCATTCCTCTCTGCAAAACTGCTGTAATTCAGTCAGATTCCTGGGATGTCTGCCATCAATCGCTGTCTTTAGGTCATGTCACAGCATCTCAATGAGGTTCAAGTCTGGACTTTGACCACTTTGGCCACTCCAGAACGTGTATTTGTTCTTCTGAAACCATTCTGAAGTTTATTTACTTCTGTGTTTTGGTTCATTGTCTTGTTGTAGCATCCATCCTTCTTTTAGCTTCAACTGTCTCGGCCTCAGGTTTTCCTGCCAAACATCCTGATACACTTTTGAATTCATTCTTCCATTAATGATTGCAAGTTGTCCAGGCCCTGAGGCAGCAAAACAGCCCCAACTCATGATGCTCCCTCCAACATGCTTAACGGGGGGGAGGAGGTGTTGATGTTGGTGAGCTCTTCCATTTTTCCTCCACACATGACGTTGTGTGTTACTCCCAATCAATTCAACGTTGGTTTCGTCAGTCCACAAAATATTCTGTGCTATTCTAATTTCCCAAGTCCCTTTTAGCAAAAATTAAATGAGCAACAATGATTTTTTTTTTTTTTTTTCCAGACAGCAACAACACCATTCTTGGCCACAGTTTTACATCGAGTTGATGTGTGCACAGAGATATTGGACTGTGCCACTGAATTCTGTAAGTCTTTAGCAGAGACTCTAGAGTTCTTTTTTACCTCTTTGAGTATTCTGCGCTGAACTCTTGGTGTCATCTTTGGTGGACGGCCACTCCCTGGGAGAGAAGCATTTGTAGACAACTTCTTTGACTGTCAGTTGATGTACATCCAGACTTTTAGGTTTTAGTTAAATCAGACACTGTTTTTTCATTTATGTGATTTTGCCAAAGATCAGCTCACATTTGATGGTGATTTTTTGCATAAATGTGAGAAATTCCAAAAGGTTCAGATAATTTTCATATCACTGTAAGAAAAAGGGTTGACGCAAACAGGCACTTGTCTTATCCAAATCTTCTCAAAAAGGTCACCTGGGGCCTATTCGTGCATGTGACTGTTAGAAACACAACAGATTTGAGCTGAGCTTTGGAAAAATAATGCAAATTTTACTGCTTGCATGTATGCGTGTGTATCATCTAACAAATTAGGATGTACGGCACAACTTTTTCACCAGTGTTTGTCTTTCTCCCTAATCTTTTTTCAGGAAGCTTTAATATGTACAAATTGAATTATGCCAGTAAAAATGTAAATTGTGTGTGTGTTATTGTTGTTATGTTTTTTTCTATGTGCCATTCATGGGGTCCCTGAACCAATGAAAGAGAATTTTTAGAGCTGAAATTTTGAAATCTGTCAGATTTGACTGGAACACAAATACAGGTTAAGCATTTACACTGTCCCGTCAGCAGACCACTGCCACAGCAGTTGCTGGTTTTGTGTCCCCTAAAAATACCCCTCGCCAAGTGCGCACATCAAAGGGGGCTACAGTGTTGCCACGAATCCCGCCCTGGCTTTTAACCTAAAGCCAGCCACGGAGGAGGAGCGTGCAGTGTGTGCAAAATGGGATGAGGCATCTGAGGGAAAGAGGAGAGCAGAAACGCTGGTTCAGGTTTCAGTAAGACACACTGGCGGCAAACCAGCGGCACACTGCGATCACTTAGGAGAGGAGCAACCAATTTGCGGGACGCGATTGGAACTGAGATGAAAACGGGTCCATCCTTATGAGTCAACATCATCAGGAAAATCTCTGACTGATGGGAAGTCACAAAATGTATTTATTTCCAAATTTGATACTTTGGAATTAGTCTCAATTAGAACATTAATTGGACACCACAGCTTCTGAAAAAGCCTGCTTTATTAAAACCATCAACGATTTTTAACCAGCTCTTTTCATCCTGATGAGTTTATTGATTTTCAAGTGGATACAAACATCATTTTAGGTCAAAAAATGGAGACGGAGCAGAAATGGACAACTGGGAAAACAAGCCAAAAGTTACAGAAAAGTTCAGACAAAAAGCTTAAGTGGCATAACTGGAGAGATTTTTCTTCTGTCACAATTTGTTTTGCGTTATCTATGCTAAGTGTTGGAGTATGCATTGGAGTTTTTGTGCGGACGACGGCATTGCAGTCCAGGATAGTAAATCTTGAGCAGCAAACCCTCTCTGCCTGGATGTTGTCCCTGGAGCAGGTGGAACCCGTTATTTTGGAAAGACTGGACCAAATCTTGGACAAGGTGTGTTCGCATCCGTTGCTTTTGCGGTGTAATGCCTAATCTGATGTGGAATACTGTATCTATTGGACTTTTAAATTTAGGAATTATTAATTTAAAATGTTGAAGTAGGCTTCAAAATTTGATTTACTTTTCTTCTGGTCCACTTTAAAATGCAATCTTTACTCCTACAATAGTAAATGCTGTGTGGATTATATAGATTTAGAGACTATACATTAAGGTCTGAATATTTACAGTTCAGTTCCTAGTGGATAGAATTTTTTTAATTGCATTTTCAATATAAAATGGATTTGAGAGTGAGAATAAACAGTCATTTACTGGGGGAAATTAAAACGATAGCAAATACTGAACCCATTATCAAAGCTTGACTTCATAAAGCCATTCAAATGTCATTAAATTGTTATAACTCAGTATAATTTACCAATTATAAAAGTTTTTTTTTTTTTTTTAAGTTTTCTTCTGTAAATACAGCAAGGACAAAATGTGTTAAAATTACTGAAGAATAAGCCTTTTCTTAACTCATGATAGTTTTAGGAATCCATGCAAATGCAACTACAAATTAGATAAATTAATACAATTAACAGGGAGACCAAGAAATCTCAAACCAAATATAGTTGAGTAAATTTGAGCATCCTTAAGCGAGATCTACACTATATGACACCTTCAAATTGCTAATCTCAATCTAAGTGCTCTTCCCAGCCCTTCACATCTGTTGCTCCTAAGGACACACCTACCCTTTCATTGACCACTTCCACAGCTACACTAACAAGCTTTTCCTGAGTGATTGAAGTCTTCCAAAGGCCTGTTTTCTCTACCTTTGTTTTCTTTGGCCAAACTTTTATCATCCCCCACTTCACCCCAGCGCTTTCTCAGGAGCAGGCATTTGCTCTTACTAGGTGAGCAATGAGCCTAACTGCATGACTCGTAAAGAAGTTGGTCTGTCAGAAGACGAGAAAGTTGGTTGTTGACGTTAAACCAGATGGCCACAAGTGTGAAACCATATTTGTCAACTTTCTAATATTGTGTGAAGGGTTGATTTAATGTGTACCTTTTGCACAGGTTTTGTCAAAAGGCATGCATCCATTTCAAAGGTCTGTAGAAAAATGATAGATGGGTATAGTTTTGGGCCTGTTTTTTGGTTTCATCTGAAGCAGCAAAGAGATTTTTTTTTTTTTTTTTTATAAATAAGTTTGAATTCATCCAGAGTAGAATTGCAGGAAATATTTTATGAAGCAATTATGAATGGAAGCTTTGATTCTACAAAAACAAAACTATATTTATATACATAATGTAGTTGTGTATCCACTCACTTCTTTGCATTGAGAAGACGAGTATGTGTGTCATTTGTAGAGTGACCGCGAAACCTCGGTACTCACACATTTCAATACCCTTGCGCTCCCAAAAGTTCCAGCTCTTTAAGAATTGTTGAGCAAAGAGGTTTGGCATTCAATCCTAACCAGAGGTGGGTAGAGCAGCTAAATATTTTTCTCAATTAAGAATAGCATTACTTCAAAATAATATTATTCAAGTAAAAGTAGTCATCAAAAAAAAATTACTAAGGTAAAAAAATATATTTAGTGAAAAGAATACTCAAGTAATAGTAACTGCTTACAATGTCTGATTTTTCTATTTTATTTTTTTAAACAATGGTGTGTTTTTTTCTCAACACAACACCATCTACATGAATGGTTACTATTATACAGTACTATGTAAGCTATTACATTACCATATTAGGCCACAAATATACATAAAAAACATTGAATTCTGAATAGAAAAAAAATACAGAAATGAAACCTCATCCATGCAAAGAGCATGAGTGCCCTCTAATAGAAAAAAATACATTTTCTACCATGAAATTTAAACGATCAAAACTCTTGTTTTTCCGCGGTCTAGTAGTGCTAAATAAAAACTGAGATAGAGGTTGGAATCCACACTGTCGAGTCATGTTGATGGCAGCGCTCTAAATTAAATAGTTTGTTTTTTATGGTGCTTTAAAGACTCAACATGATAGAACAGGCCGACGTGATCATAGGACTTATGACTGTAAGCTTGTGGGTGGTCATGTGAGTGTATTGCTACATCTGATTGGTCTGATGGAGTCATGTGATTTTTGTTGTGACGTCTCATTGATAACACTGGTAGATCCACTGTGGGCATCTCTGTTAAAACTAAAGTAAAATCTAACATGTAAAATGAAGGCCCTTTCACACTAGGCTGCCACTAGTGTGAAGGGTTCAGTGGCAACACATTCATTGTGTATGTGGGAGAGGACTTCCCGGCGAAAGTGAGCATCGGTAGCCTTTTTGGACGGAGCATAAAGTCTTGACTGAATTTTCGCTGAGCGGCGAGCCCAAAATAGATACTTGTTCTATTTTCACAGCGCTATCGCTCTGATGTCAACAACGCATTGAATAGCAGAGGGGCAGGCGTACTCACATCTGTGCTATCAGGCTGTTTCGTTGGATGGATACGCGCAAGTCACGACTGATGAAACCTTGATAAACGTGTTTTTTTAAAGTTTTGCAAGATCTGGGACACTACCGTATTTTTCGGACTACAAGTCGCTCCTGAGTATAAGTCGATCCAGCCACAAAATGCCCAATGAAGAGAAAAAAACCATATACAAGTCGCACTGGAGTATAAGTCGAATTTTGGGGGGAAATTTACTTGATAAAATCCAACACATGGAACAGACATCTCATCTTGAAAGGCAATTTAATATAAAAATACAATAGAGAACAACATGCTAAATAAATGTACAGTGTACAGTGCATGAACAACGAAATGTGAATATACTGTCCTACGCTATGGCTCGGTCCTGGCTATACTGCGAACTCCCAAAAGACAATGCTGGACGTCCGTATAATTTGCTGAATCAATTTGGTCCTCGATAGAAAACAGGTTTGCATCAACGTAAATAAATGATAATTAGGTACTATTAGTAATAAGTAACAGGTTAGCATGCGTTCGCTATCATTAGCACATCATTCAAACAACCACACAACTGGCTCTAAGTGTCCGATCGCGGGTGGAAAACACACAACAACAACAGAAAAGATGATACACGCAGGCGTTGCCTCTGTGGAGATGATTTAAAAGCATAAACGATGAAAGTAGGTACGCAGCGGTCTATTCTCTCTCGCTAACTCGCCCACTCACTCACTCAGAGTCAGAGCTACGTGGCTGTCCGTCTTCTTCTGGCGTGTGAACACTCTTCTTCACGTAAAGAAGTGCGAGTGCGCCCTCACGTGGGCGTGAAAGCGCCACAAACTAAATGCATCCATTTCAAGACAAAAAAGTCAATCATAAAATTGAACATACACTGCCAAAGGCAGAACGCGAACGTGGCCATAGCTATAAAGAGTTATTCAGATAACTATAGCATAAGAACATGCTAACAACTTTACAAAACCATCAGTGTCACTGCAAAACACCAAAATAACATGTGAAATTATATCATAATGTGTTAATAATTCCACACATAAGTCGCTCCTGAGTATAAGTCGCACCCCCAGCCAAAATATGAAAAAAAAACGCGACTTATAGTCCGAAAAATACGGTACTTGAAATAGGAAATGTCGCCGTTTTCTTGTGCAACAATAAAAAATAACTGCATTGGTGGTTGGAACTATAGTAAATATGCTTGTAAATATGCTTGCTGGAGTCCACCCGCTTTTCACTTCCTGACAGCGTCTGCGTCAGCCTACGTCGCTCCTCCCGTTTTGCGCTTGTCTTGGGCTAATTTTCACACTGACCTGCAATAGTGTGAAACAGCCGAAGGAAAAATGTAACGACTCTAAAGTAGCCCAAAGTAAAGGAGTAAGAGTAGCATTTCTTTTTCACATAATTTACTTAAGTAGAAGTAAAGTCTAGCATGGTAAAACGAATCTTAGAAGTATGTTTTCCTCAAAATATTATTCAAGTAAATGTAATAGAGTAAATGTAACGCTTCACTACACAACTCCCTTCTTAGCTGCATGCATACACTCTTTGCATTTCGCGCAAGTTTGTTGATTCTACGTTCTGAGTCAACTCAATAAATTGTGTTGCATTGTGTCTGTTGCCATAGTTTGGGTTTGTGGTATTATTTTGCAAAATGCGCCTGCTTTGGGGCGCTACAGCAGAAAGGTGAAAGAAAATGACATATCAAGTCAATTAAGTGTCTGGTAGTTGTGCTTGAACATTGGCAATCTCAGCTCACAGTTCAACAGCTGTGAACAAATGCCTTTGGCTCTTTTGCTCTCTGGCTCTTCGGCTATGTACTGAGAGTACTAATGTTGTAGAGGCCAGGATGCCCACATACGGCAATTCTAATTTTCGCACCTCTCCTTCCCTGAAGATTGCCTGTAACGTACAACTGTGTGCACTGTAGCGCAGCATGCATTCTCAATGCTGATTGATTGACGCAATTTGTTCTAGAATTTCAATTTATCCAACTACAACAAATGTGCGTAGAAGCATTTTTATGTCACATCACACCAAATGTGTCATCCATGCCAACTGTTACTGAACTGTGACTGTTCACATCAACTGCATTGATTTGTAATGGCGTACCGCAAGCAACACGTCACTTCCGCTCATTAATATTCATGACATTAGCTACTGTTGCTAAGTAGGGACAAGCCACCGTTTGTCCCTAATAGGAAATGAATGGAAATCGTGTACGAAGGAGATGTTTACAGAGCTAAGCCTACCAATTCTCTCCGAAAATTATGTGCCTGGTGCCAAATTGACTGGCAAAGATGTAGATGAACATAAAAATGTTCAGTTAAAGAGATGGCTTTAGAGTCGAAGGCTGAAAAAGACGAAAAAAACGACCTAAGCATAGCTTTAGCTTTTTTATCGACGCGACTGACAATGACATTCTCTTGTTTCAACAAGCTATCCTTTACCATCAGCCCTGTCTTTCTTATATATCCTCTGGTTGTCCTACGTATCTTATCGTTCTTGGTGGTAATTTAGTTAGCTTTGTGTAGCGATCGCAAATGCTACTCAGTGAAAGCCAACAAACACTTTTAATTTTTTCATTGATAACACATCTTAATTCTATAATTTATTTACACTTCCCCCTTACTAAAGTTGTTTTTTATATACTGTATATATATATATACAGTGCTGCTCGAAAGTTTGTGAACCCCACAGCGATGGTCAGATTTTTTGTAAAAAAAACTAAAATAACCTTATTAAATGTTAAGTTATACCCAAATCCACAATACTGACATTCCAAATAGTGGACTGAAACAAAAGAAATAGTTATATTGTCATTCTTTATTTAACAAAAGTGGTTGATTTAAGAAAAACTCAGATATCATGTGTGCAAAAGTATGTGAACCCCTTCAGTTAATAGGATATTGCGCCTCCTTTTGCAGAGATTACCTCAACCAAACGGTTTCTGTAGTGACTAATCAGCCTCTCACATCTACTTTGGGGGATTTTTGCCAATTCTTCCTTGCAGAACGCAGTCAGTTGAGAGAGGTTTGATGGGCGTCTGGCATGAACTGCTCGCTTCAGGTCCCGCCACAGCATTTCAATGGGATTTAGGTCAGGACTTTGACTGGGCCAGTCCAGAACACGAATCTTCTTCTTTTTCAGCCATTCCTTGGTTGTATTGCTGGAATGCTTTGGATCATTATCATGTTGCATGATCCACCTTCTGCCAAGCTTTAACTTCAAAACAGATGGCGTCAGGTTATGTTCTAGGATTTGACAATATTCCTCAGAATTCATGATTCCCTGGACTATGTGGAGTTGTCCAGGTCCTGAGGATGAAAAGCAAGACCAGATCTTGACATTCCCACCTCCATGCTTCACTGTTGGGAGAAGGTTCTTTTGGTGGTATGCAGTGTTGACTTTTCGCCAGACATGGCGGTTTTGGTTGTGACCAAACAGTTCAATTTTGCACCTACATCAGTTGATGAAAACTCTTTTTAATTTAGTCTCGACAACACAACTGTTAAAAAAACAAAAAAAAACTACTGAATTGATTGATTAGGAAATCAGGTTGAAATAATAGAAAATTCCAAAATGTTGAGGGGGTTCACAAACTTTTGAGCAGCACTGTATATATATATATATATATATATATATATATATATATATATATACATACATACATACATACATACATACATACATACATACATACATACATACATACATATATATATATGTATATAACAGAAACGGTAACAGTGGCAGTCAGATGCCATTGTAATTCTTTTCAGGTCATTCATTGTCAGACAGAAGCAGTACGGCACAACGTTACGCTAAAAAAATAAGGTAAAAATACAAAAATGGCTTACCTCTTTGTCCCCTGAAAGACCATGCCAACCCAACATAATGTTTACTGCATATGAAACGTGAATGGATTCGCAGAGCTGGTGTTAAAGTCGGCGCAAGTTGATTCGGTCTTCACATTTTTTCCTACCGAGTTTTTGGTTTCCGGAAACGTATGAAGATAACATTCTTCATGTGTCGTAATGTCTAGAGTCGTTTCTACAAGTTCCAAAAAAGCAATGCGTGATCGGCATGTTCGTTTTTGAAAGATTACCGGAGAAAAGTAGCACTAATTGCGTTGTGTCTATGCGAGGGCGGGTCTATAATGTCCCACTTCGGCTTTACTTCCGCTTTACGATGCGACGTCACAGTCTAAAAATAGCCTGCGTGCGGTACGCCATTATGTCAAACCAATTGGCAATCTCGCAATCGATCTAAATCTAGCATTAGCAACATGGGACGACTTTGTTTCATAAATTGACAGTGTTGGTTGACTTTGGGTTGTACAATTCATGGATGAATCAGAATGAAATTATTTGATAAGTATAATCTATGCATGTAACCAAGCCCGATTACTTTTTTTTGGTCTCATTCTTGATTAATTACATTCATTAATTGCGGACTTATTGTTGCCTGTAGGTTCCAAGCTAGCCAGTAGAGGGAACCAGGCTGTTGTAATTCATTTTAAACTTGTTTTCTGCAGAAACCATTATTATTGATGAATAGTTGTACAACACAGATCAATTTGATGATCAGTACAGTAAAATTGTACTGTAAGACTATGTTCTAATTATCTTTTGATCAAATGTACTTGAAGGCATATAACTTTGGATTCATACAGAACTTTTTTTTTTTTTTTTTTTTTAACTTTGTCATATTAGCTCAATAGTGCTAC
Organism: Corythoichthys intestinalis; assembly: GCF_030265065.1. Classification (NCBI taxonomy): domain Eukaryota; kingdom Metazoa; phylum Chordata; class Actinopteri; order Syngnathiformes; family Syngnathidae; genus Corythoichthys; species Corythoichthys intestinalis. Next base: position 22,312,387 of record NC_080404.1, on the reverse strand, counting down.
CAAAAAAAATGAAAATTTGTTACTCAAAAGTTGTTTTGAAAAGAAAATTGATGGAAAACGGATTTAAAATCGAATCACGACCCCATGAATATTGAATCGGATTCAATGATTAAGTGATACATTCACTTGACTTCGGTGAAGGCAGTTAGGGTTGACTTCCCACTCAGTGATGGTTCTAATGTGAACAGTTGTCTGCTTCATAACATTCTCTGTGATTCACTGCCGGTCAATTCTGGGAGTAGTACCCCTTTGCATGAATTACACTGAGATGGACTCCACCAGTTACCCTAGACAAGTTAGATAACAAGAAATAAGGATGGCTGAATATAAAAATATTTTTTTTTCTCAAAATGAGTGTGGTGTGCAAATTTCTTATTTGGGCTGACCATAAACCCACATTGATGATGATGTCCTTCATCTGCAGACATACCCAAGGCATTTCAGCATGCCTTTTCTGTTTATCTCAGTGCATATACATAGTGATTATTAATGGGGCACAACCAGATGTAGCTTATCATAGAGAGACTTCATTGTTACTTTCACCCTAACAGGCAAGTTTGTTTGGAAGTCTTTTGCGAAAGGTTCTCTGCCACTCAGCTCAAAAGTTGTGTAGAACTTTCTACAAAGTACTGGGGAACTCAGTTTAAGCAATGTCTATTGCACAGTAGATGTACAATTTTTTGAAATTATTATTGTGACATCCATTGATGAGCTGTTATTAACTTGGGTTGATTTAATTATCTGGTATTCTTGTTATGATGCAAATGGCTAAGTTGAGTGTTATTTTTACATTATCATATTCAAAAATTGTGAAAGACCCTACACATGATATGAAAAAAAAAAAAACAAAGTTGTGTGCTCAAATAGTATTAACTGGGCTCAACATGACAAAAAAGTGCATTATACAGTTTGCTATGCTCTCTGTAATGCCTGTATATACAGTATGTGTGTATATATATATATAAATATATATATATATATATATATATATATATATATATATATATATATATATATATATATATATATATATATATATTAAAAAAAAATATATATATATATATATATACTTTGTAAGCGCTATACTAAAGGATTCAGCGGGACAATTGGCTTTACCTTCCCAGCAGACATCTGAAGATTTTTTTTTTTTTTTTTTTAAACACCTCTTATGGATTTGTACATCCTCCCAATTCCATTTTTTTTTTTTTTTTTTTTTTTAAACACCTCTTATGGATTTGTACATCCTCCCAATTCCAGTCATATCTACACACTCGCGACAAACGAAAAAACCCACCTTGACCTTAGCTTGACTCTTCTATCATGCCCCAAGCACGACCCCTATAACATTTACAATCACCGAAGAACTACTCTGCATGCATGCATGCATGGCAAAAGCTTGTTGCACATAGTGAGTGCAGATGCTGGCTGGGAGCGTCACGCCACATTTGAGGTGAAGAAAAGTGAAAAGTACTGTTTCCCTCTGCACTGATTTAACCACACAGCTCCCCACAGACTTGTCACCCACTATACTGTTATGCCTGTACATATGTATGAAAACTCGGCTTCACATTGACCTCACAAATACAAATGTATGGTGTGTCTGGGTAGGAGTAGACATGACACATGCTAATCAGAAGGCCTGTTTCAAATGGTACACTACACACAGCGCCACACAACAGTATACACAGCAAATGTGCTCCGACTACGTACCCCTGCACTTCATCAGAACAGAGGTAGTGGCTACATGCGCACACATAAAGACCGACGCGACTACATAGACATGCGCACACATGTACACACATACATAATAGGGGTCACTACTGTCACCACACAACAACTTTGGAGCTTGAGACTAAGCAGGCAAGCTGACCGTTGCAGTTATATATACAGGGGGGTGCAAAACTAAGTATACAGTGTTGGGGTCGGCAAATGTGCAAACAAGGTTGGACCTCAAAGCAGACAACCAGCAAGAGATGCGTACAAGGGTTTAATAAATACAAACAAAAAACAACATGCGATCGCGGGAAAGTGGAAATAACAAAATGAGTCCTTGACAGCAGGTTGACGGGGCTCAATAATACTAATTCGAGGGTAAACTAAGACACTAGGCAGAGACCCAAAAGGCAAAAATCTAACACTCATATAGCTGCACAAGGTAGAGGATTACAAACAAGAGCAGCACTCAAAAAAAAAAAAAAAAAAAAAAAACAAGGCAGGGGCGAAACAAGTAAATGTAACACGACTATAGTATGAGGTGTCAAATGACGATCAGCAAGACAATATCTTGGCACCCTTCTCTTGGATCACCCGTGTTTAAATGTCGTGTTAATGAGCCGGCATTGGATGGAGGTGCGATGTAAGGAACGACCACACAACCAGCTCTGCAACAAAACACAATCTAACCAACAGCAGAATGTGACATACAGTAGTAAAATCAGAATACAGCAATAAGAATAATTTCCAATGTTCCATTTTTTTCACTACTGTGTACCGTCAGTTGCCTCTTTGTTAGCCAAACAATACAATTCCCCAAATAATCAATCCATCCATCCATCCATCCATCCATCCATCCATCCATCCATCCATCCATCCATCCATCCATCCATCCATCCATCCATCCATCCATCCATCCATCCATCCATCCATCCATCCATCCATCCATCCATCCATCCATCCATCCATCCATCCATCCATCCATCCATCCATCCATCCATCTTCTCCAGCTTATCTGAGGTCAGGTTGCGGGTGCAGCAACTTCAACAGAGAAGCCCAGACTTCCCTCTCCCAGCCACTTCATCCAGCTCTTTTTGGAGAATCCCAAGGTGTTCCCAGGTCAGCTGGGAGAAATAGGCTCCCCATTGTGTCCTGGATAGGCCCCAAGGTCTCCTCCCAGTGGGACATGCCTGGAACACCTCACCACGGAGGCGTGCGGGAGGCATCCCAATCAGGTGCCTGAACCACCTCATCTGGCTCCACTCGATACGGAGGAACATCGGCTCAACGCTGAGCCCCTCCTGGATGACCGAGCTGCTCACCTTATCTTAACTCATTTCAGCCACTTGTATCCGGGATCTTGTGCTTTCAGTCATGACCCATAGCTCGTGACCATAGGTGAGGGTAGGAACGTAGATCGGCCGGTAAATAGAAAGCTTCTCCTTTCCGCTTAGCTCCCGCTTCACCACAACAGACCGATGGAGACTCCCGATCACGATCCGCCTCGTGATCTCCCGTTCCATTTTTCCCTTACTCGTGAACAAGACCCTGAGATACTTAAAGTCCTCCACTTGGGGAAGGACCTCACCCCTGACCAGTAGAAGGCATTCCACCTTTCCCCAGACTGAGGACCATGGTCTCAAATTTGGAGGTGGTGGTCCAGACCGCTTCACACTTGGCTGTGAACCATTCCAGTGAGAGTTGACGGTCACATCTTGATGAAGCCAACACAACTACATTATCAGCGTACAGCAGAGATGCAGAACTAAGGTCCCCAAACCGGACCCCCCTCAATGCCTCTCCTGTGCCTAGATATTCTGTCCATAAAAGTTAAGAACAGAAGCGGTGACATATGAGAGCATAAAGTTACAATCGTACCGCTGCTGCATCATCCTTACTGTTTTTCTCCCAAACCAATCAGAAATGTCCAGCACTCTCTATCATAGTCATAAAATGCGTTTGCAAAAAATAAAAAATAAAAAAAATGTCCTCAGGTTTCACTATCCTCGATTTAGGATGTTTGTCATTTCGTCATCCGCCATTTAATCCCTAGCACCATTATTTCTGCTTAGCAGTGCACAGTGCTTGTCTGTGCCGGGAGTATCTTTGCCTTTTTCACTCTTCTTTTTTCACATTATGGCCCTAAAGAAGAAAGCTTGGTCTTCTAAGACCAGCCAAAAGAAATTTACCATGAAAACGAAGCTTAACATCATAAAAAGAATAAAGAAAGGAGATCCATCTTAACATCTGTAAAGTCATGTGCTGTGTTCAGACGAAAGTTAAACTGTCGTGTGAAAATACCTTGCTCTTCAGCAAAAGCAATTACGATGTCGAAGAGTCGCCAAGAGTCGATGTCGAAAAAGTAAAAACACTCCATGCTGCGCCTTTAAATATCAAATTGTTCAATTAAAATGTATACAGTACAAACTTGATTTGTTCTCCAACCAAGCTCATAATTCAGTTTAGTCATACGTAGAATTAAATTTTCACATTGAAATGAATTAGAAAGCATACTGTGGTGCTCTGTGACGTGGATCCCCAATGACTGATAAGTACACCACATTTTCGCATTTAGGAAAAGAACACAGTACTGTAAAAATGAGCAAAACAATAATAGGAGGAGGATGCATGCACCCAGCTCTGCCAGGGGGATCTAACCAGATGCTCCTGGAACCGCAGCACTTTCCATGTCTTCCCAAACAAAATCAAACTTAACACACCTTGATTTAGTTTAGAATATCAAAGTAATTCTTCCAAATATCTTGTTTCTTCTTCCACATACTTCAGCTGTTTTTTTTTTCTTCCTCCTAACATCTGCAAACCCCTTTAACATTCCAATACCTTCTCAACTTTAAACCCACACATCAGGTTTTGAATTGTATGAATGAGCGTAGATAGTATAAGCAGGCTTTTATAGTAATCTGGCTTTATCTAATGGCCAAGTTGATTTTAAGATACTGTATAATCAGACGATGTCTTTGAAAGTTTTGTGTCATTACTTCTTCAGTCTCATGTTGCCTAAATCATCGTGCCAAAGACTAAGATAAAGGCCCTGATGTACTTTAATAGTATCCAGAAGATCAGGAGTGCTTGGAATGACAGTACCTCCATAGCATCAACTGCAGCACCTGTCGCCAGCCTCTAAACAGTCCATGCTGGCATTCCTCTCCTAGTAACCACGCCAGTGAGACTACTGCTATGCTTTGGTGTACTTGCATGGTTTTGTATTCTGCTCAGGGTCAAATCAAAGGCAGGCATTTCTAATGAGGTCAACTATCATACTTAAGGGTTCAGGATGTACAATTTTTCTACGGAAGAAAATACCATCAACAGTTTAAAAGTTTTCAGGAGATGATGATGGACCGCAAAACCGTTTCATCACCCTATCACTGTCTTTCAAGTCTATACAAAAAAACGGTCATATCTCTGGTTTTCTGTGGTCAAACAGTGCACCTCTCCCTCCCAAAAAATATTTGTGAGGGAGGTTGAAATCCGCTCTTTCGAGTAATGTTGACGTCAGTGTTCTATGTCAATTTTTTTTTTTTTTTCCTTTTTTAAACGGTGCTCTAAAGATGCCAAATGATTAAACAGCCCGGGGTGATCATAGGACTATGGAGTAACATTACTTCAAAATAATACTACTTAAGTAAAAGTAAAAGTAGTCATCCAAAAAATTCACTCAAGTACACATAAAAAAGTGAAAGGAATACTCAAATAGGCTAATGAGTACACTTGGTATATTTTTTTTTTCTCAGCATAACGTCATCTATATGAACTTTTATTATTATAATGTACTATAATGTATTACATGACCATATTAGGCCCAGAAAATACCAGGGCTCCAGACTAACATTTTTTACTAGGAGCACAGTGGCCCCTAACTTAAAATTTTAGGGGCACAAGCAGAAGATTCAGGGGCACACACTGTAAATTGACATGCACAGTTTTCCTCTGTTTTTGTCATTTTCACTGTTTAACCGATAAATACACTCATAATAAGTGCATAAAACTACACATTTATAAATCTATATTTTATTCTCTATCATTTTTTAAATCAACCAGTATACTGCTTAGAAATTAGTTTAACATGGGAATTTTGCTCTATTTCTGTCGCTCTTACCTGGCACTACCACCAATCAGCAATGGATTTATTGATCGACAAATCACCTGCAAGGACACTGGCCAACTTGGAAATTTAAAAATCCACAGACTACACTTTGTCAACATGGATGAGCGTATCATTTTAGTAGTGTGTGACCAGCACATACGTTATGATACCTCTCGTCATGATTTCCAGGGCATAAATAAAAAAGCAGCCGTATGGGAAGTTGTTGGCGCTCAGAAAAGACCGGAAATTTTAAATAGCTAATCAGAGACGAGCAATGACGCACAGGCAGTAGGTTGTGTGTGTCGCTGACGCTGCAATCATATCGCTCCCCATGTATTGGCTTCCAGGTCAACGGCGATGAATTTCGCATTTATCGCTCATCGACTCCAGTGTGTCGAGCCCCTGACTCGGACCTATTCCCCCCATCGGCCTGCTTTGAAATAGTGCCAGCAGATTTGTTGGAAAGAAAGTAATCACTTTTTGTCTTTTTTGCCTTTGTTCGCAAGTGGTGTCAAGTTTTCCCGCTACCAAAATTTTACCAGCTAAACACATCGCCTGACTCCCTTATTTTGCTTCTGTTGTATTTTCCTTTGGCAAACCAGCTCGTTACATTGCAGCCAACTAGTGGATTTAACCGTGAAGGAGTTTGTCAGGAAAAAAAATACGAAAAACGCAATATTACTGGTCGCGCATGTGCAAGCACATGAAAAAAATACTCGCACTGGCTCTAATTTTAGTGACAAAATGCAACCACTCGGTTGCAGTCTGGAGCCCTGAATACTCAAAAATAATCTAATCCCGATTATAAAAAAAATACAGAAATTAAATATCACCCATTCAAAAACATAAAGGAAATCACATTTTCAACCATGAATTTAAAATGATAATCTCTGGTTTATGATCCTCTCTTCCGCTCTATGTCTTTTTTTCTACAGTGCTTTAAAGACGCCACATGATTTAACAGGCCGATGTGATCATAGGACTTCGAACTGCAAGCTTGTGTGTGGTCATGTGCAGTGTTGTTAATGACAGTGTTAGCGTATAACGGCGTTTCTAACAGCGTTATTTTTTTACATTGTGAATAATCTGATTAATTACTTTTCACACATTTGTAACATCCAACCGTTACTGAGGATGTGAAGGGGCACGTTACTACAGTGTGGTTGAATGAAGCGCGACTTGTCTGATTTTGTCACACATCCACCTGCCTGCTTGCCCTGGATAGAGCAGAGCAAGACGGGGGAGGAGGAAATGGGGTGGTGCCGCCGTTGTAAACACGATGATGATTGGCTAGGTGGACGGATCATGCCCTGCTTCATTCACTGCACGCTCTGGCTAAGACAAGTTGCATGACAAAACAGTCATAATGGCAAAAGGACAGGGAATTTCAAGGGTAGCATTCTCAAATTTGAATTATTTTTAATATTTAATATTGTTACTTTACAGAATATTTAAAGATAGTGTTCTGCTTATTTTGCAGTCGGCCTAACATACAGTTTCAGAGATTTGCACTGGTTAATGGTCAGTTTACATTTGTGTTTTCTTAACAGACTAATATATTTGATCCAAATAAATACCATATGTTCTAAATTACTGTATATAGTGTTTTTATTCTTCTATCAGTTAATATAAACATCTTTGTTGTGAAAGATGTTATAGAATGTATAATGTAATAATGTGTAGAACATGAAAAGTAACTTTGCTGAGTAACTAATTACTCTTACAATGAGGTACATGAATTATTAACTCACTACTTTTTAGGATAAGTAATTTGTAACTGTAGCTAATTACTTTTTTAAAGTAAGATTAACGAGACCTAAAAAGTGGTTTATGTTGCCTAGGTTTATTGTGACTGTATTACTGGTTAAACTGAGTCACTGTGAGCATATCTGGCAAAAATAAAGCAACATCTAAAGAGGAAAAATGCAGCGACTCCATTGTAGCCCAGCGTTTTTTCTTCACAAATCTACTCGTCAAATTAAAAAGTATGGGGTGCTAAAACTGCTCTGAGAAGCTCTGAGAAGTAAAATTTTCTCCACAGGTTACTCAAGTAAATGCAACGGAGTAAATGTAATGCATTACTACCCAATCCTTCTCCAATCTAAAGCAAATCGTTTTTCTAAAAGATAACTAGTCTAATGGACTGTAAAATTCTTGTCATGTTGGTTGTTGGATTTGGACTAATTCGGTTTTTCTCCTTTTCCCACATGCAGAAGCTGGCAGCACGATTACCAAAGACACGAGAAGCAAGGGAGGCTCCTTACAGCTGCTTATGTCCGCCAGGTATGTTTTCCACATGAGAGTAACATCTTCTCAATAAATGGAGTGGTGATAACCACTGGTACTTTAAATATGTACACGGCTCTTTTGTGTCTATCTCTAGTATCATGGCACAATCTACGTTGCCTGCACAACTTCTGCTGTTTATGGCAAAAACACTAGGACAAAATACACCCGTTTGCCTGCACGATCAGTAGCATGAAGATGATACAATATGCACTGAAATCATCTTACCTCAGATTGCAGAAAATAAGTTGAAGACAAATATTATTTAATATTAATAAATTGTATAAAAAGTATACTTTGTATTTTCTTGAATGTTATGTTAATCATGGATTTTCTAGAACAAGTACGACAAAGCTGAAAAGTGATATTGTGTACATGTGCAGTACTATTAAACAGTAATTGTCAGTGAGTCACGCAGTGTTGAACATTAACAAAAAGTATTTACTTTAGTACTGTACTTTGTATCTAAGGTATTTTCTAATTGTAGATGAAAAGCACCACCTACTATTTACAAGAATTGTAGTATTATAACATGATTATCGCAGGTAAGACGAAATTTTCTCCAACCATTTTTTATTCCTGAAAATCCCATTTTAATAATGATTATGCAAGAATGTCCGCATGCTATTTTGCCAAGATAGATCTGAATATTGACCTTTTCAACCCAATGAGATGAACCCCCAACCCCCCCCCCCCCCCATTTGTATCCAATTTGTCATGCAACAGAATTGCAGAACTGCTATTTTTGTGGCTTGAACCAAGCTTGTGAATGTACACATGCACTCACCACAACTGTTGTTTTTTTCCGCAATACTGGTAACAAAAAAAGTTTATTGTTTGTGAGTAAATCATTTTAGTTATGGAAAATGTTGATGAGTCCATAGTGTGCTGGAATTCCAAATGGCAAATAACTGAATTTTAAAATGTACGTTTATCAATGTTATTACTGTTACAAAGAGTTGGGATTTATCAGTTGTTTTTTTACGTTGTTTTCTATAAATGTTTAAAAATAAAAATAAAAACATTGAATTAGAGTGAATGACATTTGACGGAATGCTGCAGTCATTTCCCGCTGGGGTGTTTTTTAAAGCTTGGTATGTGTGTGCTAATGGTTGAGTCCCGCAGCACTGTGGGAACTGCAGGAGGTGCCCGTCAAGACACATTAGTGCTAATTGGTCTTGTGAATAGGATGTGAGTGTTCCAACATGGTGATAAGTGTCTGCAGTTCGGCTCGTGAACGCCCATTAATGTAGTGATCAGTTTGAGACTTCAGAAGAGAATTTCCACTTACTACAGGTGTGCCAGGCTTTTAACTCTAAACCAACCAGATGGTTTCACCCTTTTACAGCTTCTTGTGACTTTCTGTCTCTCCCCGGAGATAGTATAATACCAAGTGTGGGTGTCTAGGAGAACAGAAATTGTGTGTTTTAACAGGTCTTATCAACTTTGCTCATATAGCATCAATTTGAAACAATTGTTTACTGGGCAAAAAGTGGGTAGGAACACATCACATTTACTGCATTACATTTGCTTGGGTAACTTTTGGAGAAAATTAACTTCTCAGTAGTTTTACAACACCATAATTCTTACTTTGATGACTAGATTTGTGAAGAAGAAACGGTACTCTGTGCTACACTAGAGTCATTACATTTTTCTTCTTTATTGAAAATAGTTGACAAAGATGCTGAGAGTAGCTCTACCAGTTTCACCAATGAGAAGTTCCAACAATAATCACATGCCTCCGTTATACCAATTAGATGTTACATTACAGTCACTTGAACACACACAAGTTTGTAGTCGGATGTCCTATGATCAGACCGGCGTGTTGAATGACGTGGCATCTTTAAAGCACCGTGAAAAATACACTATTTGAGCGCTGTCATCAACATTACTTTAAATCGCACATGAAAGTCTCTTCCAATTTTTAATTGGCACCAATACACCATGGAAAAACGGAGATATGATCGCTTTAATTTCATGGTAGGAGAGTTTTCCTCCACTAGAGGGCACTCATGCTCTTTAGGCAGATGATGTTTCATTTCTGTAGATTTTTCTTGTTAGAATTTAATGATTTTTGTAAATATTTTTTGGCCTAATATGGTCAGTATAGCTATAGTACAGCATCATAATAATAGCTCATATTGTTGACGTTGTAAAAAATATATATTATTGTTTAAAAAAAAAAATCTTTTTAGCAGTTACTCATTATTTGAATATTCTTTTCACCGAATACTCTTTTAGTTGTACTTCAGTAAATTTTTTGACTACTTTCACTTTTACTTGATTAACTGATATTGAGTTAGTCTCATAGTGTTGTGAAATGATTATTACATTTCTAACTTGGTCTATAGCTCTCAGAATTATTCGTCTACAGCCTCCACAATTAAAACCTAAAACAGTTTGTTTTTCAAGCAGAGGTCGAGAACAGCATTGGTCACAATATAATTTAGGCCTGACTATTTTGTAGACAAAACAAGATGGGAAGTGAAAAACTTTGTCAAAAGTAAATCTTTCATAGAAGTATTCATATAAAGTAATCAATGAAAGACTAAATAAACTAAACAGTTCTTTATAGTGGAGTGAATTGTAGGAAGCGTAAACCACCTGGCCACTGCCAGTCATCACCAGGCGCACACTCTGTTCACTTGAATGCCATACTTTTGATTCTTGGCATTGCCTGGTGACTGAGAGGGCAGAACTGTGGTGCCTTGATGGAGACAGGATCCTCAATGAATACGTTGAGTGCAAAGGAAAGAAGTACTTCCAGTGATAGATGATCAAAAGCGGTAACATCATCTAGGACTATAAATGTCGCGCCATGCAAAAACACACCGCTTGTGCATACAATACCGCACATTCGATATTATTCAAGACATATTGTAATACGTAGTGGTGTGCTAATTTACCCAGCAGACATATCCTAATTTGGATCATCACCAAAATGTGAATGCCTCATTTTTGTACTGAAGATGCATTATACAGTATGCAGACAAACTAAGGAAAAGTTCTCCAACACTTTATTACAGTGTTTCTGCCTCCAACAACCTGGTAAAACAGTCAAAGTTTTATGCTGCAGTAGGGTAGTCAAAGTATCGAAAAGCATCAAAACTGTAATGTAGTATCTTTACATGATATTTGATTGCAAAAGAATCAATACTCATTTATTGGTTTTTGCATGACCACAGGTCACCAGAAGTTTGTTGTCACATTTGATTTTGCAGTACTTTTGATAGTCATGGAGTATAATTTTACATTTTCCCTGTTAGCACATTGGCTGCCATTGACGGCACTTGACGAACAATCCATTTGAAGCTTGAGTGATGGCAGCGAATTTGTTCATTCGCTGCCATCCCTCCCACTTCAAGTGGATTTGGACGTCTACTACTCATAAACTTATTTGAAGTTAAAGTTATTCAAAGTTTTAATTTAGTTTTTAAAAGTCACATAATAGGGTGTCTGTCACTGACAAAATAATGATGATAATTTTGGGCTTTCATTTATGTAGTACCAAAAATAGCATCGAGTATCAAGTACTGTTTTTGAGTGTCATTATCGAATTGAAAATTTTAATATTGTGACAACAGTATACTTTAGAATAGTCCTGGTTTTGTAATAATCATAGGAAATTGTGCCATGCGCACAGTATGTGTACAAGTGTCATGGTTGCCAGCACTTGAATAGAATAACACGGGGAGACATTTTTGCAAGTAGACTTAGAAAAATAACTGCTAAACGTAGAGCACCAGAATATGAGCCACTCCGGGTCTCAAAGGTGCCGCAGTGTCTTGTTATTTAAATGTTTATCATGACCATAAAGCAACGCCATGGGAACCATACGTGATGCTTCAAAAGGATGGATATGAATCACTAGACACATTTCTTATAGCTGAGTGGGTCTCAAATCAACTGTTTGAGAATGCTGTCTATGTCAGTCTCCCCACGGCTTTGACGGGTAGTGATGGCATTGTTTAGATTCAGCTGTTGATTCTCATCTAATTTTCTCAGCTAGATGTACGGACAGATAGATTGTTACACTGTATAGATTTGACTTTTGTTTGACATTTAGCTTGAGGACAGGATGAACCACAAGAGTTCCACCACTGCATGACTAAAACTACTAGTATGCTGCAAATGTGTCACCTCTCTCTCACGTGCAGGCCAGCAGCTTCATAATATAATCAGCCCCTTATACACACGGAATCAGTCCTTGACAGCAACATGGGATTTGACCTATGAGCATTTGCTAAGACATGTTCAGCTAGGGTGACCATATTTCGATTTCTAAAAAGTGGACACTCCCCCAGTATGCCTCCTCCGTCGGGATGGAAAAATTCACTTAAAAAAAAAAAAAAAAAAAAAAAAACACAATTATAGCCATAAAGTACATTAAAAAAAAACACAAATTCAAATTACTAGGTAATAGGTTACTCAACAGGCTCTATTATTCCTAAAAAATAATCAAACAATAAAACGCAAAAAAAGGTCTAAATAGTGATGGAAAAATAATAATAATATAATGCAGGCTCATGAAAATGTATCCATTCAATATACACAGTTGGCTATGTGCCAACTAAACATTTTTAAAAATATCTATTACGACAATTGTCGTTGACAAATTGTTATTCCCACTCAATTGTTATTCTCATTCAATGTTCTGGATTGCACGCAAACGATAACTTAAATAAACTGACAAACAATTCAACCAGCATGTTTCCAAGCACAGCACTTCAAAACTACATTTCTCACAATGCTTAGCGCGGCTTAGCTCACTGACAGCTACCCTATCAGCGAACACCGGTAGCCGAGGCGAAATCAAACAATGATATAAAAGTTTACAATCATCGGCAGTGCAATGACGCGACACCAAATGGGATTCTACAGATCACACTAATACAAAGCTCCAACAGAAGTAAAGTAAGTAAAAGTAAGTTTAGCAAGTTTACATACCAATAGCCTGTGAGTTCCTATCGTGACGAAGGTTTGTTTGTGAATGAGAATTAACAGTTGACACCATGATAAAGCCAGCAGAGTACTGTAGTATTCTGTGCAAAGCGTCAGGCAATTTAAACACACACTAATTGATCCCATGAAAAATAATGAAAAATGGACATTTTCATGAATTTTTAAAACCCCACCGGATGTCCTGGACAGGATATGAAAAGTGGACATCTCCGGGCAAAACAGGACGTTTGGTCACCCTATGTTCAGTGATATTCTCTCTCTGTTTTGTGCTCTCTTTCTCTCTTTCTCTCACCCTCTCTCTCTCTCTCTCTCTCTTTTTCTCTCTCTCTCTCTCCCTCTGTTTTGCTCTCTCTCTCCCTCTGTCTTTTGCTCTCTCTCGCTCTCTTGCTCTCTCTCTCTCTCTCTCTCTCTCTCTCACACCTTGGTACCTGTGTGTTTAAGGGTTCTGCGCCTAATTTGTAAAGTAAATATCGATAGCTCATGGACGATAAATCGGGAAGAAGCTCCACTTACAGATTGTGCTGAAATTCAACATTCACTTGCCATGCTGACTTACAAGCAGAGGTGGGTAGAGTAGCCCAAAACTAAGTTAGTGTATTGTTACTTCCAAATAATATTACCCAAGTAAAAGTAAGTAGTCATCTAGAAAATGTACTCAAGCACAAAAAAAAAAAAATGTATTCAGTGATAAGAATGCTTATTATAGCCCCTTTCAGACTTATATTCCAGTAAATTTCCATGTATTGTGATGCAGTATTTACCTGCATCATTGCTTTCACACATATAAAGATATCCCAGAAGTAACGTGGGTTGGACAGTTTCAGATTCAGAGTTTATTTGTCATTGTTAAAATAACAACAAAATTCATATTGGAGTTCCAACAATACTACGAGTTAGTACCCATTAAAAGTGCTTGGTGCAGAGCAAGATAAAGGTTCACAGACTTGTTCCGTGTTGCCGACTTGGCGCTCTCTGTGCTGGGGGGCAGTTGCTGTAATTTTTGGTCGGCATTGGCAACAAAACAAACCACACATTTCCAAAGATGGGCAATGGACTCTCTTACTCAGCTCTACGATCCAGTAACAATTTAATTTCGTTATGTTTTCAGTTTAATTTAGCTATTTCCAGTTTTCTATGTTGATAATTGAGATGTTTGTTTACTGCTTTTCATCTTACTGCGAAGAAAGAGGAAATGACGATCGGCCCGCCATGAAATTTACGTCATCAGCCATCGCGCTGTGACCCAGGAATTTGATGCCTGCTTTCACAGATACCGCTTCCTGGGAAAGTCCCGCACATTATACTTAGACGCGACTCGGTAAATGTCCGCATCATCTTCTTGTCAGTCGACCTGGGAAATTGCTTTCAGACATAAGGGCTACCTGGTGCACTGGCTTTATCATGGCGTCAACTGTCAATTCTCATTCACAAACAAACCTTCATTACGATAGGAACTCACAGGCTATCGGTATGTAAACTTGCTAAACTTACTATCCGGCAACTGTTTACTTCTGTTGCAGCTTTGTATTGGAGTGATCTGTAAAATTCCGTTTGGTGTCGCATCATTGCACTGCCGATGATTGTAAACTTTTATATAAAAATTTGATTTTGCCTCGACTGGTGTTCGCTAATAGGGTAGCTGTCAGGGAGCTAAGCCGCGCAAAGCATTGTGGGAAATGTAGTATTGAACTGCTGCGCTTGGGATACATGCTGGTGTTTTTTGGTAAGTGTGAAAGGGACTGTAAAGCAAAGTCAACTTTTGTCTGATGTCTTCTTTAATTAAACAATGGTATATGTTTTTTCACAGCATTTCTCCTATATGAACTTTTATCATTATATGTACTATAACCTACATGACCATATTTATTCATCGAATTCCGACTAGAAAAATCTGCAGAAATAAAACATCACCCGTCCAAGGAGCATGACTGCCCTTGTAAAGTAATTGCTATCCTCGCTTAGTAAGACACTGCTTAGCTCATTGTCTGCCACTGACGGCGCCAGACGTCCAATCCAATTGAAGTGGGAGGGCTCAAAGGGAATGAATGACAGTTGATTCACTGCAGCCTGCCACCGTCCTGCTTCAAATGAATTGGACGTTTACTAGTATTAAACTTATTGCAAGTCACAGCAGAAGGATAGGTGGGCGCCACACGACTGGGCATATATCATTATCCTGGGAAGAGTGACAAGAGCTCCTTTTTTTCTAGGCAGAGTGTGTAGCTGGTAGCCATCTTGGGTAGGGCAACCAGCAGTTGGAAACTAGATATCGAAAAGTACATGTTGCACAGCATTGAAACGTTATTTCTTAACAGTCCCCGATACCGATGAGGTCAGTTTAGTGCTGTATCGGTATCAATTCTAGTGTTGGTATCAGTGCAACACCATTTTGGGGAAAATAAAATCATCTTTTTGCATTTTTAGAAAATGACAGTGCTCATAAAGAATTGTCTTTATTTATAGTGTTCACACAACTGAAACACCTTAAGCCAGAAGGTAATGAAGGTTAGAGAAGAGCAGCTGGTTGCTGGCCCAATGAAGTGTTATATATTTGAGCTTACTAGTCGCTCCAAACGGATTAACTTCATACATATATAATTGTTTGTGGCAGCTCTTGTATGCAGATCAGACGTACATTTGCATGTTATTGCACTCCAGAAGAAGAGGTGCTGGACCTGGTGTTGATAATTTGTTGGATGTATTTGAAAGGGGGCGTTCTGCTCTGCTTTTGGCATAACATAGCTGACTCCATTCGGAGTCAATGAGCAGCCTTATTTGTATTCCCTTTAAATTTGGTCAGCATGGTGAAAGAGGACACAAATTTCCTTGAGTCCAGGAGGTTAAAGCGCACAAAGTATGACGAACAATAAAGCAGACGTTCATGGATGAATTATGTAGAGATACTTGCGGAGTGAGCAATTGGGATTTGCCTTCCACCCAGCTAGTTTGTGTACACATGTAAAAGAAAGAAAATCTTTCAGGCAAAAGCGTATACAAGGAGTCCTGTGGTTACGATGTCCTCAACTTTCGACGTTTCGACTTTACAGCGCCGTTGCTTAGCGCAGGGGTTTTCAACCCAGTCCTCAAGGCACACTGTGGGTCCTGGTTTTTGTTCCAGCCGATCCAGCAGAGACAGTTGAACCAATGAGGCTTCTGCTAAAACAAGCCACACCTGACTGCAATCAACTGATTGCACTTGTAAAACACCAGATTGGGGAAAAAGTGTTGTCATCTTGTTTGGTAAGAATGAAATCCTGCACCCACAGTGTGCCTTAGTGGAATAGGTTGGGAACCCCTGGCTTAGCGAGTGCATAGTGCTTGTCTGTGCAGGGAGTATCTTTGCCTTTGTCGCCCTCCTTTTTTCACATTATGGCCACAGAAAAGAAAGCTGGGTCTCCTAGGTCCAGCCAAAAAAAGCAATTAGCATTGAAACGAAGGTTAATATCATAAAAAGAATGAAAGAAAGGAGAGACACCAACGAACACTGGTCAAGACCTATGCTGCATTCAGACCAAAGTTAAACCATCATGCGAAAACACCTTGCTCGTCACCAAAAGCTATTCTGTATCCACACAGACCTTACGTCGCCAGCAGTCGAAGTCCTCGAAACCAAACAACTCAGGCAGCCATGCTCTCATGTCCTACATCGGCCGGCGACCATAGTGTGCGACAAGCCGCTGGTTGTCAGCCGAGGGAGGCGACCACTCCCGCCTTCTCGCTGGACAGGGTGCATTTCACCCACAAAATGCAAGCCACCTCCTCATTAAAACATTTACTTTGATCCCAGTATTTGACATCATATAAAACACGTAGCTTACTCACTTCCTCGTCCGTCCAATGGTCCCTTGGTTCTCTACTTGTTTTGCCCATTTTTCGCGGTGAACAGGATCTTTTGGAAACCCAGAGATGCTCACATCACTCTCCCTGGTGTAGAAACAAAAGCCTGCAGCACAATGGACTGGCGTGAAGCAAAAGGTAAACAAATTAATCCACAAAATCAGATGAATCCGTAGTCCTTTTGCATACAATAGTATGGCTGTATAGTGAAGCTGATGTCACCTGTTAACATTACATTCTCCCTCAATCCGAGACTGTGGCTGTTTCTCATTTTCATGGCGCGAGATTAAAAAAAATTGAATAAATATTTCTATCGCTTCTGCACACATTCAAGTGTTCTATTACATTCATGAGCATAAAATACCGTGTGTAATATGAAATAAACATGCTTTCTTGTGTCACAGGCACCTTAATATATTTTAGTTTTTGTTTTTTTTTAATACAAAATAGCTTGATGTAAATTTCTATATGAACTTTGAAATCCGGAAATGCAAGTCACCAGTGTAGGAACGGAACTCGTTTCTAACTGGAGGTCTCCCATATATAGATCTCATTACCTTGTGTGAATGAATGCACCATGACCTGTATTCTTGTGTGTCCTGAGGTCAAGAGGCAAGATTGGGAGGTTAAAACTAAATGATTTGCTGTTCCTTAACGGAACATTTCTGTCACAATTCATCAGGAGACTGACGTCTCGAAAGAGGAAAAAATAGAGGTATGCAAGGTGAATCCTGTTTCCGCTCATGCCTGGGCAGCTTAGCGTGGTTGGCATAGCGCAGGTCACCTACAATGACCTACTATCCACACCCACATAAGTTAACATAAGCATGACTAATATCCATAGTGTATAGCTATGCTAGAATTGTACAAATAATAATTGATATGGAGTGGTATTAGTTCTAATATGTTATCACAAATTGTCTTGGAATTATTGCATGATATTGTGATGAAAATATATATTGTAAAATGTATGCGCATGGGAAGACATCTTCAAGACTATTTAGGAAGTTACAAGTTACAACACTTGCAAGCAAGCGAGAGAGATCATTGAATGCACTGAATCTCATGTGCAAGGCGAGTTCTACAAATGTTTACATTTTTCCTTGATTAGCCATTTTCAGACAGGAGTGGCAACCAGACAAAGTTCATTCATGTATTGTTATTGTTCAAAAGGAAATTATATCCTGTACCAGTCGACTTATTTCATGTTCAGATGATTATTCTGATTGCTTTCCTAAAATCTTGTGAATATTTTGTCTTAAAAGGAATAATACATTCTACTAGTAGACTTTATCCTGTTAGCATTTATGAAAGAAAACAAAAGTTTCTGGTTCTCTGTCTGTCCTTTTTCAAAGCAGTAGCCATGCCGTCAGGCTGTTTTACAACTAAGATTTGGAACCTCGGGATACGTCACGATAAAATTTGCGATACAAGGCTTACGATAATGACGATTTCATAATATGGCAATACAATAATTCATATTTATTCATAAATAAATAAAACGTGTGTGTGCGAATAGTTGTCTCCTTATGCCCTGCAATTGGCTGGCAACTAATTACTCCCTACTGCCCATAGTTTGCTGAGATTGGCTCCAGCACCCCCGTGACTCTCGTGAGGATTAACGGCTTGGAAAATGAATGAATATATATTACAAGTACATTACACTTTATACAAAAAACACCACATTGTGGAAAAAAAATATTGTGTTAGTCAAGTGTGAATAGTTTCAAAATCAAAATAGGTAATTTTACATTACATAATAAATATTGGTCATATTTGTATCTGATGTAGGAGATTCGAATGCTAGTAGTTATTGTAGTAGTCATGTCATTGTAATTTAAAAAAAAATCTGAAATGGAAACAAAAGACTTCTATGCATGAATCTTGCATGAATATTGCCTTTTTGTAAAAACGGTTGAAGCCAAAAATGAACAATTAATATGACCTTATATACATGAGGCGTCTTCTAATCTATGCAGCTGACATGGGGCCAGGGGGTCTCAGGGTCATAGTGTTGGTTATTTAAGGAGTCCCCCAAGTTCACCTTGACATGTGTGCTGACAGGAAGGGAGCACCGCAGATCCCCTTGCTTTACTCATGATAAGTTTACAGTGCAGCTGCCAGTGTGTGGCCATAATTGGAGGAATGCAGCAGCCAGAGACAGTGCAAAGGAAGCGACTGGACAGTTAGACAGACAAAGGAGGCGGAAGGTCATTCAAGAAGTAAAAATGATGAGTGCACTAAAGCCTAACTTTTCCGTTTCCGTTGGGTGCACTGTACAGGGAGTCCTCGGGTTAGGATGTTCTTGACCTACTACTTCTTGACTTTACGATGCCCGTACTTCATCTGCCATTCAGTCCCTAGCACCTGTGTTTCTGCTTAACTCACAGGGTAACAGGTAAACAGCTAACAGACAGCTGACTGCAATCAACTAATTACACTCAGAACAGATTGGTGAAAAAGTGTCCTCTTCATCGTCTCGAAGGAAAACCCGCACCCACTTTATTTACTTTAAAATGTGTTTTGTTATTGAACATGAATTAACTTAAGATAACAATTGCATTTTTATTGACTGCATTAAACCATACCATCATCTCCCTGAATAAATTATTGGATGAAAAGTGTAAAAGGTTGACAAAATAATATATTCCTTTGATCTATCCATCCGTCCATCTGTCTATCAAGTATGTGTACTTATATACAGGCATGCAAACTGGTTAGGGGTGAAAAAGGTGACAAAGTAACATGGACACACGGCATGCGCGGAAAAGTGCATTTCATAGTGCAACCAGAGACATCTCGAATTAAACACAGTACATAATAATTTAACATACAAGTCTAAATCTCTCATCCTGAAATCAGAACATATAAGACGCATTAAGTAGCAAATTATACAAAATCTAAATTATAAAATTTACAGTATGTCCCATTTGCATTAAGCAGAGAACAGCTGTACAGCATAAAATATGAATTTACAGGTACAGTACAAATTCCATTCACTTAACTATTATGTGTTAGATATGTAACACGCAGGTCCGTTGTGGCGCGTGGAAACCTCCCTGCCGATTCCTTCATGTAAGGACGCTAACAGCTGCGTCGTAGGCTGGAGCTTTATTGCCGCAGTGGTTACCGTCCATGCCTGCCGAGTAGAAGCATCGTGTTGCGCGGGTTCGCGTCCCGGCCTGGTCAGAAGTGGGAGTGGAACGCGGGGCGGCGCTGACACACCGGTTACAGATAGATAGATAAAATTTTAAAAAATTACAAGTCTTCAAAAGCATTAACTTTAGTGATCATAACTTTATTTACATTCAACCAAAGCAATTAGTCCCATGGTCCTTAACTTCGATTGATAAGACATCATACTGGATGAACAGAAGTACACCTGTAGGCTGTTTTATAAACGGGGGGGTGTACAAACAGCGCGGGAATGGGGGTACTTTCAAATGCGACCTGTAGCGGAGCTCTCCAGTTTGATAAACTCTCGATGGCTAAACAAATGAAACGACCTCCACAACAAGGCAAAACGCTTCCCTTTCGGTAATTATCGGAGAGGATAGAGGGGCCTTAAATAACTCTTTGTCAAAAATAACTGGTGACCATTCAGAACTTTACTAACAAAGCCCTGAACATGACGTGTATAGAAGGCACTAGTTCATCACTCTAGTTACCTCATTACTCATGATTTTTTTTATTTTATCGTTAACAAGCTCTTTACAAAGGGGCCTTAAATAACTCGTCACAACGCCAACTGGCGACAATTCAGATCCCAACTGACGTTCACTAACTTTACTAGCACAGCCCTGTGTGAAAGGCGCGAGTTATCCGCTCCGCAGTTAGAGCTACCTTGAGTACGTTGAGTACTGCGTTCTACGAGGCGGTGAAATATCGAGGACTATCTGAAGTCAGTTATCAAGAAATTACGTGAATACTTCTGTTATAGACACCATTAAAAGCGCAGGAATTGATCGAACGACACGATTGAATGATTTATGAAGACTATTATAGGCCATCACTCAAACTTTTAGCTTTAAGAAGTTAGCAATTTTTGACATTAATCCCTTAACTTGCCGCAATTTCCAACGGGTCCGGGCAAGAAGCTGGGATCAATGGAGAGGGGTTCGGCCTCCTCATTGGTGATTGGTGATAACTGTGCTCCCGTCTCTCACGCTTGTCAGTTATTTGTTGTCACTAGAAGAGAGTGGCGGTGATAGGTCTAGGTCATTGGACTAGAGTGTAGTTCTGAGCATGGACTACGGTTTTGAAGTTAACGGTTTCACTTGCTCGTTGACATGCCCCCCGCCCCCATTTTTTCTCCTCGGATCCACGTGATTCAGAAGAATGACCCATTTTGATTTCAAAACGGCGAAATTTCACCGAAAGGTGACAAGCTTGCATGCCTGATATATTCAAAGTGTGTGTTTGAAGAACAAACAAACAAAAAACTGTTAATTGGAATCAGCAATCTTTCTTTTTTGCACGGCTGAAAGTCGCTAGAATTTTTTTTTTTTTTTTCCGCTAGGATTTCTTGCCGAACTCCCTGACATGAAGGTCGCCTGGCAGCCAGAATTGTTATTTATTTATCTACTCGGGGGGTTCAAACTTCCTAAAACCACTAAAATGCAACAAAAACTGCTTTTGGCACATTTATTCTTATAACACATAAAAAACAACTAATTTTCTTTCAATGATTTGCAAAATAAAAGTAGAAACAGCAGAAAAAAAACAGCAGTAACCCCAACCTCCATCTCGTAATTTTTTTTCCCACGTGCTCAGATGGAATGGTGAGGAAAAGTTCATGGCAAACATGAGAATAAAATGAGAACCTTGGTTTTGTTTGGTGCATGTTAAAAGAGTGAAATTTAATGTGAGTCACTTAAAGTACATAGAGTAATAGACAGTAGTTTTGGGAAACTTTATTGTGGATGGACGATGCAAAAACAGAGAGGATGACGTCGGAGGAGGTGAGCTTCAGCATATTAGTGAGGAAAACACACCATCTGGTTTCCTCATGAAAAATGTTGTAGTGAGCATTCCGCCACCTGATCTCTTGCTCCCACTATTACAGCTCTCTTAAACACGACACACCATTAAACGTCTTAGTATCTTGTTTGGAGAGTGTTCACAGCCAACTAAAGAGAAAATGTTTTTACAGACTCTCATGGGCAATGTCTCAAATGTTAATTTTAGGAAACGCAAATTGAATAAGTTTGGAGAACAAATTGGGAATTTTCTGAAATATTTATAGTCTCTCCTGCTGACCTAATGAGTGCATGTTTATGCAAATGAAATTCAGAAAAAGCAAATGAGTAAATATTTCGCTGACTAGAAGAAAACAGGCATTCTGCTGTTCCAAATAAAAAGCATGACAGTGAATAAGTCAAGGTGAAATTAGAGCTAATTGAACCTGACATTCCCTGGTGCACAACACTTGCTACAGTCCAATTACGGACCTTATGGGACAAGAAGTTCCAAATGGAGACCAGCTGTCTTGGCGCAATGGGCTGCAGTCCTGCAGACTTTCAAACCTACTGATATACAGTAACCATTCTGTGTTTTTTGTTGGGTTTTAACATACAGACAACAGCAGGTTACAACGGATGACTGGGATTAAAATAAATATCACAATGAATCACTGGATTATGTGTGTTTAAAATGCATTAAATACAAGTAATTGAATCGGAGTTTAAGTAGTGTTGGCCTGAATTATATCTCAATACCCCCTAACCCACCCTTGAAATTTATACAGTGGTACCTCTACTTACGAACGTCTCAACACAGAGAATTTTCCAGTTACGACACACTCTGAACGGGAAAATACAGCCTCTTGTTATGAAAGAAATTCCAGGATATAAAAGGCAAAAATACAGTATGGGCTGCTACTCACAGCTCCAGAGTTTACTAAACGTAACATATTTATAGCTGCTTTGCCATTGGGTATTGCCTCGTATCTTACTGGTATCCAATTGGCTAAGAGGGACCTCTACTGTATGTGCATGTGTGTATCCCAACGTCCTCTTCATTTGCCCCTCGGGCCACGAGGTATTCTGACAGTTTTATGTAAGTGTATTAACTTCTTTGTTTTCTACATTATGCGCAACTCTAATCGTAAGTTTTTTTGTGCTGATTGTAATGTATTTGTGTTTTGATGCATATTTATGCTTTATAAAAGATTTTTGTCTGAATTTTGGGGAGCTTGGAACAGATTTGGGAATTTACATTTACATTTTCAATTTAAGAAACTACTTCCAGAACCAATTAATTTTATAAGTAGAGGTACCACTGTATTAGGAATTATGTCTATAAAAGTTTACAACAGAATTGGTGACACACGGCAACATTGGCAGAATCCAACCCCCAGCGGAAACAAATTCAACTCAGTGGACCAAACTCTGACACCAGTTATACAGCAACTGCCTGTTGGACTAAATGCCCAGGGGAGTGGAACCCGTACTATCAGAAAAGCCTGCACAAGATTCCCCAAAAGACGTGGATAAACACCTTCTCCAAGTCCACAAACATATATAGACTGGTTGGCGAACTGGTGATGGTGTACAGCTGGTTGATGGGTCTTTCAGGCTTCAGAGAACCTTCTAAGACTTAGAGCTGCTTATCTCTCCGAAGTCGAGAAAGCCAGTCAGCTACCATAGTTGGCTCAACTAGTGCAGGCTCATCACGACTCTGAAATGAAGGAATTTATTCACCACTGGAAAAACTAAACCACGAAATTTAACTTTGTGGTAACTCGGGAGGCAACGATACACTGATGTGGCTCAATACCAATGTTGATTGTTTTTGTATGAAAACATGTATTAGTCATATTTTAGTCATTTTTAAATGAGTTAGTCTTCGTCTAGTTTTCGTCAGCAACACTCAAAAGGTTGTTGTCTAGTTATAGTTGACGAATACTCAAAAAGTTTTCTTTCAAAATTCAACCGTTCAAACTACAATTCAATTAAATCGATCGAAGCACAATACATCGATCAACATAGTCATCTGTTTCGTATGTCGTTTAGTTAAAGACTGGTTTTCATTAAAATGTCTAAAATGTTTAAGGAGCAAAATTGCTGGAAACATGAAAAATGCAAGGTATTTATTTATTCTTTTCTTTATGTGGAGTGTAACTGCTTGTGTTAAATGTGCATATACTATCGTATTAAATCAATTAAAGGCCCTCAAATTGAAATCGAATCACGGCAGACTTTTAAACATCCCAGACTTTTAAACATCGGCAAGTCGTGGTCCTAAGAATCGATTTCGTATCATCATGAAATTTGTGATTTACACCCCCAATGGCATCCCGAGTCACACACGTGCCAGAATGGTATGGGCTAGTTTAACTTGCATGAGGCAGGACTTTTTGGGCTGTCAAACTGGATCCACTTCCAGGAGAACACAGCTCTCCAAATGGCTCCCCAGGCAGGCTGCACCTGTCGCAGCCACTTTTACATACACATCGCCCTTGTGGTTTCCACTTCCAGGATAGCTTGGCGGCAAATATGCTACATCATATTTCTAGCACGCAGTGCAAACATTGATTATAGATGACAGACACTTATTAAAATTACTATTGTAGACTTTCTGTTCCTTCTTGTTGGTAGTTCAGTGGAGAGCTCCGGTAGCAGGACTTGACTCTCAGCCTTCATATTAGCCTTTTCACGTGGAAGTATCGTTGAACAACAAAATCTTGCGGCGTCAGTGGTATGATGTAGATGTGTCGGACTAAGGTTTAACATTTAGTTTTATGGTGTGACTCTGCATTGTGATTTCACATGTGTTCGAAGTCATTTCCAGCCATGTGAAGCGTAGTCTGTATCTGCAGTGTTTGAGTATGATACTCTGCGGTGAGTCATCGGCCTCTCCAAGTGAAAATGAGTTTTTTTTTTTTTTTTTTTGTGAACATGACTCATATATTGCACGTGATGAGTGAACGTTCACTTGATGACATTTAACAAATTAATTTAGCTTCCCTTTAGTAAGCAGAACAATAGTTCCCCTCTTATACACCTTTGTTCACAGAACACTCTCACAGGTATGAATTCACCATGTAAAGTTAGGGTACCACTCGGAAAGTGTAAAGTGGGACGGTGACTTATATAATCTGTGAATTCTTGACCTGTGTCGTTTGTTAACAAAAACACAAAAATGTAAACCTGACTTGTTCTGCTTACTAGAGTTAAACAAAATCCCTTTGTTAAATCTCTCCAGGTCAAAAAGATCCCAAACCCCTGTCCAAAATCGGCGTGGCTCCCACTGTTGTCTTATCAGTGGAAACTGGGTCGAAATGGCTCTTCAAGTGTTAAAGGTTGCCGACCCCTGATCTAAAATGACCAAACACCTGATTGTTTTTTTAGGCACAGTGAGATATAAGCTTGATGATGTGGAGCCTTTACGTTTGGTGACGTGATTGGCAGCACATGCAGTATATCGTGAACTGGTATGTGAGCCCTCAAAAGGCACTTCTCTAAATTCATGAAAATATTGGATTTTTAAAGAAAATTGCTGAAAACATGTACGAAGACTAAGTACAATTAAGTCTTGAATTGCAGAGCTAAAGCAACAAAATTGTACTCGCCTCCTCAGCTGGTTATTTTTTTTAAAGCTGGGCTGGGATAAAAAGGTGCAAAATGACATCACCGACGGCCTAGAATGAGTAGGCCCTCTCCTCTGTATAACGACGGAGTGCTGGCATTTGTACAGTGGCTACATCTCTAAAGTGTTAATGTCTTTTGTGTTATGGTAAAAGGGTCAGCCCAGCCAGGCCGTGAGAAGGGTTGCGAGCTACATTGTAGCATGAAAGGAACGAAAAAATCTGACCCCTGCCAGGGACGTCTCCTACAGCGGGCACTGTATGAGTGAAAAAGACTAGGGGGGCAGCTGCTTGCCGTGGCTTCCTCGGCAAATCATTTATTGTGCAGCATTGGCCAACACTGGATGCAGCATGGTTGGTAACAATTACACCAAAAGTCCATCAAATTGAATCTCAACGTTGCTGAGGCTCATAGACTAGGGTGCTTGGCCGGCAAGCTTGCAGCTTTCCTTGCTAAGCATTGATCAAAGGAAGCCGGGGAGGACAAGGCATGTATATGATTGACAGCTGAAGGTCTATTACAGTTGACAACGGCCACATATTTTATGCACTCTGGCAGTGCCGTAGAAGGAAATAGCCTGAGTCAAAAGAGTAGACCATACCAAATTCTAGCAGCAACGTGCCGGTGCGATGCGGCCCACTGGTTGCTAATCTAGCGAAAAAACCTAGCTTGCAATGGCCCAATGTGCAGGATGAGGGCAGGCTCTGCCCCTTATGCTTGTCAAATTTACCATGGCAAAATGTACGCTGTCAAAATATATAATACTTGATCCGTGAAGTATTTTCAACGAGGTTTTGTCACAGATGTTATCGAGATACCTGGAAAACTTTTTTTTTTTAATAATGAAAAAATACATCTTTGTTTAGATGGGTTTGTCCTGGATTGATTCTCGTTATCTTGATGAAAAACTCCCTACCCCGTACATTGGAAAGATAGTTAAAAACATAGTCAAACGTCTCAATCAACTGTGCTAACAGACCCTATTCCATTCAAAACATGCAGACAGAGCAAGAAACTGCAGGGAAAGAAAGTAATTCTCATAATTGCACTTATGACTTTACTCCAGTCTTGACAAAAGCCTAACTTACACTGAGAACACTGTTGCAGGGACAACATGTAAACACCATACTACCAGCAACTAACCCAAACCCTAACACAAATGTAGAATCCACATTTACTTATTGATTAAGCTGGTTAGTAATGTGTTGCATTTACTTTGTAACATTTACTTGATTAACTTTTGGAGAAAAATACTCCTACAAGTAGTTTTAACACACCATACTTTTTAATTTGACTTTGAAGAAATGGTACTCTTATTTCGCTACTTTGGGTTGTTACCCAGGGGTGAAAGTGGGCCAGAACGGTGAGGAACGTAGTTCCGGTATAAGATTCATGGCCAGAACACAGTTCCGGTATAAGATTCAGAGCCGGAATTCTGTTCCGGTACACGGTGCTTTGATTCCGAAAATATAACAGCAACTGTCAAAACGCTATGTAAAAAAAATATATATATAATTCTCAGCTGCCAAACATGTATTTCAGCTCCAAGAAGAAAACAATCTACCAATATCAAATTTACATACACAAGTGTTAACAACAACCATAATAAAGTGCTTGTATAGCGTAATCCGTTTCTACCAATATTTATTATTGATTTTATTCCATGGTTAGCATGGAGGTTTCCCCAGCTGCTGCAGTTATCTGAGTCTGACGATGATGAGTCACGTTAATGTGCCAATGCACGCAGCAAAGCAAAACGCTTTGACTCATTTATCCGTTCAATTGGCTGACATACTGACATGTGATCAACAGAGATGATTAGCTCTGATTGGTTCAAATGTGCATGTTTTCTGGAACAGCAAAAAAAAAAAAAAAAGCTTATTGAATTGATGCGACAAAAAAAGGGCAATGCAACATAAAATGGATCAAATCTTTAAGAGCACAGAAAGAGTTGAGGAGGCTTATTTGCTCTGATGGGGAGGTTCAGAAAATCTTAGCTGTCAATGTGCACTTTGGACTTATATTTGTTCATTTAAGTTAGGCTACTTATTCATTTCCTTATGATTTTAAAAAGTGAATGTTTGCGGGATCTTCAAAATATAGTCCATTTCACTCTGCATAATATAAGTCATGTGTGCTTATCTTTCTAAATGTATGTTACTTATTTCTTTATTATTAAAAAGCAAATGTTACATTAACTTCAATTTTAATATATATCCTATGTTCTTAAGTAGTTAAAATTGAGATTTGGCATTTAGTATGTGAGGAAATGAGGGAAAATATAAAATTAGGAGGTGGAAGTTGGGGTTATTGCTGTTTTTGTTTTATTTTGCAAATCATTGAAAAAATACCATTTTGAATGAAAATCAGTTTTTGTATGTGTAATAGAGATAACTGTGCTAAAAGTTTTCTTTGCATTTCAGTAGTTTAAGAGGTTTGACCCCCTCCCCCCGCCCCACATAGACACACACACAAAATGAAAGACAAAAGTAATCTTGTGGAGTCTTTAAAGGGGTGTGAAAATTAAAATATTTTACATAAAGCTCTGCTGTCAAAATTTGTTGAAAGCGCTAATTTCAACCGCACTCCCAGTTTT
The DNA here is from genome assembly GCF_030265065.1 of Corythoichthys intestinalis. NCBI lineage: Eukaryota > Metazoa > Chordata > Actinopteri > Syngnathiformes > Syngnathidae > Corythoichthys > Corythoichthys intestinalis. The sequence goes on along the minus strand of NC_080404.1, from coordinate 22,284,297 downwards.
TTTTTGTTTTGTTTTGTTTTTTGTACCGATAAACCACGGAAAACCAGCGATATGATCATTTTAATTTCATGGTAGGAAATGCTTTTCTCCACAGAGAATTTGACTTTTGTGGGGGGGGGGGGGGGGGGTTGCCCACTATGGTCATGTAATAGGTTATAGTATAGTATAATAATAACAGGTTACATTATGGAAATGAAAAAAGATATACCGTCGTTTAAAAAAAAAAGAAGCATACATTGTAAGCAATTACTCATTGCTCGAGTATCCTTTTCACTAAATACTTTTTACTCATTCTTGAGTAAATATTTTGGATGACTACTTTTACTTTTTTATTATTATTTAGAAGTAACATCTTAGCTACTCTACTCACACTTGATTATGGCTGAATGAACAAATGAAATCAAGATTTTTTATTTTTTTAATTATTATCATTTCACACAAAATTCCAAAAATGGGCCGGACAAAAGTATTGGCACTCGCAGCCTAATACACAACTTTTAGGCAAAATAACTGCAAACAAACGCGTCCGGTATCCATCAATGAGTTTCTTACAATGCTCTGCTGGAATTTTAGACCATTCTTCTTTGGCCAACTTCTCCATGTCACGGATAGCGCGGGCAGACAGGTGGTGTGGACCCAAACGCAGGGAAACAAAAATGCAGCAAGGCAGGTGGCGGTGAACTCAAAAAATGTTTTAATAATCGCTAACAAAAACACAAAGTACAACCAAAAGGACTGGGGATCAAAAAGGCAATGTTCAAACGAAACTAACTTAATCGGAGGGACTGATACACGAGGGCTTGGACGGGACTTGACATCGACACTGACAATGACGCAACAAGTAGTGAAAAGAAACTGACAGCTTATATACACACACGCAGCCAAGGGGGAGCGAGACAACGAGGAACAGCTGGGTTACACAGGAGGATGCAGTTGGAGGATACACTAGGAGCAGGCACAACAGGTGAAATCAATGGGTAATCACAGGAACACACTAGGAGGGAACCAACTCAAAACCTAACACTCCAGGTCTCTGAGATTTGAAGGGTGCCTCCTCCAAACTACCATTTTCAGATCTTTCCACAGGTGTTCTATGAGATTCAGGTCTGGACTCATTGCTGGCCACTATAGAAGTCTCCAGTGCTTTCTCTCAATCCATTTTCTAGTGTTTTTGAAGTGTGTTTGGGTCATTGGAAGACCCATGACCTCTGAGGAAGGCCCAGCTTTCTTACACTGGGCCCTACATTATGCTGCAAAATGTGTTGGTAGTCTTCAGACTTCATAACGCCATGCACATGTTCAAGCAGTCCAGTGCCAGAGGCAGCGAAGCAACCCCAAAACATCAGGGAACCTCCGCCATGTTTGACTGTGGGGACCATGTTCTTTTCTTTGAAGGCCTTGTTTTATTTTTTTCTTGTAAACTCTATGTTGATGCCTTTTCCCAAAAAGCTCTACTTTTGTCTCATCTGACCAGAGAACATTCTTCCAAAATGTTTTTGGCCTTCTCAAGTAAGCATTGGCAAATTCCCGCCTGGCTTTTTTATATCTCTGCGTCAGAAGTTGGGTCTTCCTGGGTATCCTACCATAGAGTCCCTTTTCATTCAGACACCGACGGATAGTACGGGTTGACACTGTTGTACTCTCAGACTGCAGGACAGCTTGAACTTGTTTGGATGTTAGTCGAGGTTCTTTATCCACCATCCGCACAATCTTTCGTTGAAATCGCTCGTCAATTTTTCTTTTCCGTCCACATCTAGGGGGGTTAGCCACAGTGCCATGGACTTTACACTTATTGATGACACTGCGCACGGCGGACACAGGAACATTCAGGTCTTTGGAAATAGACTTGTAGCCTTGAGATTGCCCATGTTTCTTCACAATTTTGCTTTTCAAGTCCTCAGACAGTTCTTTGGTCTTCTTTCTTTTCTCCATGCTCAATGTGGTACACACAAGGACACAGGACAGAGGTTGAGTCAACTTTAATCCATATTAACTGGCTGCGAGTGTGATTTAGTTATTGCCACCATCTGTTATGTGCCACAAGTAAGTAACAGGTGCTGTTAATTACACAAATTAGAGAAGCATTACATGATTTTTCAAAGGGGGCTAATACTTTTGTCCAGCCCATTTTTGGAGTTTTGTGTAAAATGATAATGACTTTTTTTCCCATTCTCTTTTGTGTTTTTTCATTGCAAGCAAAATAAATTAAGATATTACTACCAAAGCATCTGGAATTGCAATCATTTTCTGGGAGAAATTGAGCATTATCTGACAGAATTGCAGGGGTGCTAATAGTTTTAGCCAGAAGTGTACAGTATTTACATCAGTAATAAATTTGATCATGTAGGGATGGTCAAAAGTGTCTTATATACATGAACACACAAAACTGCATGCATACATACATACATACATGCATACACATTCATGCATGCACACATAGTGTGTGAGACCCTGTTTGCTTTGCTACAGACATCCTTTGGGTATAAAAGCAATTCAATAAAGAGAGAGCACATTCTTATGTTAACAGACCAATGCTGCCTGCCAGAAACAGCACATTTAATCTCCATTCTTTTTTAAGAGTGGTCTTGAATATAAATATATATACTGCATATATATTTCCTTAAGCCACAGCTGGCTACTTGAGAGCAATAGTCATGGTAGTCAAAATTGCAGTAGCTCGTTCGAAGGTCATATATCTCATTCAGAGATCAAATGAAATTAAGGCCCCTTAGTGATTGGTAGAAAAACTCACAAGAAACTGTTCGTATTTGACTGCCTGTATACAAGTAATTAGTCTTTGAAGTGCCTGTCAGCCAATTAAGAGAATTTGGTTCTCTGGCCATTTGCGACTAATGATGACGCAGGTTTATTTTACCATGGCCTTTGGCGGAGGTTTTTATTTTGGCAGAAAACCTTCTTGTACTCTCACTCATGTAGGTGACAATTCATTATCAGCTGATAGTAGTACATTAAATTGGACTTTTGGGGACTTCCACGCATCTGGTGCAGTGGGCACTTCAACAAAAATTAGTAAATGTAATACAGACAAATAAATAAACTTTTGTAGAGTAGATAAAATACATAAAAAAATATGACCCAATTTTGTTCATTTTATGTTGTTTGATAATGTCAGTTATAATACATATGCTTCAGAATGTGTATATGTGTATACTCCCATTCAAAAAAAAAAAAAAATCATCTTGATATATTTTCATTGACATCAGGAATTGAGCCCTAGACAATGTAAAAACTAACACTGGTCATTATCAGTTTAATAAGCTGCTCAGTTAAAGTATATCTAAAGCAAGGATTGTCATGGTTAGCTGGTTGTGTTAACAATTAATCAATAGCAGTTTAGGACTCATTCATTCATCTTCTGTACCGCTTAGCTTCACGAGGGCTGCGGGGGTACTGGAGCTTATTCCGGCTACTGACAGGCAGGAGGTGGGGTACACCCTGAACTGGTTGCCAACTAATCACATATAGACAAACAAGCGATCACACTCACAATCACAACTATGGGAAATTTAGAGTATCAGCCTATCATGCATGTTTTTGGGATGTGTGAGAAAGTACCATGAGAAAGCCCCACACAGACACGGGGGGAACATGCAAACTCCACACAGGAAGGCTGGATCCCGGGATTGAATCCTTAATCTTAGAACTGTGAGGCGGACATCCCAACCACTCTTTTGCGGTGCAACCCATTTTATTTTATTTAGTAAAAATATTCAGGAGCAATCAACATTTCTTGCTTTATTAGAATGAACCAAAGAGCACACTGTTGTTATTCTTTTAAATTGGTGCGGAATTAAGTGATTTGTGAAGCATGCACACACTACTGCAAAGTGGTAGATGACTTGATTAGTGGAAAACTGGATTGCCAAATCGTTAATAAGGGATGAGCCATCTGCTCTCCATCACAGTCAAGCTGGTGGTTAAAGAAGTAAGACTGAGTAATATTATATTTGCGCGTAAAAAGGCCTTCTCCTTTAACTAGGAAATGTTTTTGTCTCTCTTATGACCACTTTTACCATCAACTCTGTGATGATGGGGGAAATGTTTATATTCCCTGGTGACGTTGATGAATGTTTCACTTCCCCATCGGGCAGCAAAGCACATTTTCAATAGGTTTGTACTTGTGATACAATTTACCTATTGCAGACAGAAATATAATGAATGGTTTGTGGATTGAATAAAACCTTACTTTGTGCTGTGCAATCATCCCATAGAGTCAGGACATTGCATATTGGTAGTTGGGGAAACTCGGTTAGTTTCCGAAGTGTATCCCACTGTTATTGAATTTCTGCAGACAACTACTCCATGTTTATATTTGGTTGCTGGAAGAGCGTTCCACATATTTGGCTTTGTGAAAGGACTGAGGAATCCTGAAAGATGAAACCTACAACCTTGAATACAGGAGAAGACGTGTGCCAGATATGGCTTCAATGCGGAGCCTTGAGTCTCGTATTCTTGAGTTTATGAAACAGATTTTTTGGGGGGTTGATATTGTCGGAGGTGGTGTTTTTACCTTCTTTCTGAGAGATGGTGGGGAGTTTCCCATCATTAATAAATGCATCTATATTAATAGATTTATTAGAATACCTAGCATATCAACAGGAAAGCGACATCAAGTGTCTTTGTGACTCGCATGACCAGGACTGCTTCAGATTCCATTTAGTGTATTTCCACATAGGCGTCTTTGCCTCATGTTGTCTTGTAAAGCCGTTAGCTCTTCAGGTCTCTGAGGTGAGCAGAAGAATGTTTGCAGGAGCTGTATGGCTTTTCCAGAAAGTTGCAGTTCTCAACTAGTCAGAGCGATGCTAGAAATTGGAAAAGTGGGTTTTTATTGCGGCGAAGTCAAAGTGACTTGATTGAAGCACTCAGGTTGCGTTATGTGACACTCCATTAGATGCCTCTTTGGACTGGCCTAAAAATGGAAAGTTGAGTTTAGTCTCTTACACAACAGTCTTCAATTCATCACTGTTGGTACTGAGAAACCATTTGTGCTGTGGTCGTTTACATGACACCTTATCAATCTGTTTCTTGGCCAAACCCACAATCGGGGTGAAAAGCCGAAAAAGTTGGCTGCTAAGCTGTCTGGGTCCAAATTTCATTCTTACATTTACACGTATCAGAACACACACAGTAGAACACAAAAATCTAAGAATAGTTTAAAGCTAGAAAACGCTTTGAGTTCTCCCAGTACAACCACATCAAAAGGTGGACAAAAGCCTGCCCTACTTAGGTCTGCTTTTCAAAACCACGTTCGTAAGAAGTTTATGTGACATAATGCCGTTAATAATAACTCTTATGCTGCCTTCAGACCAAAGTTAAACTGTCACGTGACAATGCGTTGCTCGCGCTCTGTGTTCAAACTGACCCTAAATTGCCAAAAGTTGAAACCCGTGGACCCCGAACAACCTCTGGTTCACGTAACGTAGAAATAAGTAATATAACTACTTTAATCTGACTTAATATCACATGACCAAATACAAGCTTGTAGTCGGAAGTCCCATGATCACGCTGATTTCTCGCCATGAATTGTTTGCCATTTGGCAGTCGTTGCAGTGTTTTGAGGAAGAATTGTAAAGATGGTTATATTTCCATACTTCCTCGACCTGGTCTATTTCTTTTTCACTACGACAAAAGTTTGAGATTTGAGAGTTGACCGATAATACCAATCACAGAATTGACATTTTGTGTGGACCAATCACAGTCCTTGCTGTTCACGTAGGAACCCTTCACAGTGACGCATAGTCAGGTTTTTTGGGAGGCGCATGTCAGGCTACGGCATAGGGTCCGGAGCAGGGTACGCCGTTGACAATGTAGCTGCGGGATTGCCCCGACACAAATGCAAAACAGCCCCTTTACGCCGCTACTTGAGCTACACTATAGTCATTACATTTTTCCTTTATCCTCCATTAGATTTTACTCTATTTTTGCAGTAGATACCCACAATGGCTCAACAAGTTTCACCAATGAGACGTCGCACCAATAATCACATGACTCCTTTATACCACTCAGACAAAACAATACAGTCATATGACCACACACAAGCCTGCAGTAGGAAGTCCTATGATCACACTGGCCTATTCAATCATGTGGCAACTTTAAAAGCATGGCAAAAGATAAACTATGTGACATAGGGTGCTGTCTTCAACATTACTTGAAAGTGCAAATTTCAACCTCTCTCTCAGTTTTTATTTGGCACCAATATACATACAGTACATACATACATACATACATACATACAGTGGGGAGAACAAGTATTTGTTACACTGCCAATGGGTTTTCCCATTGACTGTGTATCAAATACTTGTTCTCCCCACTGTACATACATACATACATACATACATACATACATACATACATACATACATACATACCGTATTTTTCGGACTATTAAGTCGCAGTTTTTTTTCATAGTTTGGCTGGGGGTGCGACTTATACTCAGGAGCGACTTATGTGTGAAATTATTAACACATTATTATATCAGTTCACGTTATTTTGTTTTTTTTTTGGCGTGACACTGATGGTTTGGTAAACGTGTTAGCATGTTCTTCATGCTATAGTTATCTGAAAAACTCTTAATAGCAATGTTACGTTACCATACCGGTCACTTTCGCACTTGGTTGTTCATGCATCATGTAACATTATCATACTGTACACTTATTCAGCATGTTGTTCTCTATTGTATTTTTATTTTAAATTGCCTTTCTAGATGACATATCTGTTCTATGTGTTGGATTTCATCAAGTAAATGTTCACCCAAAATGCGACTTATACTCCAGTGCGACTTTTTTTTTTTTCTTCTTCGTTGGGCATTTTATGGCTGGTGCGACTTATACTCAGGTGCGACTTATAGTCCAAAAAATACGGTACATACATACATACATACATACATACATACATACATACATACATACATACTGTACATACAAGAAATATGTCTTCTCCACGAGAGGCCATTCATGCTCTATGGACAGGTGATGTCTCATTTCTGTAGAATTTTCGAGTCGGAATTAGGTAATTTTTGTGTATCTCTCTGTCCTAATATGGTCGTGTAATAGGTTATAATAATGTATGATAATAAAAGTTCATATGTGCTGATAGAAAACATAAACCATTGTTTAAAAATAATAGCAGACATTGTAAGCAAAACACTCATTACTTGAGTATTCTCTTCACCAAATACTTTTGTACATGAGTAAAATGTTTCTATGACTACTTTTACTTTTGCAGAAATTATTTTGAAGTAACACTATCTTTATTTGAATAAAACTTTTGGCAACTCTACTCCCCTCTGTTTACAACAGTTTGGACTTCTAAGCTGTTGACTTTTACAAGGCCACTGATACAAGCTAAAACTAGTCAAAGGTAATAAGTAATACATTGAGTTTAGACCCCTAGTGACTAATGATGTCAAAAATGGTACAATGCTGTACTTATAATATGAAAAAGTTGTCTTTCATGAATAAGTCCACTGTATTACCCACTGAATTGTATGACGTTCTCCTGCTGTGTTAGTATTTTAGGACGTACTGGCAAAACCTGTGCTTGGATCACCCCTGAGTTGTCTGTGTGTATTTGTGCTTAAAGGAAGATGATGACAAGGAGCATCTGTGCACAATGACTTCCCCAGCTGAGAATGAAAGTGCACTGCAATAGTAAAGGGGAGGGGAGTAAGTAAAAACAGATGAGGGATGCCATGCTGAAGTGGGGGACAGTTGGTTTGCTCACGAGCTGTTAACCAGCCATTTGATGTTTCTTACATAAATAGGGTTATTTATGGTGTGGGAGCAGGTCGTGGCGCACTGGAGGTGACGGCTACTCTCTCGCTCTTTACTGAACGGCCTCCTCAGCAGGTCAGCAGTCGGATGTGTGTTAAAGCTGTCTGGCGGTGCATTTGCCCAGAGAAATTTGATAACAAGCCATGCTGTTTTCCCAGAATGCCTCGCATTGATATGGGGGGGGGGGCTTCCCTCTACTACTACACCATGGAGACTATTTGCTTTAACAGAGAAGGAGGTTTTACTTTGCCAAGTACCACTTCACTTTCACTTTCCCAGTTCGCGTTGTGTACTACATGAAATGGGTGTTACAAATGTAGAGTTCAAGCTTTGAGTCTTGAGTCTTTTGATCAGCTTACAGTGTGAATTGCTTTATAGAGAGGCAACATAGTCATTTTTGTGGTATAAAATCTCAAAATCCATGTTTGATTAATTACTGTAAGTTCCTCCATAGTCACTTAGAGTCTGGTCAATATCAGACTCTGCTTCCACAGTATCATGAACGCTGTAATGTACAGAGGTGGGTAGAGTAGCCAAAAGCTTTACTCAAATTAGAATAACAATACTTCAAAAATAATATTTGTCAAGTAAAAGTAGTAGTCATTCACCAAAAATTACTCAAGTACAAGTAAAAAAGTTTTTGGTAAGAAGAACAATCACGTAATGAGTAACTGCTTAAAACACAAGATTCTTTTTTTTTTTTAATTCATTCATTCACGAGGAGGTATATTTTACTCAGCACAACGTCATCTATACGAACTGCTATTATTATACTCTACTACAACCTATTACAGGACCATATTAGGTAAAAAAAAATACGCAAAGATTATCGAATTCCGACAAAAAGAAATCTACAGAAATGAAACATCACCAGTCCAAAGAGAATGCATGCCCTCTTGCGGAGAAAAAAGATTTCCTACAGCAAAATTAAAACGATCATATCTCCAGTTTTCTGTAGTCAATCTGTGCAACATAAAAACTGAGAGAGATTGAAATATGTGCTTTAAAAAAAATGTGACGGCGGTGCTCTATGTGAAATATTTTATTTCTTAACGCTGCTTTAAAGACACCACTCGATTGAACATGCCAGCTTGATCATAGGACTTCCAACTGCGCGCTTGTGTGTGTGGCTAGTGACTGCATTGTTGTCTTATTTATACAATGGAGTCATGTGATTATTGTTCCGAAACTGGCATAGCCATTGTGGGCAACTCTGGCAAAAAAAAGTCAAATCAAATACGTATGTCAAATAAAGAGAAAAAAATAGCAACAAGTATACCCCAAAGTTGCATAGCAAGAGTATCGTGGCTTCATAAATTTACTCCAGTAAAAGTTAAAAGTGTTGGTAAAGTTAGTAAGTGTCTGTACGAGTAAGTTGTTTTTAGAGAGACTGCAACAGTGTTCAGCAAGAAAGGCCTGTTATAAATCTTTTCATTTAGAGGATTTCCTTTGGTATCCTGTGATAATAACTGGGAGTTGATTTTAATGGTATTTAAGTGAGGATGTTTTAAAGTGCCTACGACAGGAGAAAAAAGTCTTAAATAAGATTATTATGTGAATTAGAATCATATTTTGAGACGATTTGACTATATACAACAATTTAGCAAAGCGCAGATGATGAGAAATTAGTCTTTTAATCTGCCGGTTAGCCACGCTTACCATTATAGGGCTCTAGCGTCCCCAACATTTGAATGACGTCAGCGGAGTCACGATTTCTTCTGATTTAGCATGCAGCCCACTGAGGGGGAATTATTCACAACGAGGAAAACGCGATGAAGAGAGCCGCAAAATGTCCATGTTTCAGTCTCTCTACTTCAATATTTGTACAGGATATTCTTTTTATCCAAGTATTTTCTCCCCGATTGCTAAACAAATGGCATGGTCATGACAAATAACAGTCCTGTGCGAAATGGAATATGAAATAATAAAAATGCATTTATTCAGGACGAAGGCAAAATTAATCCATAACAGGCAAAACTGTCGACTTCAGCTTTACTGTCGCACCTCCCGAACGATATTTTATGACACCTAAATCAAGCTTATGTCATTTCCCTTCCCTGGCTTCGGCAAATGTAAACAAACCAAGAGGCGTGACAGCTAGCCGATATGCTTACCCCAACCAAATGATGTTTTAAAGTCTTCGAAGCGGAAAAGCACACATAACTAGCCCGGACCATTTCACATGACGACTGGGTTATCGATTGTCTTCGCCGATCGGCAAACCGCCCGGCGGAGAGCAATTTACAGCTCGTTCCCCAGAGGAGGGTGGCTGCAGTTGTATGCGCAGCTAATGTGTATGAGGAGAGCTTTTTACATGCCTATCCATGATCAAACGTAAGTAGTCCTTTATTTAAAGAAAGTATGTAGTGTTTACTTTATAGTCGCTGTATTCGCGGGTATTTTTAACGCAAAGTTGCAATTTCTGATTGGATGGAAAATTTGACAGAACACCGGGCACACCAAGAGGGCAAAAGCCAAGTATAGTGCTCGCCCAGCAGGGGGATGTGCGACAAGCCGCTGGTTGTCGGCCGAGGGGACAAGGAGCACGTCAGCCACAAAATGCAAACCACCTCCGTATTAAAAGGATCCCAGTATTTGACATAATACAAAACACGATGTTTACTCACTTCCTCGTAAGTCCCATGGTCCCACAGTAGTAGGGCTTGTTTTGGCCAATATCCACCGGTGAATGGGAGCCTTTTGAAACTGCAAAAAGGTGCACATGCCTCTCTCTCATACAGCAAATGTTTCTGCAGCCGTTTGGCTGGCGCGATGCGAAAAATAAACGTATTAATCCGCAAAATCAGCTGAATCCTTAGTCCTTCTCATACAACAGTACGGCTGTATAGTGAAGAGGACTCCTTCCTCCGTACACGTCACAGCGCCCTCTTTCTCAACTCGAGACTGTTGCCAGAAGTCACTCATTTTCATGGCGTGGGATTAAAAAAATGAAATGAATAAAGCGATCGCTTTAACACACCTCCAAGCGGTCCATTTCATTCAGGAGTATAAAATACCGCGTGTATTATGAAATAAACATGCTTTTTCGTGTCACAGGAACTTTAAATGTCATTCATTGTTTTTTGACCTAAACAAATATAAAATGATTTGAGTCACTGTTGGGCTAATTTCTTTGTAGTTGTACCCTCCACATCAGTGACGGTAGGCTGTTTAAGGCCAAGCAGAGCAAAAAGTCACACATCTTGCTGTTAGTTTTCTGTTAACATAAAACATTTTGAAACCTATACCCTGAATTTGATTTCCAGAGGTCGTAAATGACTTTTTCTGTAGTTTAGCTATTGAGCGATACTAGATGTGCAGGGTGTGTGTTTGTATGGCTTAGCAGCAGCAATAGTCAATCATATTGGCGGATGTTCACAAAGATCAACACATAAATTGAGAGAACATTTATGATTTAGAAACACAGGTTTAAATCATTGCCAAACATTGCAAATCCCGACCTTTATTCCTGAATCCTACTTGCGTGACATGTAGCATCTTTACATTGCATCGTTCATGCTACACAGAGATTTTGTTTGAATTAAGCTATTTTGTTATCAGATTCCCTTCAGGGAGTTCAAAACGGGGTTTGAACATATGGGAGTCTAGAAAGGCCCACGGGTGTTGAGATGAAGAAATCTGAGAAAGTCTTGTCAGTCATAACTCTGCCAAGGTGGAAAAAAATGAAATTTTTGTGGCTACGCCTGGTTTCCTCATTTAGGACTCTGACAAATGAAACCTGATTCTGTCATGTGATTGAGCTTTTCATTTTGTTTGTCTTAGCAGTGAACATACTATACTTCATCACACATGACTGTTTATTTTGATTGCCGGTTTTGGGAGGAGAATAAGACACTCCACAGACCAGAAGGTTTACCGCATGATTCACAATGCTCGTCTTTGTGCCTCAAGTATTTCTTTATAGAAATAGTGATATAGCGGTGTCTAGCTCAGTGATGTGAGATATCAAAAATATTTATGGTGATGTCATAAAGTGTACTGGACTCTACTAGCGGTAGTTTCATGCTTAATTTCAATTTTCGGGGTTTTAAGACATCCATTTCAAAGGATTCATCACTTTTGCTTTTGTGTGCCCCCAAAATTAGCAGTTACTTTAGGGCGCCAGTTGTTAAAACTGTACTTGCCCTAATATTTCAAAAAAAATTAAAGAAACAATTTTGGGGGGAAAATATTTCGAACACGGCTCTCAATGGTTAAGCCGAGATTTTACCATTTTAAAAGTCGATACATAGCACATTTTAGTTATTAGTTTAATTCTGTGTTTACAGTGGGTGTCCCACCCTCCACCAATCAGCCAATTATGAGAGTGGTTCCTTGTGTTCCATCCAGGTTGCCACAGCTCTGTAGTCTACTGAAACTAAGGTTGCTAACGCTTTCACAGTCAGAACTAACGATGTTGCCTACAAATTCTTCAATAAAACAACAATATGCATTGGAAATGCTTTTTTACATGTGCTGCTGTAATTGAGGCTTCTTCGAATGTACCACCTCTGTAACCTAAGGTGGCTCATTACTTCAATGCAGGGAAGTTGCAGGTTGTTGGTTGGCGTGAAGTTGCTTTGCACATCTCATTGTGCGGAAAGGGATTTTCTACAACGAAGTTCTGCTTGGGTCTTGAGATGGTTGTCAAATAAAAAAAGATTCATGACACGAAGCCTAAACTACACAAAGTACGATTTTATATTCATTAGCAATGCTCCAATTAGAGTTTTATGCTGCAGAGGATTAATTTTTACCCCCATTTATGATTACTGCTTTTAGATGACCTATATACCATACCTTAATTTGAAGAAAAACTTGTATTTAATATTAATTAATTTTGTATTTGATCCAACACCGTGCAAAACCTGCAGCAACTATTGAGTCAAAAAGATAACTAATGTGTGAATGAGTGTGTGAAAGGGTAAGTGTGTGCTAATCTAAAGTGCTTTGGGCATGGTAACTATGTAGTTAAATGCGCTATATAAGTACTCTCCATTTACCATTTTACCATTTCTACAAACTCCAAATTGACTTGCTTTTATTAACACAATTTTCAACACATCAAAATAATTCAAGACTTTTGAACTTTCGAACTTTTGAAATGTATTTTTAACCCTACTGTCACGTCAATTGGTCAAATTGACCCGTTTTAGATTTTAACACCTCTTTTAAAGTGAAATTGCTATTTGTGATGGTTTTTTTTTATTTGGATGTTTACTCACGGAGGTCACGTTGACCTGTTTTTCCCCCTCTATTACACAGTGTAATTTTTATTTATGAAAGATTTTAACACATATTTTACAGCAAAATTATTAGTGGGGTTATTTTATGATTTTTACTCATAGAGGTCAAATTGACCCATCTTTTTGTTAGAAGAAGTTTTACAAATTCAGTTTCTGACATGTTTAACTCTCATTGACGAATGAGAACGAATGTTCATTCGCCCCCTCCAAGTCAAAAAAGGATTGGACATCTATCGCCGTCAATGGAAGCCAGTGAGTCTGAGCTTGATTTTTGAATAATTTTTCAACACTTGCACATTCTTGGGGTCAAACTGACCCAACAAAACTCACGTAACATAAAGGTTAATTGCTCTCCAGGAACCAGTGAGAATGTAGTTCTTGTTTCGTTTTGTGTGTGTGTGTTTTTTTTTTTTTTTTTTTTTTTAAATGTACTGAGGGAGTACTAGTTTTACAAAACAGGATGGGACTTAATAATAAGCTCTGTGCTTGAAGCTTGCCATGTCCTTCAGAGGACCTGGCCACCAGGCTATAAGTGGTTATAGGGTGTCACATTGCAAGGCAGGTCTAGCTATCGAGACTAGAGACTGGCTGGCCTCCTGGCTCCTAAGGGCCACACATCTGTCTGTCTCACTCTAACTACGTATGTAAAACTAACAACTTCACATTTGGATCCCTCCTTGCAAAGTACCCTTCCACTTAGGTCCATTTATCTTGGTTTAACTAACGTGTAAGTGTGCACTTCACTCTTCACCTCAGCCTAAATATGCAATTCCTGTGTGCTGTTTAGAAACTATTGTTTATGCCTATAGTGCGTGTTGTGCGTGCACGTGTGTGATTAATTTATGTGCAGGGGCCATGTTGGGGGTTTGTTCCAGCTGACTAATGTCTATGATGACAGCACCCATTCTTAGCAGGCCATATGACATACAATTTTCAAGTTCTGCTAAATACAAACTACAGACTTGGATATGATGATAGCTAATCCAACATAACACTATAGTGATGAATTGCCTTGTGCATGACTTGTCTTCATAGGGAAAAGACAACACCTAATATAAATGGCCTTCATGTGAAATACGGTTGCTCACAGTACTCAAGTACGCAAACGGCGACTTTCTTACACCTATGATGATGGAGAAAATAAGGTTTAAACAGCAAAAAATTGCACCACTTACAGATGCAGCCATTTTGCAACGTCAGTTATACCCACGCAGATACACTATAATAGTCTCGAGCACTTGGGTTGATGGGTATTAATAACGTCACGAGGAAGGGCGGCCAACCAGCACCACAATTTCAAGTCATCTAACCAGCTCTCGGCAATCTGATGTCCGAGCCAATCAAAGGAAAGAGGCGGGATCTGCAGACGTGACCAGGAAGCAACTATCTGATCGAATACAATGTTTAATAGAGGCTTTGTCAGAAATACACCTAATTTCCAAGAGTGTTGCTTTTTTGACTTGAAACAATGTTTTACACTTATCCCGATCAATATGACATACTGTAGCTTAATATTGATTGGTTTCAATCTGATGCTGAGCCAATTAGGGGAAAGAGGTGGGAGCTACAGATGTGACCAGGAAGCGACTATCTGGTTTAATACATCGGCGGAGTGCAAAGCGATTCTTGTAGCTCAATTTTTCGTTGGAAATACACTAATTTCCTCATCATTACAGGAAGTGACCCACAAATATCTTAAAATTACATGGAAGTGACGCAAAATTAACTCATTGCCTGCCACTGACTACGACAGACACCAATTGACTGATAAACTGTGAATGTTTATTTTCCAGGAAATTATTCGCCCCTCCCAGCCAAAATGGATTGGACGTTGAGCGCTGTCTATGGCAGCCAATGAGTTAATTTTTTTGGGCCAAAAATAAACTAGTCTGGCCCACCTAAGATTTAATTGCCATAAATGTGCCCCACAAACCAAAATGACATCTCTGGTTTAGAAAAAGTGCACTGTCAAGCACTGAAACATCCAAATACGCATCATGAACAACAGGTGACACAAAGAGCTGTTGACTGTACGACCAGCAAAATACAATTGCTGTTGATTTAACCCATATACAGAACACAGTGTGGGTTCACCCTGATAAATTTGTTGTTATAACCGTAGCTGGAATAGCACGTGTCAAGGCAAAAGTAATGTGCTGGGCTGGGGGTTCAATCAGAGGTAGGATTTCCTCCCGTGACGCTCAGTCTGCTGCTTAAGTGTGGTTGACAGGAAGCAAGTGGATAGAGCCCCCTTTGGAACTGCCACATGCTCAGCCATTTATTGCTTTCTAGGATGTTATCATGAGTTCAAGCTACTGTTGATTGATTCAGTGCAAGGGCAAGGGGCTGTTAAAGATTAGTACCGGAGGACCACTCCAGTATTGTCTTGGATAAATAAATGGCAAACCACCTTTTTGTTGGCTCACAAAAAATGGATATTGCCAACATCAACATACCATGCACCAGTATCAGTAATACACAACATAACATCAATTAAGAATGGCATTTAGAGTAACATGCTTTTAAAGATCCAGCATTTAGCAGATAGTGCTTTAAAAAAAAAAAAAAAAAAAAAAAAAAAAAAAAAAAATTCTTTCTTAATTATATGTTATTCTGAGTGGTAGTTTCTGAATGCACATTGTTTGTATCAATATACTGTGTGTATAGTGTTTAACACTTGGGGTACAGTACTTTCAATTGCAGAGGTGGGTAGAAACACGATATATTTACTTGAGAAACTTTTTGAGAAAATGTACTTTTAACAGTAGTTTTACCACGCCATACTTTTTACTTTTACTTGAGTAAGTTTGTGAAGAAGAAACACTACTTTTACTGTGTTACTTTGGGCAACATTAGATTTGTTACTTTTTTTCCCTCTATATCAGATGTAAGATTTGACTTATATATATACTATATTAATATTAGATTTATTTTTGCCAGAGATGCCCACAGTGGCTCATGATAACATTCCTCCATTATACCAATAAGATGTAACAATACAGTCACATTACCAGGCATAAGCTTGCAGTTGGAAGTCCTATGATCGCGCTGGCCTGTTCAATCACATTGTCATCTATAAAGCGCTGTAAAAAAAAAAAAAAAAACTATTTGACATAAAGCGCTGCTGTCATCATGATGCGAAAGCATGGATTTCAAACTCTCTGACAATTATTATTTGGCACCAATAGACCATGGAAAACTGGACATATGGTCATTTTCATTTTAATGGTAGGAATGGTAGGATGTTTTCTTTACTAGAAGGTATGCATGCTTTTTGGGCAGGTTATGTTTCATTACTGTAGATTTTTCTAGTCTGAATTATTTTTGTCTATTTTTTTTTTTTTTTTTGCCATGTAACAGGTTATAGTACAGTATAATAATAACAGTTCATATAGAAGATGTTGTATGGGTTGAGAAAAATATATACCATTGTTTAAAAATAAAATCAGACAGACAAATCATTACTTGAGTACTTTTTTTTTTTTTATGACTAGTTTTACTGAAGTAATATCATTTTGAAGTAAGGCTACACTTATTTGAGTAAAAGATTTTAGGCTACTCTACCCACTTCTTGACTTCTGACTATATAAGTGAGAATTCTGAAAATTATAAAGTGACAGTTTACACTTTAAATTGACAATTGTGAGAATAGAATTTTCACTTTAAAGTCAGAACTCTGAGATTAATGTCAGAATTCTGAGAATGAAGACTGAATTCTCACTTTAAGAATGAGATCCTGCCAAGCAATACATTATTTTCATCACAGTTCAGTTGTACTTAAATTTCATGTATGGTTGTAGACATTTATTCTAGGGCTGTCAAACGATTAAAATTTTTAATCGAGTTAATCACAGCTTAAAAATTAACTAATCGTAATTAATCGCAATTTAAACCATCTATAAAATATGCCAGATTTTTCTGTAAATTATTGTTGGAATGGAAAGATAAGACACAAGACGGATATATACATTCAACATACTGTACATAAGTACTGTATTTGTTTATTATAACAATAAATCAACAAGATGACATTAACATTATTAACATTCTTTCTGTTAAAGGGATCCACAGATAAAACGACTTGTAGTTCTTAAAAGATAAATGTTAGTACAAGTTATAGAAATTTTATATTAAAACCCCTCTTAATGTTTTCGTTTTAACAAAATTTGTAAAATTTTCAATCAAAAAATAAACTAGTAGCTCGTCATTGTTGATGTCAATAATTACACAATGCTCATGGTGCTGAAACCCCTAAAATTAGTCGCACCCAATCGCCAGCAGAGGGCGACAAAACACCAAAAAACACAAGTAACAAGTGGCCATGACACTGTGCTGTCATTTTAATCTGTTTGAGCGGGGCATGTGCATTAAATGTGTCAAATATTTTAACATGATTCATTTAAAAAAATGAATTACCGCCCGTTAACGCAATAATTTTGACAGCCTTAATTTATTCTTTATGAATGTTTGAAATATTTAAGTAATCATATTCAATTTGCATTATATTTAGAAACTCACTCACTATTCAAATTCACACATTATTAAAGTATTTTTTTGCTTTTAAAGGTGATATATCAAGTTTGTGACTTCTTTATTCTCAACTGCTTAAACGGCCTTAAGTGTAACTTCATCCTGTGTTAAGCTTGTGCATGGAATGCATACTTGTACGAGCACAAACATAAAGCAATGAGCATTTGGCCCTTCAAATCAGCACCATAAACGTAAAAACAGCAAAAGTGATTGTTTACGGTTGTAGAAATTCTTACGTAAGTTAGAAAAGTGGGTTTTAAAAGTGTTTTTGTCAAGCGAGACTAAACGGAGGCTGGGCGAAACCGCTGCTACCGCGGGGACACGTGTGGACATGCATAGGCCCTCTGTGCACCCAAAATGTTTGACCCAAATACACTATTAAAGGGAAGAAAAGGGCACTTTGGTGCAGTCTCAGTTAAAATGCTAGGGCTCTGTGTACTCATCAGGGCATTGGTCACGTATGCATGGAGTTGAAAAGTATTTTAAGTTGACACTAAAAGTTCCGTGTAGTACCTTTTATATGTTCAAGCGAGTTTTAAATTAGACATTGCAAAATGTGCTGTGGCTTGCAACAATTAATACAGGTTTAATCAACACAAAGGTCTACTGCTGTACATTCTTATACTGTATTGTTGAGCTCTATGGTAGTACTTGGTGGACAACATCTGAGAACCACCGGACTATAGCAATGCTTTTTAATACTTTTATTTTTTTATGCTCTAAGAGAAATGATTCAGGCGCATCCTTGGTTACCGTATCTGTCTGTCTGTTCTTAACTTTTTGCTTGCTCCTGTCAAGCTTCACTTTCAACTCCTACCTCAAACATCCACAACTCCACCCACAACTTCAGAAGAATCGTTCCAAAACCCACCGGATACATTTGAGCCAATCTTGATGATTTTAAAAGCTGGAGCAGATGAATTGCAAATACTGTCTCTCTGCTTCCACTCCTCTCTCATTGACTTCCCATAACTCTGCAACTTCCTTTTGTTGATGACATCGAGAAAAGGAAGTTCAACCCGGATGACATACAGGTTTTTAGGATAGAGACTTTTGAAGGTTATTTAACAACACAGGGGCCTATCTTGGATTACAGTGTGGGAGGTGGGTACATCCTATCCAAAGGAGCCAAGAAGTCTTCTCCAGTGGGTCGTTTGTTGTGACAGGATTTTGATCTTTTTTTTAACACCCCCCCCCCCCCCCTCCCCAATTGTGAGGATTTCTACATAGCTCTTCTCTCCTAATTTAATTGAGTGTTTGGCTAATTTGTTATTTTTTCCCCCGCCAGACCCCCCCACCCCCCACCCCTTTTGACTTCTACAGTTCTTGCTCAACAAGTTCTGTCCAGATAAATTCAAAGAGCTTTTGTGTTGTACTAATTCCTGCCGCAAGACAACTCACACAATGTATAAAAGAACAAAAAAAAAACAACAAAACATGAAAACTCACTTCAGATGAATGCAACCTCACCATGAATGAAAGAGTAGCCTGGATTACAGGCTGAACGAGTTTACAAAGAAACCTGACTTTGTATTTCTAGTGGTGTGCTGAATTAGTCAGAAAAAGTAACCCATGCATCCTGTGGACATTGCTTAACTTAATTATTTAATAATGAATAAGACTGTTGGTTTCCCAAGCTTTAAGGAAGTTGTTCATGCATAAGAACTAAAGTTATACGATAGGAGAGGCAGTAGTTTTGTATGTGTGTCTGGTGAAGGGTCAAAGATGTATGTATGTATGTATAAATGCACTAGTGTGCACACATAGATGCCAGGTGGTGCGCAAGCATTGGCTTTTGCCCTCTAAACCAAGCAAGTGCCCTTTATCAAGGTTAGTAATACGTGTGCCCCCCAAGCGCCGCAGCCATAATCACAGTGACAGCTCCCTCTGTCCTCCAAACATGGAAACACATCGCAGCACAGTACAATAGCTTCCATCCATGGCCTCTCCTCTCCCCTGCCTGCAGCCTCTACGCAGAGGTAACAAATAATGTGTTTGTACATTGTAAACATTGACTTTTTTAAATTATAAGGAAATGAATAAATAGCCTAACATAAATGAACAAATTTAAGTCCAAAGTGCACATTAACAGCTCAGATGTTCTGAACCTCCCCATCAGAGCAAATAAAACTAAATATGATAAGTAAGCCTCCTCATGTCTTTAATTGCTCTTAAAGATTTGATCCGTTTTATGTTGCATTGTCCTTTTTTGTCGCATCAATTCAACCTTTTTTTTTTTGCTGCTCCAGAAACATGCACATTTGAACCAATCGGAGCTAACTATCTCTGCTGATCACATGTCAGTATGACAGCCAATTGAACGGATAAATGAGTCCAGGCATTTTGCTTTGCTGAGTGTATTTGCACATTGACATGACTCATCCTCGTCAGACTCAGAAAACTGCAGCAGCTGGGGAAACCGCCATGCCGTTCGTGGAATAAAATAAATAATAAATATTGGTGGAAACGGATTACGCTACACAAGCACTTTATTATGCTTGTTGTTAACACTTGTGTATATATAAAAAATATATATATATATATATATGTATATATATAAAAAATGTTGGTAGTTTGTTTTCTTCTTGGAGATGAAATGTATGTGTAGCAGCTTAGCATTTAAAAAAAAAAAAAATTATGTTTTTTACGTAGCGTTTTGACAGTTGCCGTCATATTTTCAGAATCAAAGCACCGTGTACCGGAACAGCATTCTGGCCCTGAATCTTATACCGGAACTGCGTTCTGGCCCTGTATCTTATACCGGAACTGCGTTCCTGACCGTTCTGGCCCACTTTCACTCCTGCCTATTACCAAAAAGTGTAGATTGGTAACACAGTGTATTTCCGCCAGCTCTCTGATTGGTTGGCGAACGCAGACGAACGCAGGAGTTGAGAAAATGAGGAAGAGCTGGAGGTGCGCTCAAAATCCATTATTGCTCGCATATAACGCCATAGGCAGAGAGGTTGGGAGGGGCGCTCCCGTAAACCCCCTAAGTAACAGGGCGCGTAACTGAAAATGTCTTGATTTCAGGTAAAAAGACTCATTTTTATTTTTATTTTGCCATGCGCTCGCATGTCACTGGTTAACCCTTTCTGTGCCAGTGCTGACACGTGTGTCATAGGTTGCCGACCCCTACCCTAGAGGAAGTGAAACTGAGTGTGTGTAGTAGAAAGTGAATAAGCGCCAAGAAAACTTGGCTCCATCGTTTGAGTATGGGCACACAGATACACTGTTATAAAAACAATACCGGTTTAAAGCAGGCTATAAGCATCACTTATTTGCTAAATGCCAAACATAAAATCAGCTGTGTAGTGTGTGTACCATGTCGAAATGCAAACAAGCAGTAATACATGGGCAATGTTTTTTCTTTCTTTTATTAATTCACATTGTTCAAACAGGCAGCCGGGCTGGCATTTACATACAGTGCAAAAGATGACCTTTTTTTGCCTTCTGAGCACCTGCCCCCAAACTGTCTATATGTATATACAGTATGTACAGTATGTCTGTATACATGTAGGTATGTATTTATACGTAAATATATGTGTATGTGTTTATTTGTAAACTGTATATTGAGTAAGTATATACTGTATGTACGTATACATGAGTATACAGTGTATGCGCTCAGAGACCCCAAATTTAGCCAGATTTCCAAATTGTCCTATATGCATGTGTGATACATCATTGGAAAGCTTAAACTCTTAATTTTCTGGGGGAAGAAAATTTTTGAACAGGAGGTCATTTTTTGGGGGGAGAGCATGAGAGGTGAGAGCATGAGAGAGCATAATTAAAGACACCATGATTTTAACGAGATATTATCGAGATATTATCGCATACGTATGCAATTGACTACAATTTGTGTTGAGTGCTCAGAATTATATATACAGTGGGGGGACCAAGTATTTGATACACTGCCAATGGGAAAACCCATTGGCAGTGTATCAAATACTTGTTCTCCCCACTGTATATACATATATATATATATATATATATATATATATATATATATATATATATATATATATATATATATATATATATATATATATATATATATATATGTATAATCTTTTGAATAATAACAGAGCTTGTCCTTAGACATTAAAGTTTGAAATATATGCACTGCTAAAAATAAATAAATACAAATTTTAAAAAAAGTGACGAAAAGCAATGCGGCATTTCCATTATGTGACAAAGACCATGTAAGAATTTCCATTTCAGTGTGAGTCGCTCTCATTACAAATGATCATTTTAGGAAGTTTGTTCTCTGCTCAGACTTAAATGGAACTGTTTTTTATCACTGCCTTTCCTCCTCCTGCGAATTACTTTCGAGAATAATGAGTTAGTCAGGCTAATAGGGCCTTTTCTGGCAAAGGTATAATGTTGTATTTGAAATGACTGCTTTGTAATTACTTGTAAATCCTGTTGGAAAACAAATCAGTCACAACTAGGGCCTAATTTGTGCCGGATTCTGCTTGAACAGAATGCAATACTTCTTGATTTTGGCCTCACTGTATTCTGGGACTTATTGACTGGTTTTGTGGTAATCAACTTTTAGAGTTCACCACAGTTGTGGAGTATTACATTCAACCGCAGTTGTTATTGGTTGCGACCTTTGGGCGGTGCTGTTGTATTATGTAGCGTTATATATAGTCATATCTGTAAATACTGTATGTTTGTCACCATTGTGAGATTAGACGAAATGGGAATATGAAATGCAGAAGAGAGAAGTTTCTCTGGCATGCTTTTTTGGCTGCTTTGTGGCCAACAGTGGTTCGATGTATTTTGCGCTTTTGATGCCCCATGTTAAAAAATGCAAGTGAAATGAACATCATGACTCTTTTCCTTCTGTGCGCACTCACAAGGGCATTACAATTCTAAGCAGTTATATTCTATGCATCGTTGTGTTCTGTGAATATATTAGAGTCAAGAGTTCAGTCTCATAAACTTAAAAAAATGTTGGTTATGAAGTCTATGTCAGTCTCTAAATATAAACAAATCACTGGACAAGGACATGGTCCGTGTGCTTAAGACTGTAGATTTAGGCTTACTTTATTTATTGTAAGTTCTAATTTTTGTTTTAAAAGTAAAACCTTTTGAGAAATGAATTTCAGACTGTAAATGCCCTACAGCAAGTCACGTCAGTTGTGATGTAAGCAATGAATATTCATTAGCCTGAATATTGATGAATTATTGTCATCAACATCTACCATGGATTTTATCTGAAATTGAAGCAAAAACTTGATAGTGAAATCTATGATTGAAGGTTGTATAGTAAGTCATTAGTTTCCCCTGGTCAAACATTTTATTAATGTTTACTTCAATTGAACAGTGCCTTTAATGTATGTTTAGAAGACCAACTGGTGAGACAGGCAATCTGAGAGAACAAGATGGTGGGTTTTGGGTTTAGATTCCACAGGTTATTCCGGGATACAAATTAATGGGCTGAGCTGGGCAGGTTTTGCCATGGCAGATGATCTGACCATGAATCTGTTTTAGTATTTGTATTTTAAAAGCTCAAGTAAAATGAGATTATGGGGGACCTTTCCAGAGATATTTCGAAGGTTGATTGAAATTGTGAATATTGAGGTTAAAGAATTGTTGTATTATTTAAGTATATGGAGTGTGCATGAGTGGACCGTGGGCGTTTTGTTAATTTGAATCTTTACTCTGCCACTGGACTGAGCGCCTTCAGTAATTCCCTGTTAAGTAAATATATACAGTTTAAAGATGAATTAACATTTCAAAAATAATGTAATAATGATTCTGAAATATGGGCACTGGACAGCCTCTAGAAAAAAAAGATTGACCTAGCATTTTGCAACTTAGCAATTGTCACTACACAGTATTTTGTAATGATTCAGACAGGTGGTATACCTGATACACCTCTTTCTAAAATGCGGTCTGATTTTATTTGGAGGCTCAGAAACTCCTTCACATGCTTGTATGAGTTCATTCTGCATGTTTATGGCCACTGCATCCAGAAACCAAATAAAAAAAGTGCTTGCAGAAAGTTATTGCTTGTTAGTTTGACAGCCTCGTAGGGTTGACAACCTCTTGAAAAAATAAATAATAATAAAAAAATAATAATAAAATAAGGGACACCATATTGGTAGAGCCAGCCAGCCCAATTACCTTTATTTTATTTTATTATTTTTTTATTTTTTATTTTTTTTTTTATTTGACTCAAAACTGAATAAATTAGTGCACATTTGTGTGATATGAGCACGTAGACAAACAATAAATATCAGCAATGTATTTTAAAAGGGGGCATTCATCAACACATTCAAAAAGGCTCTTTTTGAATGTGTTTTTGCCCCTTTTTTAATTAACACTTTTTATTTTGTTTAGTTTGTAAAAAGGGTATCTTGCTTGGTATGATTTTTCTCAGCATGTCATCTATATGAGCTGTTATTATTACACTATGATCTATTACAGTACCATAGTAGGCCAAAAATAAAACAAAATCATCAACTTCCTGCTATGAAAATCTACAGAAATAAAACATCACTCGCCCAATGAGTATGAGTGCGCTGTTGTGGAGAAAACAGTAAAAAAAAAAAAAAAAAAAAAAACTGAAAAAAAGCATCAGTCCTCCCATCCCAAGAGAATGTTTTTTTTTGTTTTTTGTTTTTTAACAGCACTTCATATACGCCAAATGATTGATCACGGCGGCTTGATTATAGAACTCGTGAGGGTTAATATACAAAGCAGAACATTTTGTGCGGTGAGAAATGCGAAAATATACTCTGAAGTACACCAGTAAACAAAAAAAAATGACATATTTAAAAAAATAAATAAATAAATAAATAAAAACTTCTATGCTACATTTTTGGGGGGGTAGTCATCCATGCCATCCAATAAGAGATATAGAGGGATTGATAAATTAAAATGTGAGTAAAGTAATAACATATGAATAAAAATCTGCGAATTGGAATCCTGTACAACAGCGCTTCCACTAATGAGCGTGATTTCGTATTGTCATTGTGTTACTTGTAAACTCATTGGTCACAAAGCTGGAGAAGCGGGAGAATACATCTACCTGCATTCTTAAAACAAGTATTCATTCGTTCAACAAATCAGACACCATATTTTTCATGATAATACGGACAAAACGCCTCCCTTTTAAGCTCAATATGGGATGTGTCTTTTTGTTTATAAATATGGGACACTTACGTAAAATATTTGTTGTTTATTTTTTATCAGAAGACCTGATATTCATTCGAAAATACATTTACTGGTACTTACCAGTATTTTATAGCGGGGGTAAGCTTGAAATGAGAGCAAGCAGGATGCAATATTTTGAATGTTGGCGTGTAATATTTGGTTTCCATTTCCGGACACATCCAACTGGTGCCATTACATAAGTGGAAACAACAGGTGTTAGCAATAGTTGGACCGCATTAATCCCAGAAGAGGGCAAATTTAGCATACATGATATGAGTATAGTCAAACGACATCCTGCAGTGTTGTGTGTTTATGGCTTACCATTTTGTTTCATGTTGTGCCCACTACTTGTTGCACACAAAGCTGTTCATCAGGCGCCACGTTCTGTGCTATATTTGAACCCTGTTGTCTTTGGCCTCCAACATGCCTTTGGATCAAGATGCTTTGGGTCGAGTCTCCTGGGTAAATAGCTCCAGCCAACAGGATGTAAAGGAAGGCCCAGAATGTAGTAGGAATCTTATGATGCATGCATGGAAAGCTGTAACTTATATTCATTTCATCGATCCATCTCTCTCTTCACTCCATACTGTAGTTGGGATATCTACCCACACAGAAAGAAAAAGATGTCTTACATCTGTGTTCAGTTCTTTATACAGGTATACTGTGAAAGATC
This sequence comes from Corythoichthys intestinalis, assembly GCF_030265065.1. Taxonomy (NCBI): domain Eukaryota; kingdom Metazoa; phylum Chordata; class Actinopteri; order Syngnathiformes; family Syngnathidae; genus Corythoichthys; species Corythoichthys intestinalis. The sequence continues at coordinate 22,258,891 of NC_080404.1, read as the reverse complement.
TGATTTTTGATTTTTAATTTTCTTGAATCTTTGCAAGGAATAATGAAATGTTAAGAGTATCAAGGCATTCATTCTCAAAAGAAAAGTACTGCCTAGTGTAGAAAGGCTTAGTTCTAGTCGACTAGCAGGTCATGTGTCTGCCAACAATAGAATAGAATAGAATAGAATAGAATAGAATAGAATAGAATAGAATAGAATAGAATAGAATAGAATAGAATAGAATAGAATAGAACACAGGTTACAGTGTACACAGATTGTGAATAAGTGACTAGCATCAAGTAGTGATCTAGTGGTAATATAACAGTGCGTATATGACAATTTACAGTACTTAGACTGGGAGGCATGGCTGACTTGATATGATGTGTAAATGACAGTTTGTGCGTAAATATTGATCTAAAAGTGCAAAAATACTATAATGTAACTGTGCAAGTATTGCATATGCAGTGCCCAGATTATGTAGTACCCGCAATGACCCAAAGGACATAAAAAAAAAACTTAAGAAAGACTAAAAACATCATTGGACCATTTTCAAACTGCTTTTCTATGAATAAAAGAAGTCCAATTGAGCGTCTGCGGAAGGAGCTGAAAAATGTTTTCAGGTGCAGAAGTCTCATTGACACTTACAGAAATCGTTTAGTTGCAGTGATGGCCTTGTTCATCAAAAGGTTTTCAAATAAACAAGGAGGGTATAATCTGAGAGGGGATTTAAACTTGAAAAAGCAGTTTCCCCGTACAACAAGAAAGAGCTTTTGTCCTTCAATTTGTGGTGTGTACTTGTGGAATAGACTTACTGAGGACCTAAAGAAAAGCGCTAATTTGAGTGTGTTGAAGAGAAAATATAAAGATCTTTTTTTCTGCAACTATAGAAATGAATGATAGCATTTATGTTGAAAAAATGTTGAGTGATGTCACGGACAAAGGGGTAGGTTTCATGTTTTTTTTATTCCTACTTTTTTTTAAATCTAATGTTTTGTTTGTATTCTTGTATATCCGTAATGGGATGCATGTTTTCAAAATAAATTCAATCAATCAATCAATCAATCAATCAAAATATAAAATCATGGGTAGTGTTTTTGTGCAGGCCTGTTTCATTACACTGTTGTTGTTTTTGGGAATTATTCTGTTGACAAAAAATTCAAAAGAAATGGCTGATTTTGATTGTTAATGATTAAGTTTCAAGATTTTTCTTTTCTTTTGTAAGTTTCATTATATATTTCAAATTATCTTGTACTAAAGCCAGTTTTCATTAAAATATTTACTGTTTTTTTTTTACTTGCTCAAAACGGAAAGGAATTGACTTGACAAAAGGTTGTGCGACTGATTGAGAGACCTGTCTGGAAAATAAAACCTTCGTGCCATGAGTCTCTACCTTCTTTACTCATCGTGATTGATGTAGCAACAATCAGAAAAGGTTTAGGCATGACAACTGCTTTCATTCAAAGGCCTTTTTTTTGTGGTTCTGGAAAAGAGTCATGCATTGGATCTGTTTGGCCATACCCCCTTATGTGTTTTCAGTGAGGCGCAGTTCAAAGCCCTGTTCAATTTTCCTTCACCAAGTCTCCATTTCTAAATAAATTTCTTAAAACTTAAAAAAAAAAAAAAAAAAAGCCTGTTGCATCCTTCACAATCACAAAGCACTGCAAGAGTACAGATTTTGATCTAACGCTTTAACTCTTTAACTGCTGTTGACTCGTGTGGAGTTTTTTTTCACAACTTTTCATTTCCAAATTAGCGCATATTTCACCCTGGAAAAACATATCAAATTCTTGGTATGTAAATAATTACAAGAAGCACAACAATGTTCATCCCTATGGAAATGTACTGTATCTTTGTGTATACTGCAATTAATAGTATAGTAACAGTATAATTTGTTCAACAATTCTCCTAAATGCATACATTTTGGCATCATGCATTTTGTACTTACAATAGCAATCTCTGTTGTGTACTCTTAAATGATTGAAAGTAATAATCCAATTTAAAATGCAATAAAAGTAAAACAAATGAAATAAACATCTGAAATTTAACCCTTCCTGAATTCTAAATGTTCCTTTCTCTTTCTTTTTACAGGACCTCCAGTAAGTAAACAAGACACCTTTTCTGATCCATGTGGGGTAAAGTAACAGAATATCTCTATTGCGTGTGAAGTGCGTGAAATTATCTATCAAAGTACTATTATAACCCTGATATTATTATTCATCATATACAGTTTAGATGATATTTTCTCATTTTAAACACAATAATATTGCCAATTGGACGAGCTATAGATATTATTGTTGTGTTGATGTTTACGCCCAAATTGATGTCTCTGATGGTTATTTAGGAAGATTTTGCTTGTGCTCGATGAGAACAGGCTTGAGTTAGTGCGCAGAAAGATTTTTAGTAAAGTCTATTGTTGTCTGCTTGGATGAACACTTAACACTTGTATCTCAATTGATCTGAAATGAATGGAAATATTGGTAATCCATTTCCACCCCACTATATGATGCTATATGCTGCGTTCACACCAAAGTAAAACCACATTGCACTATCGCTCTTGCTACGCCTATTACCAAATGCAGTTTTGTGTACACACAGACCTTACATCACCAAAGCTGAAGACCCCAAACAACTTTCGTAATATAACTACTATATTCTCGTAATTTTAAGACTTTTTTTTTTTTAACCAATATCACTCCTAATATTATGCCAAAAGCAGTTTTGTGTTCTCACGGACCATACGAACCAAATCATATTGTAAAAATAATCAATATACGACTTTAATCATTTAATATTAAGTCTTTTCCTCATAATAGTAAGACCTTGTTTTCATAGTATGACAATATATGACTTCATCCTCATTATATTGCGACTCTTGTAATATTATATATTATAACTAGAGATGTCTCGATCGATCGGGATGCCGATCGCTCGGGTCCGATCACGTCATTTTCAAAGTATCGGAATCGGCAAAAAAATATCGGACATGCCTTTTTTAATATATATAAATATATATTTTTTAATTAAATCGTTTTCTAATTGTATTTAACGTTACAGACAAAATGTCTTACACTCATCCAGAGTCTTTAGTTTTGGCTTAAAGTGGGGCTGTCAAATTTATCCCGTCAACAGCGGTAATAACGTTAAAATATTTAACGCGATTAACGCATGTGCATTGTCGCGGTCAATCTATAATGGCACCGTATTACATATACATCAGTGACGTGCGGTCAGGGGAGGCAGGTGAGGCAGAGCCTCACCTGTCATCATGACAAAAAAATAATTATAGCATCAAATTTATATTAATATTTGTCCATTGCTCTTTATGTATGACTCATTTCAAACATTTTTTATAGTCAAAATCGCTGAATTTGCCTATTTCCTGTTCAAATAAAGAAATGAAACGAGAGGTGCGGCAGCAACGAGTAAAGCCTCACCTCTGATTCCGCAATCCTTTACAAACTGGGTTGATACATGGAATTGGAGCGTGCTGGTTGCCGTACATCTGCATGTCGCCATTATAATGTTTCCAGATACGTTTATTTGACCTGATTTTCCTCAGTCTGGCTAATGTCTTTAACCCTTAAAGTTTAATGTTTGTTAGCGACATATTTAGTTTTGCTGATGGGAAATAAAACCGCAGTGAAAAGACACAGGCTGCGGCAGATAGTACTCTGCCGCACTGCAAGGGGGCGTACGTGAAACTGGCCTTTCCGTTAAAAGTGGACGTGGTTAACACAACGCCGGAGCTAAAAGGTTTGCTTCAAACTACGGGACAGAGGATAACTCGCGCTTTTCAAACGGACTGGTACACCCGAAAAGACTGGCTATGTGGCTGTCCTTCGAAAAATTGCCTTTGCTGCTTTCCCTGCCTTTTCTTCTCAACTTGTGCCAATGTCTGGACTAACACGAGATATTGTGACATTAAAAAACTACCACGAAGCCTCAGCAAACATGAGAGCTCGACCACTCACATTCAAAGCCTGTTTGCTTTCAAAACTTTTGGAAGCTCAAGGATCGATTTGGCTTTGACGAACAGCGGAAGCTCAACGGTAGCATCCTCAATGCTAAGGTAAAGAAAAGAGTTTGAAAGACCTCATTAATGCAACCTGCATCCTAGCTAAACAGGAGTTAACATTTCGTGGTAACGATGAGCGTGTAGCTCTTCTAAAAGTGGCATATATGTAGAACGATTACATGGTTTTGCTGAGAAAGATGAAAGGTTAGCTAGACATTTGGACACATCCACTGTGTTTTCTGGCTTGTCAAATAGAACACAGAACGATCTAATTGAAGCAATCCTCTCCATTGAGGCGGAGAGATTTTTTTAAAGTAAAGGAAAATAAGGAGGACTTTTACTAAAAGGGCGTAGGTTTGCATAGGGACGGTAGGGACATAACACTACCAACTTTTCAGCATGCTAAAATTGTCCCCACCAACTTTTAAGCAGCCTTACCTTTTTTGCATGATATAATGTTCAGTTATATAGAGAATTTAGATCTTTCAATAGTTCCATATGTTGTAAGGATAGAATTGACCCTACCATTATTAAGTGAATTATTTTCACTATGTTTATGTTTGCTAATAAAAACCAGACATTTATTCAGGAAGTTTTCAAAATGTTTCTTTAGTATTTTTTGAAAACAAAGGTTTGAATTGAACAGTGTATCATCTAAACCAATGCACGTAAAAGTTATTATCAGTAGATAAGGATTTATTTTGCATTGATCATTTTGCCTATTAATTAATTAGGTTCATATACATTAGAAATGTGGCCCTTTGCCCCCTTCATCCAATCTGTTTGGTCTAATTAATGTCCCGTCCCCAGCAAAAAGTGTACCTACATGCAGGTTATGCTGTTATATCGTCCCTACGAATGTTGAGACAAAACCTATGCCCTTCCAAAGTAACGCCGGTTTTTGTGGTGAAGGACAGGCGCAAGACCACAAACAGTTTTCATTTCAATCTTATTAAAAAAAAAAAAAAAAAGAGCTTAGACCAAGAAAAATACAATAGAATATTTAAAAACTAAATTTTGGCCTTAAATAAAATATTATTTGTTTTTCTTTTCACACTTTTTGTTTAGCAATCTGTAATAAATTGATTAAAGTTTCAGAATTAAAAGTTTTAAAAACAACTGAATATTTCACTAAAGGTCAGAATTGAATTCTGTGGTTTTGTACACCACTCTTTACTCTCATTTATGTTGCATGAATTATAGAATGGCGACGGCCAACACATTGAGGGTGTAGAGCAAATGCATGTTATTTTCTTACTCTTACGTATCGATAATATGTACCGTGTGTGCGTGTTTTGTGAAGAATGCTGATGAGATATGAAATAACCAGTAGCCAATTGAATAAGCTACCCTTTTTGGTTTATATATTTGGAAATCTGACACTAAAGGAGTCAGTGCCTCACCAACCATGAACCTCACCGCACGTCACTGATATACATAGAACTAAAAGGCAACGTAAAATGAGTAGAGAGAATTTTGGCAGCCTTTGAAGCCTTTTTTTAATTGGCTAAAGCCTTACAATCCCTCTCTCAACGATCAGAAATATTCGTGGGAAGCAATGTGGGGAAGAAAGGTAGTAGTTGATCTTTTTCTTAACACCGTGTTTTATTTCCCAACGCTGAGAAGATATATCAGTTGGTACAATTACGCACAGTCATGGTTGCACTTCCCATCATGCATTTGGGCAGAAGTTAAATGGCTGAATTATCATTTACTGAAAGCTCATAAAAATCCACTAGATGGCAATATTTTGTCACAATATACAAAGTCACATTTGTCCGTAAGAATTACAAGTCTTTCTATCCGTGGATCCCTCTCACAGAAATAATGTTAATAATGTAAATGCCATCTTGAGGATTTATTGTCATAATAAACAAATACAGTACTTATGTACTGTATGTTGAATGTACATATTCGTCCAAGTTTTATTCATTTTTTTCTTAATGCATTGCCAAAATGTATATGATCGGGAAAAATTATCGGGAATGATTGGAATTGAATCGGGAGCAAAAAAAAAAAAAAAAGCAATCGGATCGGGAAATATCGGGATCGGCAGATACTCAAACTAAAACTATCGGGATCGGATCAGGAGCAAAAAAACATGATCGGAACAACCCTAATTATAACTATTATAAATAAATGAATATTAATAATATAAGATTAATATTAAATATTATAACCATTCTCTTATTCTTATTTATTTATTTATTTGTTTGTTTGTTTGTTTGTTTGTTTGTTTGTTTGTTTGTTGGCATTTGTTCACCTGATGTTGAGGCAAAGTTCAAGTTCGGCAGCTGAAGTCATCTGAATGAGAAAACATATTTGATTATCTGCTTCCTCTTCGTCGCTGAAATCTGTCACAGAAATATGAACCAAGCCATCTGCTTGCAGCATGAAAATTCATCGCGTGACATTACGGGGTGTGCCCTATTTGTTCAAAATGGCGACAATTACCGTATTGGCCCGCATATAAAACGGTGTTTTTTGCATTGAAATTAGACTGAAAAAGAGGGGGTCGTCTTATATTCGCAGTCCAGACGTTACACCCATTCATGACACTAGATGGCACCAGATATCATTGAAGCGATGTTCTGTCATGACAAATCTCAGCTACTCTAAAGTTTAACCAGTTTGCATTATTTTACTGCAATGTTTTTCCTTATTCAGATTTGTTTCAAGACTACAGTAACAGTTAGACTTCACTTTGATGGTTACAAATCAGAAGCCATTCATTTACGAATGTGATTGCACTTTAGTTTACATATTTAAATGTTCAGATACTAAGATTTGAATGAGGCAAAATAAGATGCTTTTTCTCTCAAATATATCTCTCTCTCAAATCATTTTTTTTCGGATGTACTGTAATTATTTTCTGTATAAAAATTAATTTGGTGTTCAAAAAGTCTTTTTTCAAATTCGAGTCTTGAAAAAGAGGGGGTCGTCTTATAATCAGGGCCATCTTATATTCGGGCCAATACGGTACATTGACTTTGTAAGGGAGCCCGTCGCGCGACGTGAAAAATAAAATGTGAACACAGCATTAGTAAGAAAATTACGTGGCACTCCACACTACTGTACTTAAGAATATAAGTTAACGTAATTATAAATATTGTAGTTTTTGTGTCATGTTTTTACCTTTGAATATTGTGAACAATGTTTGTAATACTGACCACCACTGGGCAGTATAATACTTAGGGTTAAGCCACAAAGAAGACAGCCACAAACATACATAAACAGCAGTAACTTTATTCATTTTCGCAAAAGACAAACAATATATGTTTGTATCGTAATATTCTCTGTCTACAATGCTACACCATTTGTGTTCAAATAAATGTTTCTTCAAAGTTAGAAAGTTGCAATATTCAGGCCACTTTTGTTTTTATCCGCCTAAAGCATTTTGCAATGTAGTTTGACATTAAGCTAGCAGACTTTTTTTGTATGGTAATGTTTCGTGGTATTGTTACATCCCGAAAGCTTCCTGTTTTATCTGTAGAAATCATTTTTGATGCAACGTCCCTTTTTATTGTGTCTGTGAGAATGATATTTTTCGGGCCTGCGCAGTAAGGTTTATATTGTATCTATACAAAGTATTTTTGGGGCCAGAACAGTGAGGCCTGCAAGATCCATATTTAAAGAGCATATGACACGAGAAAAAAAGTCTTAAATGGCATTATTATGTGAATTAGAATCATATCTTGAGACGAATCGACTATATACAACAATTTAGCACAGCACAGATGACGAGAAATTAGTCTTTTAATCTGCCGGTTAGACACGCCTACCATTATAGGGCTTTAGCGTCCTCAACAGGTGGATGACGTCAGCGGTAGACTGGGCTCATCGGTTTTACTTTTCAGCCTATTGAGGGGGAATTATTCAGAATGAGGAAAACGCGACGAAGAGAGCTGCAAAATGTCATTGTTTCAGTCTCTCTACTCCAATATTTTTACAGGATATTCTTTTTATCCAAGTATTTTTCCCCAATAGCTATATAAATGGCTTGAGAAGGACCAGTCAGCCCGTCAAGGGGGAACTATTCACAACGAGGAAAACGCGACGAAGAGAGCGGCAAAATGTCATTGTTTTTTTCTTTACTTCAATATTTTTACAGGATATTCTTTTTATCCAAGTATTTTCCCCAATTGCTAAATAAATGGCATGGTCATGACAAATAACAGTCTTGTGCTGAATGGAATATGAAATAATAAAAATGCATTTATTTAGGACGACATGGCAAAATTACTCCATAATGGTCAAAACTGTCGACTTCACCTTTACTGTCGAACCTCCCGAACGATATTTTATGACACCTAAATCGGACATATGTCATTTCCCTTCCCAGGCTTCGGAGAATGTAAACAAACCAGAAGGCGTGACAGCTAGCCGACATGCTAACCCGAACCGAGTGACGTTTCAAAGTCTTCGAAGCGGAAAATCACACATAACTAGCCTGGATTATTTGACATGACGACCCGGTTGTCGATTGTCTTCGCGGACCGGCAAACCGCCCGGCGGAGAGCAATTTACAGTTCGTTCCCCAGAGGAGGGTGGCTGGAGTTGTTGTGCAGCTAACGTGCTGCTGCTAATGAGCATTAGGAGAGCTTTTTACATGCCTATCAATGATCAAACGTTAGTAGTCCTTTATTTAAAGGAAGTTTTTAGTGTTTACTTTGTAATCGCTGTATTCGTATTTGACATAATACAAAACCAGATGTTTACTCACTTCCTCGTAAGTCCAATGGTCCCACAGTACTAGGGCTTGGCCAATATCCATGGTGAATGGGAACCTTTTGAAACTCCAAAAAGGCGCATACGCCTCTCCCTCATACAGAATGATTTTTCTGCAGCCGTTTGGCTGGCGTGATGCGAAAAATAAACGTATTAATCCGCAAAATCAGCTGAATCCTTCGTCCTCATACACAACAGTACACTGTAGCGTGAAGAGGACGTCTTCTACCGTACACGTCACAGCGCCCTCCTCCTCAATGCAAGACCGAAGCCGGAAGTCACTCATTTTCATGGCGCGGGATTAAAAAAACTAAATAAAAATAGCGATCGCTTCCACACACATCCAAGCGGTCCATATAATTCAGCGGCATAAAATACCACGTGTATTATGAAATAAACATGCTTTTTCGTGTCACAAGCACTTTAAGGCCGTTTCAAACTAGCGGCAGCTTGGTGTGAAGGGTTCAGCAGCAACCCATTCATTGTGTATGTGGGAGGGGACTTTTTGGCGAAAGTGAGTGGCGGCAGTCGTTTTGGACGGAGCGCAAAGTATTGAGCAAATTTTTGCCAATGGACGGGTCCCAAAATAGAGACTTGTTCTATTTTCACAACACCACAACGCTGACGTCAACAATGCGTCCCATAGCAGAGTGGCAGCCGTACTTTTATCTGTGCTATCAGGCTGTTTTAGCTGACGGATAAGCAAATCACGACCGACGAAACCTTGATAACTGCACTTTTTTTAAAGCTTCGCGAGCTTTGGAACACCCGAAAAATGACTCTCATACCTCTCCTTGCTAAGCTAAAGGGTACCTTGATGTGTGTTTGTGCGGAAATGTAGTTCACAAACAGCAACAAAAACAATTCAACTTCCCACCATTACTGGTAAAACTCGGCTATTACAATGTCCCCCTACTCCTTGAAATAGGAAAAGTCGCTGTTTTGTTGTGCAATGAAAAATAAAAGCCATTGGTGCTTGGGACTATAGTAAATATGCTTGCCACTTTTCACTTCCTCACATCTATGTCAGGCTATGTACCACCTCCTGTTTTGCGCTTGCCGTGGACTGCTCTTCACACTGGGCTGACACTAGTGTGAAAAGGCCTTTATTAGTAAGAGTTAGGTCCCGTGCAGTAACTGCTGCGAGGTTCGTATTGTTTCTGTTTGAATGATTTTTAAGGTCCAAGCAGCGACTGCTGTGAGGTGTCTGTTGTATCTGAAGAAATATATCATCATTTTTATTATTGCAGTAAAGAGTCAAATTTGTGAAAGCCTAAAACATGCTTGTAAACTCACTAAATTTGTCATTTAGGGGAAGTAGAAGACTTGTGGATGGTTCCAAACACAGACGACAGAAGAAATATAGCATCCAAGTTCTGTTTTTGTGTTTAGAAAAAAAAAGTCAAGACAACAAATGCACTCGCAATCTTTTGACCGACAGTTTCCATAATGGTACTATAATTGTGATATGGTTGCAAATGCAGCCTTGAGGCATCGTATGCACATGTAGGAACTGAATGTGAGGCAGCAATGAAAGTGCAGTTGGGTCATGGTCTTTGTTTACATTTTAACCCGATACAGACGGTTGCCTTTGAACACAAATGCCCACTGTCAATGTTATCAATTTGGGCCCTGAATCGGAACAAAATTAACAGACCACGGATCTGAAACCACCTTAAGATTCTCAACGGTGAATTTTGTATCTTAGACATCAGACAACAAAAAGGCAGAGTGAAATGTTTTGCACATCTTTCAAACAGGGAATGGGTATACTCATGTACGTACAAAAGGAAAAACTTCAAAACTTCATCTTTATAATAAAGTGGAAGGACTTGAAGACACCTCTATGACAATTTTTTACTATAGGCCTATGCACAGCGCCACCAAGTGGTAAAGATATATAATATGTTTGCGCAGCACATTAACAAACTTGAGTTTTTGTTTTATTTTTTAACATCTCAATGATCATCATGCTTTATACAAAATATGATTAATTTTCATCAAAGGGCATCACAAATTATGAAGATTTGTTAAGACAGCATTGCTTCCGAATTTGGGCCCAGATGATCCAATAGTTACAAAATTTAGCACACTGGATGAGACTTCATATCAATAGGCATCTTCGCCAAGTAAACACAGTCACTAGTATTATATCAGCACCAAAAGAATTTGTTTCTAAACTTGGCTTCAAAGCTACCTTCACGGCCAGCCACATGGCACACAGTCACACATCATGCTGTTCAGTGTTAGTGCTAACATAAGCCCCTTATTTTAGCAAGTGACAATGTTACAGCTCCACAATGGCTACTTTGTCAACTTTCTTCAACTTGCGCAGCATGCACACAGCCTTTTACTCACAGTTTTGGATAGTAATCAGGTCTTTGAAGATCCCGTTAGCTTAACTTATATTTAGTAGCGCTGCCTCATCGGTGGTTAGCGCTCAGCTTTTGGTTATTCCTTTGCAGTGACCAAGTTTTTATCCAGTTCGCCTCCATTTGTGTCTTCATTAGATACAAATGAACGAGAGTTACTTCTGTAACTAAGGTTCTATGAATTCCGGATGACCGCCAGAGGGCGGTGCTTAGCACCTGGATATCTACGTGTGCGCAGCACAAAGGTCGAGAATAAAATACCAACAAAGTCACGCCATTGGACGTGACCTGGGTGACGTCAGAGGTCGATAAGAGCCCCGCTCACCCAGCACTAGTTCCTTTTCGGAATGTACTCGCAGGGAGTCTGAGTGACAGGCAGCTCTGGCGGTCATCCGGAATTCATAGAACCTTAGTTACAGAAGTAACTCTCGTTCTATTTCATTCCTTCTGACCGCCAGAGGGCGGTGCTTAGCACCTTGATGACTTTATACCAACAATGTCACGAAGACACCACACATACCGAGGATCAGTCACGGTGAGAGGAAGCCGACAGCACTACTGAAGCTACCGGGTGAGGAGCTGCCACATTCACTCTGTAGAAGCGGGCAAACGTACAAGACGATGCCCACGTTGCTGCGGAACAGATGTCATTCAGAGGAACACCTCTCAGTGCCGCCCAGGAAGTTGCCATCTTCCTTGTGGAATGGCACGTGACTTTAGGAGGCTGAAGACCTTTGGATTCATAGGCCTGAAGAATAGCTTCGACAACCCAATGTGACAAGCGTTGCTTCGAGACTGTGCAGCCTTTATTTTTGTCACCAAAACATACAAAAAGAGCATCTGTTTTACGAGTGCTTGCAGTCACGCTAATATAGTGCTTCAGCATACGAACAGGACATAGCAAACTTTGCAAATGTCCGTCAGGTTCACTCACATCGTTAAACACAGCCAGGGTAACTGGCTGGTTAATGTGAAAGGCTGAAAGTCTCTTCGGTAGAAAACTCGGATTGGGCCATAATGTAACCCCAGAACAGTCAGGATTCCACTTTAAACAGGTCGGAGAAATCGATAAAGCATGTAATTCACTCACTCGCTTCGCTGAAGTAATTGCGAGGAGGAACGCAGTTTTTATTGTGACCCACTTAAGGTCAGCCCCATCCAAAGGCTCAAAAGGGGTTGAACACAAACCCTCCAGGACTAACGGAAGGTCCCACGTGGGGACGCGTGGTAACCTTGGAGGCCGTCGACGAAGGGCACCCTTCAAAAACCGACACACCAGGGAATGAGAGCCCACTGATCGGCCATCCACCAAAACATGGTGGGTGGCTATCGCAGCCACGTACACTTTTAAGGTTGATACAGAAAGTCCCTTATCAAGAAGTTCTTGTAAATAGCTAAGTAATATTGGCACAGAGCAGCGCACAGGATCCACATCGTGATCCTTACACCATTTATTGAACAGTCTCCGCCTGTTACTGTAAAGCGCCCTCGTGGACGTAGCACGAGCATCAAGTACAGTTTGTACAACCGCCTCTGTACAGGACTCTAACAGAGAGTCCGGCCCTTCAGAGGCCACAGGTACAGGTGAAGACGCTCCGGGTGGGGGTGCCAGATGCTCCCCTCCAACTGGGACAACAGGTCCATTCTCTGGGGCAGAGGCCAAGGATCCCCATTGAGATGTTTGAGAATCAACGGAAACCACATTCTTCCTGGCCAGAACGGAGCGACCAACAACACCCTGTGATTGCTCTGGCTGATTCTGTGCAGAGTCACCATTAAGAGAGGAAGAGGCGGAAACGCATACAGGAGAGAGTCTGGCCATGAGTGTGCTAGGGCATCCTGACCTAGTGGACTGTTCGGTTCCGCAAGGGAAAACCACAGTTGACAATGAGTGGTTGCTTCTGAAGCGAAGAGGTCCACCTCTGCAACACCGAACCTCCCCCATATCTCCTGAACCACAGCAGGGTTCAACCTCCACTCCCCAGGCGGTGGTTTCTGCCTGGAGAGTAAGTCTGCTGCACAGTTCCGCACCCCCGGAAGATGGACTGCCCTGAGACTCAGAAGGTGTGGAAAAGCCCACAGGAGAAGTTTTTGAGCCTCCACCAGTGAGAGAGGAGATCTGGTCCCCCCTTGGTGGTTTATATGGTAGACAGTGGACGTATTGTCCGACCGAACCAGAACATGCTTTCCACTCAGCGCAGGGAGAAAATGCTTGAGACCAAGTCGAACAGCACGAAGCTCCAATACATTTATGTGACAAAGTCTCTCCAGTGGGGACCAAACACCCCTGATCGTCCTGTGGTTCCACACTGCTCCCCAGCCTGAAAGCGACGCATCCGTTACAACCACTTCTCGGCGTGAGGGAAGAGAACCTAACGTGACCCCTTTGCATATGAACTGCCTGTCCATCCAGGGCCTTAGAAGTCGATGACAACGCCCTGAGAGAGTCACAAGTCTGCGTTGATGTCGGGTGGGATCCAATCCCAAACCGTTCATCCAAATCTGTAACGGGCGCAAAAACAAAAGCCCCAATGGCACCACAACTGATAGTGCAGTCAGTTTCCCCAACAACTGGAGGACGGTCCCGTATGACAGACTCGCACTGTGTCTGACACGCGTGACCGTTCGGAGAACGTCGTCCACCCTTTGTGGCGACGGAGAGGCGGTCATAGTTAAGGAGCTTAAGCTCATGCCGATGAAAATCACATGTTGGCTGGGAATCAAATGACTTTTTGAAAGGTTTACCTTGAGACCTAGTTGCTTCACATGGTCCAACAGCAGCGTGGTGTGGCTGAGAGCTTGTTCCCGAGTCTGTGAACACACAAGCCAATCGTCCAAGTAAGGAAGAATCCTGAGGCCGCGGCTCTGCAGGGGGGCCAGCGCCGCAGCCATGCATCTTGTAAATGTCCGGGGAGCAAGAGAGAGGCCGAATGGCAGCACTCTGTATTGGTATGCTTTTCCTTCGAAGGCAAAGCGAAGGAAAGGCCTGTGGTGTGGTACCACTGGCACGTGAAAATAGGCGTCCTTTAAATCCACACTTGTAAACCAGTCTCCTTGAGTGATTGATTGGAGAACGTCCGTCGTGCGAAGCATGTGAAATTTTAGACGCTTGAGGTAACAATTTAGTGATCTCAGGTCGAGGATAGGGCGAAATCCGCCGTCCTTCTTCGGAACAAGAAAATAAATTGAATAAAACCCTTTCAACAGGTTTGAACTGGGAACCAACTCTATAGCATCCTTCTGTAAGAGTTCTACGATCTCTTTTCTGAGGGCCATACGTTTCCCTGGATCTGACACAACTGTTGTCTTCACCCCATTGAACTTTGGGGGACGACGCTTGAACTGAATAGTGTAACCTCTGAACAGAGTTGAAATGACCCATGGGTCTGGAACAAGGGCGACCCAGCGTCTGAGATGGAGTTCGGTAAAATGGCTGAGGCCCTGGCAATGGTAGTCAAACTCTACCGTTCCTGCCCCTACTAGCGGTAGAGTGCTTGGAGGGGCGAGTGTGTTGAAGTCTGTGAAATCGGTCGGCTCTTGGAGGTCTTCCTGTCGGCTCCCGAAAAACAGGCCGTAGAGAGGAATGTCCATCCGCAGAAACTGGACGTGCAGTTCTCGGCGCAGGTGGAGCCCTGGTAGCAGAGTGATAGGTAGGAGCACGTCTGTGGGGGGGCCTGGAAGCTCGTTGCAGGTCAACAAACTGTTGCCGGGACCTGTTGGCTTCCACAGCTCTCTCAAGGGTTTGTTGGGCTGCTGGGCCAAACACTTGACCCGGAACAACAGGTAGAGTGCGAAGCGCACCCCTACACGACTCAGTCAGAGGAGACTGTGCCAACCATACTTGGCGTCTGGTCACAGTAAGTGTCGACATGAGTCTGCCAAGTTCTCTGGACATATATGCAAATGTCTGGAGGGAAGCATCGCTCAGGTTCTGTAAACTTTCATTGACACCTGCAACCCTCAATGACTGTGAAAGGGCCAGGGCAAGGTGGGAAAACGTATTACCCAAGCGGCCAATCCGAGCCGCAACATCATAGGCCTTGGTAAGGAGATCATCAGTCACCCGGCACTGTGGGCGCGGGCATCGTGCCTCTGCGCGGGCAGCATCTGCTGGGTCCACTATCAGGCTCGCGACAATGCTGTCCACCGACGGCATCTTGTTTAACCCATATTGAGCAGCATCATGCATAGAGCTGAGTGCCCTACAGTCTTGGGACAAGTGGGTGGACGACTTAGGATCCGTCCAGCAAAGCTGAAGCTCATTGATATAGGGTTGTGATGCTGGCACACAGAATTGTGGTTTTTGAGCGGTCTTAAAGAAGGCATTAGAAACCGAATTCTCAGCTGGTAATGTCTCAATACCCAGTTGTGAAAGGGCTAATTGGACAGTTTGCTTTATGAAAGACAAACCAGGACTAGAGTCTGGGGGTAGGGACTCGGAAGTGTCAGAGTCCGCTACCGAGGGGCATGGAGAAGGCCCGATGTCAAGGTCACCACCATAGGTAACATCTCCGGTCCTAAACAGCGAGTCACTTGCTGCTATGGACACAACGTCCTCTTCCAGGTGGCCAACTACACTGCAGTGCTCCTGCTCAGGCACGCTATCAATGACACCTGTGTTTGCACACATATCCCCCCCTGGCTGTAAATTCAGGAGTAATGATTTAATCTGAGCGAACTCAGAGGCCAAAGTGTCAACCTTAGCAGATAGCATGTGGTCGGTATCACAAGCCTTCTTTGATGAGGTGGCCCCAACATGCTGCTTCTTATGGCGCTTGGTCGTCTTTTTTGGGCTCGACGCCAACGCGCCGTGAGAAATTTCATTTTCCACCAAAGCCAGTCTAGCGGACCTTTCCGACAACGGGATGCAGACACAATTAAGACACGCTTCCTCGGTGAGCGCCTTTCTTAAATGCCCAACACCTAAACACGACGGGCATAAAGTGTGTCCGTCTTCTGGGCTCAGGTGGGCTAAACAGCGAGCACACGCGTTCACGAGCGGTCCCGACATGCCTACACACAGTGCGAGCCCTACTCACGAACTCCGGAGTGAGTCAGCAAAGTACGAGGCTCCCCGAGCGAATAACACTCGAGGACCAGTCCACAGTATTGAGGCTCGAAGCAAACAAGCCACTCGGTTACAGCTGGAGGAGGCGCGGAGCGAAAATACACTCACACACTCCCGTTGTAGAAATGCAAAGAGTGAGCAAAAACACTCCCGTTGTATAAATGCAAAGAGCGAGGAAACACTCACTGCACACCAAACAAAAATGGCGCGGAGCGGGAAACACTCACAGCCTAATCAATAACCCGGTTCGGAAGAAACCGCCGCGGCGACACATTAGCCAGTGCGGGCCCGCATGATTGGTGGAAATAGCCGCGGTGCTACATTAGCGTATCAGAGCGAAATATACTCACAACAATACAATCAATAGAGTCCGGAGCGGAAAACACTCACAGAAAATATGCAACTGAAGATAATCCAGAACGTGAAGAAATCGATAGTCCAGCCGCAGCTCGCAGCCTCTGGAGGACGTAATCCACGTAGCTCCAACCAAGCCGGTTTCGAGGCTTCCGGCGAGCGCGGTAATACGACCTTCGCCGATGCGAGAATGTAGAAAAGGAACTAGTGCTGGGTGAGCGGGGCTCTTATCGACCTCTGACGTCACCCAGGTCACGTCCAATGGCGTGACTTTGTTGGTATTTTATTCTCGACCTTTGTGCTGCGCACACGTAGATATCCAGGTGCTAAGCACCGCCCTCTGGCGGTCAGAAGGAATGAAATAGAAACACAAATTAATCAGCCACCAACAAGGTTTAGAATTATTGCTGGAAATAAATATCCAAAGAATGCCGAGTGGGCAATCATAGTACCGTATTTTTTGGAGTATGAGTCGCACTTTTTTTTTTTTTTTTCATAGTTTGGCCGGGAGTGCAATTTACACTCTGTAGCGAATTATGTGTGAAATTATTAACACATTATTATATCATTTCAACACACTGCTCCGCAGGAGGGCGCTCATGGCCTGTGTTTTAACATTTGCGGTAATTTACAGTGCCTTGCAAAAGTATTCGGCCCCCTTGAACCTTGCAACCTTTCGCCACATTTCAGGCTTCAAACATAAAGATATAAAATTTTAATTTTTTGTCAAGAATCAACAACAAGTGGGACACAATCGTGAAGTGGAACAAAATGTATTGGATAATTTAAACTTTTTTAACAAATACAAAACTGAAAAGTGGGGCGTGCAATATTATTCGGCCCCCTTGCGTTAATACTTTGTAGCCCCACCTTTTGCTCCAATTACAGCTGCAAGTCACTTGGGGTATGTTTCTATCAGTTTTGCACATCGAGAGCCTGACATTCTTGCCCATTCTTCCTTGCATAACAGCTCGAGCTCAGTGAGGTTGGATGGAGAGTGTTTGTGAACAGCAGTCTTCAGCTCTTTCCACAGATTCTCGATTGACTTTGACTTGGCCATTCTAACACCTGGATACGTTTATTTTTGAACCATTCCATTGTAGATTTGGCTAATGTTTTGGATCATTGTCCTGTTGGAAGATAAATCTCCGTCCCAGTCTCAGGTCTTGTGCAGATACCAACAGGTTTTCTTCCAGAATGTTCCTGTATTTGGCTGCATCCATCTTCCCTTCAATTTTAACCATCTTCCCTGTCCCTGCTGAAGAAAAGCAGGCCCAAACCATGATGCTGCCACCACCATGTTTGACAGTGGGGATGGTGTGTTCAGGGTGATGAGCTGTGTTGCTTTTACGCCAAACATATCGTTTTGCATTGTGGCCAAAAAGTTCAATTTTGGTTTCATCTGACCAGAGCACCTTCTTCCACATGTTTGGTGTGTCTCCCAGGTGGCTTGTGGCAAACTTTAAACGAGACTTTTTATGGATATCTTTGAGAAATGGCTTTCTTCTTGCCACTCTTCCATAAAGGCCATATTTGTGCAGTGTACGACTGATTGTTGTCCTATGGACAGACTCTCCCACCTCAGCTGTAGATCTCTGCAGTTCATCCAGAGTGATCATGGGCCTCTTGGCTGCATCTCTGATCAGTTTTCTCCTTGTTTGAGAAGAAAGTTTGGAAGGACGGCCGGGTCTTGGTAGATTTGCAGTGGTCTGATGCTCCTTCCATTTCAATATGATGGCTTGCAAAGTGCTCCTTGAGATGTTTAAAGCTTGGGAAATCTTTTTGTATCCAAATCCGGCTTTAAACTTCTCCACAACAGTATCTCGGACCTGCCTGGTGTGTTCCTTGGTTTTCATAATGCTCTCTGCACTTTAAACAGAACCCTGAGACGATCACAGAGCAGGTGCATTTATACAGAGACTTGATTACACACAGGTGGATTCTATTTATCATCATCGGTCATTTAGGACAACACTGGATCATTCAGAGATCCTCACTGAACTTCTGGAGTGAGTTTGCTGCACTGAAAGTAAAGGGGCCGAATAATATTGCACGCCCCACTTTTCAGTTTTTTATTTGTTAAAAAAGTTTAAATTATCCAATAAATGTTGTTCCACTTCACGATTGTGTCCCACTTGTTGTTGATTCTTGACAAAAAAAATTAAATTTCATATCTTTATGTTTGAAGCCTGAAATGTGGCCAAAGGTTGCAAGATTCAAGGGGGCCGAATACTTTTGCAAGGCACTGTATGAAAACAAATAAAAACAACTGAGAAGGGTTAAACAAAAGCCACCTGATTTAGCTATTTGGAGTTACACTGATAGTTTGATAAACTTGTTGGCATGTACTTTATGCTATAGTTATCTGAATAACTCTTAATAGCTATGTTATGTTAACATACCGGGCCTCGTGTACGTTTGAATACCGTACACTTATGCAGCCTGTTGTTCTCCCTTTGTATTTTTATTTTAATGTGCCTTTCATAATGACATGTTTATTCTTGGTGTTGGATTTTATGAAAGAAATTTTCCCAAAAAATGCAACTTATACCTTGGTGCGACTTATAGGCTAAAAAATACGGTTTCAGGAGAAAATGAGCATTTTGGTTCCACCGTAGTTAGATCAATTGATGATGGAAATCAAGGCTTACCAAGTAACAGAAACTTTTATGTACATACTCAAGTATGTATGTACAAACAGTATAGTATTTCAAATACCATATTTTTGGACTATATGACACCCCTGTCTATACTATGCCCTTTTATTATGGGATACTTACACCGAAAACCTATGAAAATCCATCAATAAGAGCACCGGAAGCTGCAGGGTTTAAAGCCGGGGAAAAAAGTAGTAGCTTATATCCTGTACTAACTTTCAGAAGTGTTTAAAATAAAAATAAATAAAAAAAAGGTCCGACAATGTACTATATATATTTTTTATTTAATAGTTAATTTTCACTTTAAGATTAGACCTTCACATAAAGTTAAGCCAATGATCAGAATCAACAGAAACTAGTAAGAACATGTTTGTATGCTGCCCTCCCATGCAGAGAAAAGCAGATTACACATTCATTTACTATGAGAGCACAGGCATGTATCACTTCCCTCAGTGAATGATGGTAGCTTTTCTTTTTAAATTGTCAAAGGTTCCTGTTTTGACTTCCCTCCAATTAGCCTTACATCCTTCCTCCAAGACTTGTTTGTACAAAAAAGCATTGATTTGTGTTCCCTTGGGAAAGAATTGCCACTTGTTGGTCCACAATGTTGAAACCATTGAAAGCCATTGTATCCCAGCTCTTTATGTTGTATTTGATAAAAGCTGCTTTGCTGATGTGGGATGTACTCACATTGAGAATATTTAAGTGGCCTGGTGTCATTTAGTTTATACAAACTAAGGTCTCACAGTGTAGGGGCATGCGGTTATTCGGAAAGTGGTGCATGTTTTTAATCCCAAAACAATCCTTGCATGAGTCTTTGTAATGAAACAAAAGTATTCTGTTCTTGAATCATATTGTAACAGAACAAAATACTGGACTTTTGTCCATATGCATGTCAATCTGTGCTGGACTATTTTTGATAATGAATGAAATGTAATGTAATCTTCTTATTAATTATTTTTTTCTGGATTAGGGCATCGAGATATTGTTGACTTCATTTGTATAATTCATTCTTCCTTTTTGTACCATCATTTCTCTTACTCCTTTTTCAGGGTCCTCCTGGACGAGCAGGCTTTCCGGTAACTTGTCTTTTTATTTGTAACATTTGTCTTTTTATGTCCTTACATTGCATGAGTGCATATCAATCATTTCAGTGACGATCTCTGCATTCACCCGTAACTGCAAATGCCATACTAAAAAATATACATATATATATTGTGACTTGTTTCAGCTGCACTTGTAACATACAAATGTTTCTCTTCCATAAACCTTTCTGTACGGGAACACGGTGACCTGGATTTTTTTTTTCTTATAAGATTAATATGTAACAAAAGGATGAGTTTTGCGTGTCTTAATCAGGAAAATACTTGCTTATGATATGATGTTAAACACTGTGCAAAGTATACATAAATAGTTATATTGGTAACAACTGATTTGACAGTTGCGTCATAAGACTGTGATAAGACCGTCATAATTATGACATTGCACTGTGGTGGGCATTAATGAATGCTTATGACAGATGTCATTAAGTGTCATCCTGCAAATTTTGTCACTAATGCCATTTATGTCCACATAACATCCTTTCAAAAGTGACATAATTTGGCAGATTACACTTTGTGACATCTGTCATAAGCAGAGGTGGGCTGAGTAGCCAAAAATTTTACTCAAGTAAGAGTAGCGTTACTTCAAAATAATATTACTCAGGTAAAAGTAAAAGTATTCATCCTAAAAATATACTCAAGTAAAAATAAAAAAGTATTCGGTTAAAGGAATACTCAAGTAATGAGTAACATTTTGAGTAACAGCTTACATTTTTGCTTGATTTTTTTTTTTTAAGCAATGGTATTTTTTTTCTCAGCACAGTTATCTATATGAACTGTTGTTGTAATGATATTGTACAATTACCCATTACAAAACCACATTGAACCAAATAAATACAAAAAAACAAAAAAAAAATCATTGAATTCCGGCGAGAGAAAAAAAATGACAGAAATGAAGCATTATTTGTCCAAAGAGCATGAGTGCCCTCTCATGTAGAAATTAGTTCTTAGTTTGAATAGTGAATATTTCTTTTGTAATTACTATCATGAAATTAAAAGGATCATATCTGCTGTTTTCCGTGTTCGATCTGTGTCATATAAAAACTGGGAGAGAGGTTAGATGCGCACTTACGAGTTGTGTTGAGGGCAGAACTCTATGTCGAATACTATATTTTTTACGGTGCTTTAAAGACACCAGGTGATTGAACAGACTGGCGTGATCATAGAACTGCAGCTTGTGTGTGGTTGGTACAATGGAGTAATGTGATTATTGTTGCGACATCTTATTAGTAAAATTGGCAGAGCTACTCTTGCCATCGCTGGCAAAAAATAATAAATCTACCATGTAGAATAAAGAGGAAAAATGTAAAGACTCTTGCGTAGCCCAAAGTAGGGTGGTAAGAGTGGTGTTTTTTCTTCACGAATTTACTCAAGTAAAAGTAAAAAGTATGGCTTAGTAAAACTACTCCTACAAGTATATTTTTTCTCAAAAAGTTACTCGAGTAAATGTAACGGGAGTACATGTAAGTGTTACTACCCACCTCTGGTCATTAGCATTCATTAATGCTCTTGAGAGTGTCATGTTATAATTATGACAGTCTTATGACACTCTCATGGCGCCACTGTGAAATAAAGTGTTACCGTTATATTTAAGAAAAAATGTAATCAACACAATTTTTTTGTTTGTTAAGCCATTCTATGATGTAAAGACTTATTATTACATCATCAACATCTCACTAGTGAATTTTTTCATCATTTTAGGCTTTACAGGCCTTTCATATTTCCTCACATCATTCTCATTAATCAGCCCATTTATTAAGAAAATGTTGTTTTTAACATTTTCAAATAGTGAAACATTTTTGCTTTTTTATCTCGGTATCTCTACATATCCACATCTATTTCTACGATGCATACAGGTGTTGCTTCTACTGGGGTTCATTGCAGAATAGGGATGGGAATCGTGCGTTTCAATTCCATGGGCAGCACAAATTACGTCTTGTCATTTACACATGTTACACACGATCGACTCAGTATGTAAGACTACGTGATTATTCAAGGAGTGACCACTCACCAAGTATAAACTGGAGTGCCGTCGCCGAGTAAATTTAATTTTCACAGGCCAAGTCATTATTCATGAGAATACTTAAATAAATGGTGATTTTTCCTAAGTCTATTAATGGGTCTATCGTATTCCTCGTCGAATGCTCTATACGAAAAATATAACATATATGCATCTGAAATAATCCTAAACGACTTTATTAGCAATTTTAATACTCATTTCGGTCGGTAGTCCACCAATCAGTGTTTTTTGGGGGGGAATAATTTGAATTTGGTCGATTGTAGGGCCAATCTGACTACTGATTTCACACAAAAGTATATACCTTCGCATCCGATGATGGTATTTCTGAGTTGCTACGACTAACGGAAGTGGATGTTCCAAATGACTTCCCGAAATGCACCTAACGAGACGGCCAATCGGTGTATTTTCGCCCGTGATTCGACATAGGATGGTCCCATTGGTCCCAAAACACTTTTATTCTACTCAGTATCAAAAGGCCTTTCCACAGAGGACCCCAGCTATGTCTAGGAAGTTAACAAATCCAAGTTAACGGAGGATTGTGCTAAAATTCCTCTTATATTGTATGAGATCCAACCGTCCTTATGTAATTACACCAACCTAATTATAAACTATAAAATATTTGGGACAACAAAAGAGATACTCTGTCCCTGCTTTATGGACTAGCTGAATACTTTCTGTGTGTGCAGGCTTTCTCCACCCCATCTGAGGGGGTGTTCTCCACTGCTGGAGACACCATAAGTCCAGAAAGATCACGTATCCTACCTGAAAAAGCGGACATGCTTATTTTTCTGCAAATGAATTGTTCATTTTGCACATTTGCACTACGCGCTGTTACCTTTCAGCTCATATGTCCTTTTAAAAAGGAGGATTTTTTTATTTCTATTAGAAAAATGTTTCAGTAAAATGTTACACATTCTTGTCTATTTGCCACAGTTACATATTGGCGCAGTTAACATCAAGGCTTTGGGCCTCTTTTGACCTCACTGTGAGTTTGTAAGGTTGTGACTTCTGATTAAACAAACTAGATGCCAATCAAAATGTTTGTTCTTCTTTTTCCCCAAATTACAATCAATAAGAGAATCGATAAAGAATTGAATACTTAACCAATATTGATAATGGAATCGGAATCGTAAAAATCCTATCAATTCCCATCCCTATTGCAGAAGGAGGAGTAGGAGTACACATACTGTTTTTACCAAAAATTACTATTTTTCGGACTCTGCAACTTATACTCTGGAGTGAATTATGTGTGAAATCATTAACACTATGATTTATTGATTTGGAGTGACATTGATGGTCTGGTAAACTTGTTAGCATGTTCTTTATGATATCGTTATCTTAAATATTAATGCCTATGCTACGTTCTCAATTCGTTGTTTATGTGTCATGTAACGTCAGCATACCGTACACTTATTCAGCTTTTTTTCCCCCTCTGTTCTATTTTTATTTTAAGTTGCCTTTCAAGATGACATGTGTGTTCTTGGCGTTGGATTACAGTGGGGCAAATAAGTATTTAGTCAACCACTAATTGTGCAAGTTCTCCCACTTGAAAATATTAGAGAGGCTTGTAATTGTCAACATGGGTGAACCTCAACCATGAGAGACAGAATGTGAAAAAAAAAAAAACAAACAAACAGAAAATCACATTGTTTGATTTTTAAAGAATGTATTTGCAAATCATGGTTGAAAATAAGTATTTGGTCAATACCAAAAGTTCATCTCAATACTTTGTTATGTACCCTTTGTTGGCAATAACGGAGGCCAAACGTTTTCTGTAACTCTTCACAAGGTTTTCACACACTCTTGCTGGTATTTTGGCCCATTCCTCCATGCAGATCTCCTCTAGAACTTTCAACTCCCTCCACAGATTTTCTATGAGGTTGAGATCTGGAGACTGGCTAGGCCACTCCAGGACCTTGAAATGCTTCTTACGAAGCCACTCCTTTGTTGCCCTGGCTGTGTGTTTGGGATCATTGTCATGCTGAAAGACCCAGCCACGTCTCATCTTCAATGCCCTTGCTGATGGAAAGAGATTTTCACTCAAAATCTCTCGATACATGGCCCATTCATTCATTGTTTTACACAGATCAGTCGTCCTGGTCCCTTTGTAGAAAAACAGCCCCAAAGCATGATGTTTCCACCCCCATGCTTCACAGTGGGTATGGTGTTCTTCAGATGCAATTCAGTATTCATTCTCCTCCAAACACGAGAACCTGTGTTTCAACCAAAAAGTTCTATTTTGGTTACATCTGACCATAACACATTCTCCCAGTCCTCTTCTGGATCATCCAAATGCTCTCTAGCGAACCGCAGACAGGCCTGGACGTGTACTTTCTTCAGTAGGGGGACACGTCTGGCAGTGCAGGATTTGAGTCCCTGGCGGCGCATTGTGTCACTGATAGTAGCCTTTGTTACTGTGGTCCCAGCTTTCTGTAGGTCATTCACTAGGTACCCCCGTGTGGTTCTGGGATTTTTGCTCGCCGTTATTGTTATCATTTTGACGCCACGGGGTGAGATCTTGCATGGAGCCCCAGATCGAGGGAGATTATCAGTGGTCTTGTATGTCTTCCATTTTCTAATAATTGCTCCCACAGTTGATTTCTTTACACTAAGGGTTTTATCTATTGCAGATTCAGTCTTCCCAGCCTGGTGCAGGTCTACAATTTTGTCTCTGGTGTCCTTCGACAGCTCTTTGGTCTTGACTATAGTGGAGTTTGGAGTGTGACTGACTGAGATTGTGGACAGGTGTCTTTTATACTGATAATGAGTTAAAACAGGTGCCAATAATACAGGTAACGAGTGGAGCCTCGTTAGACCTTGTTAGAAGAAGTTAGACCTCTTTGACAGCCAGAAATCTTGCTTGTTTGTAGGAGACCAAATAGTTATTTTCCACTCTAATTTGGAAATAAATTCTTTAAAAATCAAACAATTTGATTTTTTTTTTCCCACATTCTGTCTCTCATGGTTGAGGTTTACCCATGTTGACAATTAGAGGCCTCTCTAATCTTTTCAAGTAGGAGAACTTGCACAATTGGTGGTTGACTAAATACTTTTTTGCCCCTCTGTATATCAAATAAATTCCCCCCCAAATACGATTTACTGTATACACCGATGTGACTAATACATGTTTTTTTTCCTGTTTTCACGATTTTTGGAGGTGCGACTTATACTCAGGTGCGGCTTATAGTCCGAAAAATATGGTATGTTGCTTACTGCAGACACGTAATAATAATAATAATAATGATACATTTTATTTCAAGGCTTCTTTCACGACACCAAAGTGTCAGCGTACTTAAGACAAATAAAATAAAGTAAAATACACATATACAAGTAAAACATTAAATAAACTAATCAAGTGAAATAAGCCTGTCTAAAAGAATGTTTTAAGCTGAAAGAGATCATTTTTCTTTTTTCTCCCACTGAAGTGCACGCATTGACAAGTTGCTGACAGAAGCCCCAATGCGAGCGGTTTTACCGCGCTTCTGTCAAAATAAAAACATTGTTCTCAAAATAAGGTTCTGAATGGATGAATGAAGTAAAACCTGCCAGACAGGGAGATTAAAACCTGGAAGCTGTATGTTTGACTCCGAAGCTTTAATTGTATGGTTTGGCCACCCGCAATCAGAGAACCAGGAAATGTGCACCGTTTCCAGCCAATCTTCATGAAATGGGCCAGAATATGGTAAAATACGGGTTCTGAAATGTTTATGGAATCCTCCCAAAATAAACTGAAGTCTTCTAAGTTTGGTTGACTTTAGGAACAATGCATATTATGAATTCAGCAGTCTTGCTTCCTTTGCTGTCCTGAGGCAGTGTGTGAAGAGGCGAACAAGGCACAGAGTGATGTCACACCATCACCGATTTCAAATAAGCTCATTTGTAGAGCGGTTTGACTGTCATGGCCAAACTCAACATTTATGCTGTAAATTGGTAAAAAATACAATTATTACATTGTTTCAACATTTTTAACAAACACTGAACCGGTTCACAGAATTAGAGCAGTAAGGATTGGAAGAATTGACTGATGATTAATCAGCAACCAGGAATGAAATAATATGCTGGCTGTATGTTTGGATAGGTCACAAGCACATTTTATTATTCAAACACACGCATGCAAGTATTCTGTAGCCAATGGCGTACCGCACGCATGCTATTTTTAGACCATGACGTCGCACCGTAAAGCGGAAGTAAAGTGGAACATTATAGACCTGCCCTTGCATAGAAACAATGTTAATTCTGCTACTTTTCTCCAGTAATGTTTCAAAAATGAACATGCCGATCACACATTGCTTTTTTGGAACTTGTAGAAACGACTCTACATTACGACATTACGACATATGAAGGATGTTTTCTTCATACGTTTCCCGAAAACAAAAAATTGGAGGAAAAAATGTGAACAATTAATCAACTTCAGTGGACGTTTTAACGCCAGCTAGGTGAAGCCAGGGTGAAGCCATTCACATTTCATACGAAGAAAACATTTTGTTAGGTTGGCATGGTCTTTCAGAGGACGAAGAGTTAAGCCATTTTGATATTTTTAACTCTTTTTTTTGGGGGGGGGGTTTTTTTGGGTTTTTTTTGCGTGACGTTATGCCGTTCTGCTTCTTTTTGACAATGAATGACCTGAAAATAATTAAAATGGTATCTGACTGCCACTGTTACCTTTTCTGTTGTAAAAAAACAAACAAAAAAACAACTTTTAGTAAGGGGGAAGTGTAAATAAATTAAAGAATTAAGATTTGTTGTCAATGAAAAAATTAAAAGTGTTCGTTGGCTGTCACTGAGTAGCATTTGCAATCGCTACACAAAATATAAATTCTCCCCAAGAACGGTCAGAGACGTAGGACAACCAGAGGATATAATATATGGGAAAGACAGGACTGGTGGTAAAGGATAGCTTGATGAAACAGGAGAATGCCATTGTCAGTCGCGTAAGAAAAAGGTGTCGATAAAAAAGCTAAGGCTATGCTAAGGTTGGCTCGTTTTTTTTCGTCTTTTTCAGCCCTCGACACTCAAGCCATCTCTTTAACTGAACATTTTTATGTACTTCCACATCTGCATGTTAATTTGGCACCAGTGACATCATTTTCGGAGAGAATTGGTAGGTTTAGCTTTGTAAACATCTCCTTCGCACACAATTTCCATTCATTTCCTATTGGGGACAAACGGTGGCGGATCCTCCCTTAGCAACAGTAGCTAACGTTGTGAATATTAATGAGTGGAAGTGATGTGTTGCTTGCGGTACGCCATTGGTGGTAAAATCCACGACGCCACAGTCTTATCACAATAACCTGCAATTTAACCTGCCATATGGTAATTCATAACCTACCACACTTCCCCATTCTGCATTTCATTGCATCGTTTTAAAATGGCCACATATGTGAAATATTGCATACTGAGTTGGAGTCCTGTTATTCAGTAAGTGTGAGTTTAAATGCCAGTAGTGATTACAAAATAATGACTATCATCAAGATAAGGAGATTTTATACCTTGCATTTTCTGCTGACAGTGCCCTTTTCAGGCATAGTTACAGTGTATGTAAAATGTGTATTGCACCAATCTGTGACCGTTTTGATGCTGTCATACTTTCCATTATGTTACAGTTTATTCTTCACCTTTGGGCAGTCTCATATAAAAGAACGGATGCACCATTTAAAGAAGTGGTCACTATATGTTCTTGAAATTTTAACTAAGGAGCAAGACAATCAAAACAATCATACATATTTACACTTTATTCTACATATTAGATTTTATTGTATTTTTGCCAAAGATGCTAACAGCGCTCTACCTTATGTCGCAACAATAGTCACATGACTCCATGATACCAATCAGACGTAACAATACAACATGACTACACACAAGTTCTATGTTCACACTGCCCTGTTCAATCACATGATGTCTTTAAAGTACTTAAAAAAAAAAAAAAAGTATCATTATTATAAAAATGATTAACTATTTCAAAAAAAGCAAAGCATCAACATTACTCGAAAGCATGGCTTTCAACCTTTGTCCCAGTTTTTATTTAGCATGTTACACCACGGAAAACCGGAGATATGATCGTTTTAATTTCATTGTAGATAATTTGTATTCTCTATGAGAGGGCCCTCATACTCTTTGGACGGGTTACAGTTCATTTCTGTAGATTTCGAAGTCAGAATTCAATTATTTTTGTGTATTTTTTTTTTTTTTTTTTTGTCCTATTATTGTAGTAGGTTATAGTGCAGTACAATAATTAACTGTTCTTAAAGATGATGTTGTAGTGAGAAAATAATAAAATAATAAATAATTACATAATTAAATATGTAAACCATTGTTTAAAAAGACAATCAGACAATGTAAGCAGCTACTGACAATGTTACTCATTACTTGAGTGTTCTATTCACCGAATACGTTTTTAGTTTTAAATTTTTGGAAGACTATTTTTACTTGTTATTTTTTGAAGTAACACGACTCCAACCTGAGTAAAATTTTTGGCTACTCTCCCCATCAAAGAGTATCAAAATTAGATCCAGTCAGCAGAATATTCATGACAAACAGCACATCTGCAGAAGAGCCCAAAGCAAAAGGACCAACTAAAGTAGCTTGAAAAAAGACATCCATAACCGTAGTCTGCTGTAAAACATCTATTGGTTTGTAATTGTTTTATTAATGGTTGTGCACTAAATACAAGAGTTTGTGATTGATATATGTTATACGGTACGTTGTCTACAACCTCAGTGTACGTCAGCCACTTGAGTTGCAAAGTAGTGATGTGATAATTTATCGAAAAGGTGATACATCGCAGTACTTGGTAGCCGAAAAGGTTATCGATATGCTCCCACCAAGAATCGATATATCGTTTTAAAAAGGTGTCACTGTTTAAAAACACAAAAAGAACCAACAGGTTGCTACCAAAATATTCCATTAGAATAGTGTCTACGTTAGACATACAATTTTCACTGGATTTGATGTCTAGCACTGTCTATTGTACTCAAACCAGAGCATTAACAGCCAGTCTTTTGTAGGCATTTACTGGTCACTTCATGTTCATTTTAGGGCATTTACAAGTTACTTCCTGTTGATCTGGCATCACTTGTTATTCATTTGGGGCCATTCTTGAGTAAAATCATTTTCAGTAACCCAAAATCAAGAGGAAATGCCTCAACAGGAAAAGGAATTGACCAAAAATCAACAGAAAATGATGTCAAATGCCCCAAAATAATGGCCATAGATGTCCAATCCATTTGAAGTGGGGATGATCCATTTCAAATGGATTGGACGTCTGCTAGTGATAAACTCACAGCAGAAGGAGGAAAAGAGCTTGTTTTACAGTTTATTATTTGTTTTGAAGAATATCCTAGACCAGTGGTTCTTAACCTTGCCAAACATATCAAACCCCACAAGTTTCACATGTGGATTAACCGAACCCTTCGGAATTAGATATTAAAGCACCTTTTTTTTTTTTTCAAATTCAAATCCAATATATCTAAGCTAGCGAGCTAATAATTTAGCAAATTCCAATTCAAAGTTGTTCTCATTTTGACAACATGTTTTATAAACAGGTCAACATTTGAGACCACGCTGCCCATTGGTCTGTTGTATTCCTTCATACCAAGTACGAGTCAACCTTCCACTGAGCAAACCGGTTCCTCCTCCCATCAGATCAAGGACTAGCAGTTAAAAGAAATGGATTAAGCCTGGAAATTGGGAGCAAACCAGTCGAAAACCTGGTCAAAAAAGCCACTTTGCCTAGATTTAATCAGCGTAAAAAAATAGGGCTCTGCGTTTCTTTACTTTTGCCGAAACCCTTAGACTTACTCACCGAACCCCTGGGGTTCGATCGAACCCTGGTTAAGAACCACTGTCCCAGACTGATTACCTGATAATTTTTGTATCGCTATATCATGAGATTATCACTATATCATGAGATCATCGCTATCGCAAACCGTATCGTATCATAAGGTACCCAGAGGTTTCCACTTCTTATGCAAAGTCTGCAAAAAGACTTTTTTAAAACCCATTGCCACTCAGAGACAAGTGATGACACACAGGCGGGTTTCAGCTCAATGGTAATGACTTTTGCATTTCGCCATCGGTCATTGCCTTCCGTGTGTCGAGCTCATAATGTTTGATTGATATATGATTCTTTCTGTAGACCTTGTTTTGGGTAAAGCCCATTCAAATATTGACACAGATTGTTTTCGTCTTCTTTTGTCAAACAGCATTGGCAATTTTAGCATCGGCTGATTTTTCTTTAAACCTTGATTTTGGGATTTTTTGAAATGATTTTCACCAGCATGATGGCACGATACAGCATGCCTCCTTGAGAATGCAATCTTCATTCAGTGATGTTGATCAATCTTTGAACTTGATTTCATGGCATTGGGACTAATGCAAACTCCCAAAATGTGGGTGAATAATGGATCTTTTAAAAGTACTAACACAATGTAACTATTACTAATTTTGTTAACTGAAGTCAGTCATGCACAATGTCAAAACAATGGTTGGAAAAACAAAGAGTTGGCAAGTCCAAATGTCAAGTTATCTCTCAGAGTGCACATCTCTGTTCTCTCTAAATTTGAAATTGAACCATGTTCCTTGTTAATTTATATTGGTCAGGGGGACAAAGGAGGTTTGGGGATTCCTGGAAGATTGGTGAGTTAATTTTTAGTAAATTAGAATGAATAAAATGGGGCTTTGATACAATGTTGTGTTACATGACTATACTATGAACTATGCAATGATATGTGGCAATTAGCGAGCAATATTCCTACTGAATGTTCCATAAGTCTATCCATTCCAATCAAAGTTGCTGTTTTGCTGCCTATTTAAAGTTGTCTGTGTTACCAATGACAGAAAATGGCCAATGCCATTTCTGTCAATCAAGTATAACTATAATAAGTCCTTTTTCCCTGACAATTATGTACAGCAAATTTATTTTAGCTGAAAACTTGAAACAAATGTAAGCAGGGTTTTTTTTTCTGCTATGGATAATTATTTGCAAAGGTGATACAGTACCTTATTTTCCAGCTCAGCCTAGAGTACACTCAGCTAGGACATGGGAGAAAAATCTCTGAACAGTAATATGACACACTTTTGTAACAAACCACTATTTATATTCCAAGATTTTCACCCATATGAGAATTAGTTGGTTCTGTAATGAAAAATATGAGATGTCAAAATGTAGACCTAAATATCATTAAATTATGTGTATTATAATATTTTTATTCACCTGCAGATTTATTAAATAAAGCAGCATATTAATTATAAAAAAAAAAAAAAAAAGCGACACAACAAAAGGTCAGTTGTGTAACTCAAAAAGGCAACAAAATATTTGTTTTTATTCGGTCTGGTTACTATCGCTTAACTGTACCCACTTGACACCGATTCAGGATATGTCATTATCAAGATGAAAAGTAATAGACAGTATATCCGTTTTTTTGTGTGTTTGTTTGTTTAATTTTATCTGTATTTTATATATTTGCTGACGACATACTATAGTTTAACTAACAAATTATATAGTTCCATTTTAATTTAATTTTGGGATTCATATCACTAAAATGTTTTTTTATTATTTATTTATTTTTACCACAGACATGTACAGTATAATGTTATTCAGGCTTGTCTATATTAGATCCCCAGGAGCCGATTTATTCAACTGTTGTGATTATTTTGTTCCGTACACACAAACACAGCTAAGTACATTCCATTGGACCTTAAAGAGAAGAAATGTGTAGTGTTGCCCTGTTAACCCAGATGTTCAAAATAATAAATAGAAGTTTTATAGAAAGTTCGATTAACTTAAATAAAATAGAAACGGCAATTTCTGGAGAAATTACTCTGGGTCTTTGCTGTGTGGCTATACAGATCTTAGCCCCTCCCAGGGCTACCAATAGAATGGACAAACATGCCCGTCAATAGCATTAAACAAAGTAAATGCCATTAGAAACGAGTTTGAAATTTGGACGTCCATGGCCATCAACGACAACACCCTCCATAATGGAAAAGGGGTAGTTTGGGCGACACGTCGTATTGATATCTGGTCATCTCCTGTTGATTTGAGGAAATTGTTTTTTTTTGCCATTGAAAATGAATGGGAAAAATTTTGGATAGCCGCACAGAAAAAACACGCAAAACTATTGAATAATAATAATAAATATAATAAATAATAATAATAATAATAAGGCGAATAAAGTTGCACAATAACAATACCTTGTTCTTTCCCTTGGAAAGACCAAGGTAATAAGTACACAGAACAACATTATCTGGCCTTTGCCAAAAAGGCAAAGACCCAGATAATTGGTTGTATTGAGTTTATTTTGCCTACACTTACTGTATAGATTAGTTGATTTTTTTTCTTTTATCACAGACAATTATTTTTGGTTGTTTTAATTACCTGACATGTTTCGGGGAACAGCTGATAGATGAAGAAGTGACTCGCCCGTCAGATTGACGAGCGATCGATTCACGCCCTCTGCTGACCATTCACTCATCGATAGTGATGAAGGCGGAAGTGTTCGCTGAAACATGTCAGGTAATTAAAACCACCTGAAATAATTGTCTGTGTTAAAAGAAAAAAATCAACTAATTAAATAAATTGGGTTATTCAAAATTGTTTTCACTTTTTATTGAATTATAACTCGAGTTTTTGATTAACTTAAACTATTTGAGTATATTAAGTAAATTTAACTGAAAAGTAGAGTTTTCCGATAATGACTTTTTAACCGATAACCTGTATCCCGAAATTGTACAACTCCAAAAATCCCAATACCGGTATCAAACCAATACCAATATATGCGGTCGTGGACTTAACATATTGGCTAATGGTATTGTTATGCCCAACTGGATGCTACAATAATGATAATGCTCACATAACAAATCCCAAGCATCCTAGTTTGGAGACATCTAATGGTCAATTAGCATAACTGCTGTGCAAAGCTGTGACCAACCCTTGTACAAAGGCAGAAAGCTTCTATATTCACTTTGAAGGAAACATGCATATTGGCCCAAAACCAATAATAATAATTAAAAAAAAAAAAAAACTAATGTCGATATTATCCAGAATCATTTTAAAATGCTTTTATCGGCTATCCCATAACATCGGGCAACTCTACTCAAAAAGGTCATTTCAGCACAACTTAATATAATTATAAAAACTAATTTGTTAAATATGAATATGCTTCTATTGCTTCAACATTACTGCACATGTCTCATTTTAATAACCGTATTTTGCTGGATCAGGGTTAGGGTATGGACACATTATGACCGTAAAGAGCACGTTACATCCCCAAATCATGTTAGGTCCCCGTCTTGAAGCCAATAGACAGACCCTTGTAGCTGGTAATGGTAAATGGTGTTATACTTGTATAGCACTTTTCCACATTGACGCTTTACCTTTTAATTTTAAAATCTTTGAGTTTACTTAATGAACAATTTTAATTTTGATTAAATGGAATGGTACAGGTAATCAAACCTCTCTTGAAAATTCAATATTTTAATTTTTTTTTTCTTTTTTTTTTTCTCATTTAAGCAGGGTTAATGTGTTTGCCTGATTGTTACCCTGTAGATCAGGGCTAACTGGTATCAAGTCCCTCAAGGACAAAATGAGTCTTCTCCAATGGGTCAGGAATGGGTATTGTGATTTTCTCAGAAATCTGTGGAAATGATCAAGTTGAAATGTAAACACTTGCAAAGATTTTTGCAACGAAAATGTTGCATGTTGCTACCTATCACTTTTATTTCTTGTAAAAGTTAGTCTTATTCCTAAAATATCCAAACTTCTTGATGTCAGTAGTATGACGCATAAAGTCTTCTGCCTTTTGAGGAAAGTCAAAACACAAACGACTCTCAATATCTTTTCATACCATTACTAGTCCTGAGTATTTTTGTTTTTGCATGCTCCAAACCCTCACCATGTCTCTAACACTGGTTCCTCTCTCTTCTGGGTCTCTCTTCACACCTTTTTGCATGTGACTGCTGTGTTTGATCCCAGGGCTTTAAAGGACACGCAGGGGAGAAGGTAAGTTTAGGCCATTAGATACTGTATATATGTGGCTGTCAATTTTTAATGTCACTTGCTAGCTTGGGTTTGACATCTTGCCATCTGCGACAGGGCCACCTTGCTCCACTGTCTTTTGTTAGCAATATCTCAAATAATTAAAACAGCAAATGGTTGTCTTTACATATCATTCGGTTATTGTTGACAATGTTGATAACTAGTATACCTCAGTGCAGGACTGGTAGGATGTGATTTGGAACAGTTACTGACAAGTATAGATTATATAAAAAAAAAAATAATAATTAAATAAAAGATCAAAACACAATTACACTCACACAAACACATTCGGTATATGGTTTCCAACACTGGAAATTCTTTACACTATGAAATACTATTGTATATTTGTACTGTGTTCTGATTTAAACCTCAGAAAGCAAAAAGGAGTGGTACCAACTCTAAAGGCAGTACTTCAAATTTTCACATGTGTGAATTGTGTGGTTCCACCAATAGTGGCTTCCTTGCAAGTGTATAATTATTGTAATCAAACAAAGGTGGAATGGAATATGATATAATAGTAAATAATGTATGCATAACTGAATTACACCGAAGGCATTTTATTCATAGTAAAAATCTTGTAATAATTAGAAATGTCCCAGATCTGATCATGTGATCAGAAATCAGGCGGGCTGATCGCACCATTTTTCTGAGAATCCGAATCGGTTGAAAAGGATCGGGTTTTTAATTTAAAAAAATATATATATACAGTGCCTTGCAAAAGTATTCTGCCCCCTTGAATCTTGCAACCTTTCGCCACATTTCAGGCTTCAAACATAAAGATATGAAATTTAATTTTTTTGTCAAGAATCAACAACAAGTGGGACACAATCATGAAGTGGAACAACATTTATTGGATAATTTAAACTTTTTTAACAATAAAAAACTGAAAAGTGGGGCGTGCAATATTATTCGGCCCCTTTACTTTCAGTGCAGCAAACTCACTCCAGAAGTTTAGTGAGGATCTCTGAATGATCCAATGTTGTCCTAAATGACCGATGATGATAAATAGAATCCACCTGTGTGTAATCAAGTCTCCGTATAAATGCACCTGCTCTGTGATAGTCTCAGGGTTATGTTTAAAGTGCAGAGAGCATTATGAAAACCAAGGAACACACCAGGCAGGTCCGAGATACTGTTGTGGAGAAGTTTAAAGCCGGATTTGGATACAAAAAGATTTCCCAAGCTTTAAACATCTCAAGGAGCACTGTGCAAGCCATCATATTGAAATGGAAGGAGCATCAGACCACTGCAAATCTACCAAGACCCGGCCGTCCTTCCAAACTTTCTTCTCAAACAAGGAGAAAACTGATCAGAGATGCAGCCAAGAGGCCCATGATCACTCTGGATGAACTGCAGAGATCTACAGCTGAGGTGGGAGAGTCTGTCCATAGGACAACAATCAGTCGTACACTGCACAAATCTGGCCTTTATGGAAGAGTGGCAAGAAGAAAGCCATTTCTCAAAGACATAAAAAGTCTCGTTTAAAGTTTGCTACAAGCCACCTGGGAGACACACCAAACATGTGGAAGAAGGTGCTCTGGTCAGATGAAACCAAAACTGAACTTTTTGGCCACAATGCAAAACGATATGTTTGGCGTAAACGCAACACAGCTCATCACCTTGAACACATCATCCCCACTGTCAAACATGGTGGTGGCAGCATCCTGGTTTGGGCCTGCTTTTCTTCAGCAGGGACAGGGAAGATGGTTAAAATTGACGGGAAGATGGATGCAGCCAAATACAGGAACATTCTGGAAGAAAACCTGTTGGTATCTGCACAAGACCTGAGACTGGGACGGAGATTTATCTTCCAACAGGACAATGATCCAAAACATAAAGCCAAATCTACAATGGAATGGTTAAAAAATAAACGGATCCAGGTGTTAGAATGGCCAAGTCAAAGTCCAAACCTGAATCCAATCGAGAATCTGTGGAAAGAGCTGAAGACTGCTGTTCACAAACACTCTCCATCCAACCTCACTGAGCTCAAGCTGTTTTGCAAGGAAGAATGGGCAAGAATGTCAGTCTTTCGATGTGCAAAACTGATAGAAACATACCCCAAGCGACTTGCAGCTGTAATTGGAGCAAAAGGTGGCGCTACAAAGTATTAACGCAAGGGGGCCGAATAATATTGCATGCCACACTTTTCAGTTTTTTATTTGTTAAAAAAGTTTAAATTATCCAATAAATTTTGTTCGACTTCACGATTGTGTCCCACTTGTTCTTGATTCTTCACAAAAAATTAAAATTTTATATCTTTATGTTTGAAGCCTGAAATGTGGCGAAAGGTTGCAAGGTTCAAGGGGGCCGAATACTTTTGCAAGGCACTGTATATGTATATATATATGTATATATATAAATATATATATATATATGTGTGTATATATTTATATGTGTGTTTATATACACTGTAATTTTCGGACTATAAGGCGCACCTGACTATAAGCCACCACCCACCAAATTTGACACGAAAACGGCACTTGTTTATAGATAAGCTGCACCGGAGAATAAACCGCAGCTGTTCTCACTGTATTATATCTACACCCAAAGATATGAAACGGTAACACTTTATTTGACAGCCGCATCATAAGACTGTCATAAGACCAAATGAATCACCATGAAAATTAAAAATTCAAAAACCAACTGGCTGCGCAGCTTCATTGCTTC
The DNA here is from genome assembly GCF_030265065.1 of Corythoichthys intestinalis. Classification (NCBI taxonomy): domain Eukaryota; kingdom Metazoa; phylum Chordata; class Actinopteri; order Syngnathiformes; family Syngnathidae; genus Corythoichthys; species Corythoichthys intestinalis. The sequence goes on along the minus strand of NC_080404.1, from coordinate 22,221,897 downwards.
ATGACGCTTCATTTAGCCATCACTGCTTCCTTGGAGGAGACAGTCAATCTCTGCTAACTCCTGCTGTCAACACTGTTGTTGTCCAACATGCCTCCTAGCAAGCATTGCAGAGCTACAAATGTAAATAACAATCAAAATTCATGTTCTGCACTAATTATTTCTTCAGTTACTGTTCCAGTTTTTTGTTACTTGCTAGTTATGGTATTTAGTAACACTTTATTTGACAGTGGCACCATAAGACTGTCATAAGACCATCATACTTATGACATGACACTACCTTGAGCATTAATGAATGCTTATGACAGATGTCATTTTGTACCATCCGGAAAATTATTTTGAATGGATGTTAAAGATCCGAGTTGGACATAAATGGAGTTAGTGACATAATTTGCTGTATGACACTTAATGACATCAGTCATAAGCACTCATTAATGCCCATGATAATATCATGTCATAATTATTACGGTCTGATGGCAGTCTTATGACGCCAGTGTCAAATTGTTACCTATCAACCCAAATAAATCAACAAATACGCCACACTGGACTATAAGCCGCAGGATTCAAAATGAGGGGGAAAAGTAGCAGTTTATGATTAGATAGAAAATATACAATAGAGAAAAAAAAAAAAGGAGAACAAGTATTCGATACACTGCCAATGGGTTTTCCCATTGACAGTGTATCATACACTTGTTCTCCCCACTGTATATATTATTTTTTTCCCCAAGGGCTAAAAAGTAAGAAAATAATCCAGAATTACAATTGCATTGCCAAAAGAAACAAATATATGTCTGTTTTATAGACCCCAATCACGTGACGTCACAACTCCGCCCCCCTGACTGGTGCCGCCATATTGTCCATCAGCTCATCGTGTTTACATATTACCACTACGTACATTCCTCCTATTACTGCGTGTTTTTCTGCTTGTCTGAGTCACCGCCTACTAAACGAACCCAAAAACCTTCCTGACAATCGTTAACATTGATTAATCAAAATGGTGAAGGGATGTGTGGCGGCTGGTTGCAGTAACAGAGAAGATAAACGGTCATTTTAGTAGTTGCTGTGTGCCCATTGTTAAAAGGGCAAATCTCGAAAGCAGCACGGTTTGTTTATCTCGGTCCATGATGCGTTTGTGTCGACAGCTGTTAAACACCGTTAAAACATAGCCGTTAAAACATCAATATGATGCCAAGATGATTGCAGACATCATCAGACGGAGACTACGAAGCTCTTCGCCACGGTCGCGCAGCAAGAAGGTGAGCGCAACAACAGCTGTTGTGCCAAAAAATAGCCGCCCTGCGTGAAATGTCCCCCCCGACGGGAGCGCCCACACGGAAACGACTTTCTTGTACCATGAATATGTATTATTTTACTCTGCTTGAACTAATAAATGTCAGACCTGTGTGATTGTCATTGGGATATGGTCGTAAAAACCTTTAGACTAATACATTTCTGTTCAAAGATGGTTATGCTGCCCAGTCCACGATTTGTTAATAAAATACATTACTAATATTTTGAGTAGTTTAATTATTTAAAACTGATCTTACGGTTGTAAATCCATTACTGTAATGCGTCCATGAAAACATTTGATGTTTTCACGTCAATAAAGCGTTATAAATAAGCGCTCCTGGCAGAAGCGCTCCCGGCAGGGGGAACATTTTACGCGGGGCAGCTATTTTTCGGCACACACTGGCCCGTAGTAGATCAAATTTCATTTTACAATCGTGACAACGGTGACGCTCAGCTGACTAAATGTCGGTTTATATTCAGGCCGGTGACGATTTTGGGTACCCGACTCCTCATCGCGACTTGAAACTGGGGTATGATTGGAAATTTTGTGGTCTCAGGACGAGCTCTGACGCACGGGACGGGACCGGGCGGGAGGAAACATCGGTTTGGGCATCAAATATGGATCTGGCGACTGGATCGACCGAAGGTTTTCCAAATAACGGCTTTTATGCAACTCATCCAATGAGTTTACAGGGTCTGAAAGCACCAGGGCTTCCATAATTTGCAAGTGAATCCATCTTTACAAACTACGATCATTGACAATACGACACACAATGACGGACAATATGGCGGCACAATACAGCGATCACGTGATTGTGTGACATTGGTGATTGGGGTCTATACTCCACAACACTTCGGGAAAAAGCAGAAGAGGAAGTACTGTAACATGTTTGGAACTTATTTTCAAATTGACCCTGTGGTGCATAGTGATCACTACAGTGGACAGTTACAGAAACGTACCTTTCTCTTTACTGCATTGATTTCTATGGTTTTACCTGCATAGCAACCTCAAGAGTGTTCACTGCAGCTACACCCTGAGGTCAATTCAGTGTTCAGTTGGTATAACTGCATTTAAATGTCCTCTGAATCCAAGATAGTCGACAACCTGCCACCCGAGTTGACTACAACCAGTATATCCTGTCAATACTTCTATGCCAAAAGAGCTATTGTGGTTAACAAAATATTATGGTATACAGGAAAATCTAAAGAAAGATAATATCTGTTTGGAATATGAAATATGTGTGTAAAATACTGTATATAGAAATTTACAATTAACCATGTGTCCAATGAAGTGGACATCATGCATTCCTTGGTATATTTTTTAAAACAAGTGACATAAGTGCATCACTGTTTTTATGACGGTTTTGATTATAAATTAGTATGTAATTGTTATATTTATGAGCAATTAATTTAAAATTTACATTTTTGTGCAGATTAGCTGTAGTCTGTGCATTACTATATGCAGTTTATCTTATTTTGTAGACTTCAAAAGCTGCAAAGAATAAGGCAGTTTACAGCAATGGCTCAGAAAATTCCATCCCGCTCCAGTGATTATGACTGTAGTGACAACAGTGATGATGAGTAGCTGGCAGACAACAACAGAGACAATGGTGGTTAGGTGTAGGAGTCACAACTATACCTTTCATTAGTTTTCTTATTCAGTCCTGTACATTGTGCCTATTGTGTTGAAAGTGTTGCAATTTCCTATAAAATGCTGAAATGTTTATCAAAGCATAAAAAGAAGAAGTTTCTATATTTACAATAGAACACACGTTACTTAATTTATTTATTTTATATTTTATTTTTTCGTAAATTTGCATTGTTTTATGTTGATTGTCCATTGGATTGGACATGTCTGTAACTTCATGGAAAAAAAAAAAAAAAAAAATCATATTTTTGAAGAAAAAAACAAACAAAAAAAAAAGAACATTTTTTTATGTCCTAAGAAGAATAAAAAAACACTTCACAAATCTTGACCAAAGATTTCATAATTCATGCATCAGAGGGTTAAAAAAAGTAAATAAATAAAAAGACTTTTTTCGATACCGGATCGGGACTCTGTATTGTCAGATTCTCAAAATCAGGTGACTCGGACTCAGGTGCAAAAATATGTGATCATCGGGACATTCCGAGTCATGCTCCTTGGAAAATATTTCTTCCCCCCAAAATACTCCCATAACAACAACTGTACAATTGTTAAAATAAATAAATAAATAAATAAAGTATGTGGAAAAAAAGTTTCAGTGTCCAAAATTTGCGTATCTCTGCCAACCCTTAAAGCACCATCACTGAATAAGAAAAGTGCAATTAAAGAAAGACATGAATTATAGCAGCTCAAAATCCAGTGTAAGCATATGTATTTGTGTACAAACGAGCAGGGGTGGGTAGTAACGCGTTACATTTACTACTTTACATTTACTGATGTAACTTTTTGAGAAAATATAAGAGTATTTAACCACACCATACTTTTTACTTAAGTAGATTTGTGAAGAAACTTTGTTACTCTGCTACTTTGGGCTACACCAGAGTTGTTATTCACAGTGACTATTAGTTTCACCAATGTGCCGATGGACTATATACTTTGCATTAAATACATATTTATGAGCATCTGTGGAAAATAACATCGTTTTAAAGGCAACATATTTTGCTCGATTCACTGTCCGCATTTTGACACCCCGGCAGAAAAGTGCTGGACTTGCCAAAGATACCGTCACAACCACAATAGCCCTGTTTCCTTGCAGTGAAGTCAGGATCTCATTTAAATATTGGTCAAAGCATGTTCACTTCAATTATACATATTGTAGATGCATTTTTTGATACGACTAAGGCAGAGTGCAATGGCCATAATTCAATTGCAAAGGTCTAATTCGTACAGTAATTTTTCTTGAAAAAAAAAAGTTTGGGAAAATAATTGGGTCCTGCTTTATTTTGTCGAATGTTCTTTTCTCACAATATAAGCGGCTGTATTCCATTAAAATGGAAGAAGACTCAGTAATAATGGACATTCAGGTTTTTCATTTTGGAAGGGAAAAGAAAATGATTTATTTCATGGCGAGTCGATTCTAAGCGACGTACTGGCTCTGAATAGTTATTGTTTTTATATGTGACTCTCACGTTGCCTTGTTAATTTCACACCCTGCATCGACATGAATAACAAGTTACAGTACAGCGCTTATAGAATGCATCTTAAATTTTAATCTACTGGAAGTTGTGGAAATTTAAAGTGGTCACAAAATGTTAAGATTTAAACTGCACTTACTTATCATTTTTTCCCCATCATTACTTTTGCTTTTTGCCTGAGTGATGAAAGTAGACATTTACTCAGATTGCATTGGGTGGATGATTATCATTGATTTAATAGGTTTGCTTTAAGCCAAATGTTTTGTTGTTATGATGGGTGAGGCTGTGCAATAGTTCTCATCTAAACTATTTGAACATTGAAGAAATATTTAGAACATTATATTGACAAAAGTTCATTTTACAACTAGTTTAACATTATGGTAATAGCTCCATCAAAGACTCTGTGCATTTGAACTGTATTATTAGAACACAGTTTTTGTCCCTGTGCTTGTATGTTTTCCCCCACACTGCACACACGTCCATGTTTGGTTAATTGAAAACTTTTTAAAAAATTTTTAGTATATATATATTTTTTTTTTTTGTACCATATGTGTCCTGCAATTTACTTACCAGTAGGATGCACCTCACTTCTTTCACAAAGTAAGCTGGGGTTGGCTACTGTTAACCAATGGTCTTGAAAAATGAATGTATTGTAAGAGTTTGGTGTATTAGCAGCAGAGAACGAACGCCATATTTCTCACATTTTGAGCTAGGTTCATTTCGCAAAAAAACTTCATATGTGACAATATGACTTATTAAATACTATTTTCTCAATCCCAAACTACTGTATTCCAAGATTTTAATTTGTAAAGTATAGTTTACCTATTTACAGTCTATGTTTTGTTTTCTAGGGAGCTCCAGGAGAACCAGGTCTGTCTATTATTGGACCAAGAGGGCCTCCTGTAAGTGTTTTTTTCCTCTCATTCCAAACTGTTGTTGTTAAACATTTCTATTACATGCGTTCATTCATTGTTTCAAAATGCAACAACTGACAGAAAACAAGAATAAATGAACTAATGCTGCTTCAGACAACCACGTTTTTTTCTTGTCGCGTGATGGGTCACATTACAAAACTCAAGTTCATCACGCATGGAAGGCGGCAGGCGGTCTCACGACCAGCAAAGCACAGTGTTGCCTGTTTGACCAAATAGGCCCTGCCTTGTTACGTAATGAATTTTCACACTGCAGAGAAGATGGCTTGGTTGATCGCATGCGACAGATTTAATTGACAATGAGGTAGCAACCAATCAAATGTTTCCTCATTCACGTGATTTCAGAACAATATCGAGTCAACAAGGACTTTTTGTACTTTGTTTGGATTCAAACAAAGAAAGAACAATAAAACAGGACAACGAGAATTGTCATTATGCTACGGGATTAAAATTACGAAATTAATATTGTCAGAATGAGAACATACATTGTAATACTGTATTGGCCCGAATATAAGACGGCCCTGATTATAAGACGACCCCCTCTTTTTCAAGACTCAAGTTTGAAAAAAGACTTTTTGAACACCAAATTAATTTTTATACAGAAAATAATTACAGTACATCTGAAACAAATGATTATAACAATATATTTGAGAGAAAAAGCATGTTATTTTGCCTCATTCAAATCTTAATATCTGAACATTTAAATATGTAAACTAAAGTTAAATCACATTCATAAATGAATGACTTCTGGTTTTTGAAATGTAAATAAACCAATCTATTGTGATAAAACAACAAGATTGCAATAACTGCATTAACCATCAAAGTGAAGTCTAACTGTAACTGTAGTCTTGAAACAAATCTGAATAAGGTAAAAAATTGCAATAAAATAATGCAAACTGGTTAAACTAGTAGCTGAGATCTGTCATGACAGAACATCGCTTCAATGATATCTGGCGCCATCTAGCGTCGTGAATGGCGAGAGTAGCTGAGATCTGTCATAACAGAACATCGCTTCAATGATATCTGGCGTCATCTAGCATCGTGAATCGGTATAATGTCTAGACCGTGAATATAAGACGACCCCCTCTTTTTCAATCTTATTTCAATGCAAAAAACAACATCTTATATTCGGGCCAATACGGTAATACGAGAGAAAAATCGTGATTTTATGAGAGTAATATTACCAGATTAAAGTCGGGGGGTTTTTTGCCTATTTTTACATTACGTGAACCGGAAGTTGTTTCGTTTCAGGGGCTTCGACTTTTGGCGGCATAAGGCCTGTGTCAACACAAAACTGCTTTTAGCATAATATTAGGAGATTGACGTAATATCGAAACAAAAAAGACGGAGTGAAGTTATTATATTACTTATTTTTACGTTAATTGAACCAGAAGTAGTTCGGTGTCTGCGGATTTTTTTCTGATGTAGGTATTTGTAAACAAAACAACTGCTTTTGGTGAAAGGCATAGCGTGAGCAACGTATTGTTGCGCGACAGTTTAAGCTTTGGTGTGAACACAGAATAAGATCGTCTAGCTCGTTCCCTGAACATCCCATTAGCCCATTTTACTCAACGTTCACTCAATGAGAAACTAAAAGCCTTGCACCAATACAGTATATTACCTTACCTGGACAATGTAAGGCCCTTGTGTTTCCTGGCATCTGGGTTATGGAACTCAGATTTATGTTGGCTGGGCTGGTTTCTTTATTCAAAACTGGATTGAATTGCCTGCTAATGATAAAATGATTGTATGTAATTACAGACAGTGTGGAAACAGTAGAATTATTCAAGAGGTTTGAATGTGTAATTTGGCTGTGATTCAAACAAGGCAAAACAGCAACGAGACCAATCTTGGGTCAATATCAGTTTTCCAAACTTCTGTTCATATTCAGTATTGCTGTTAAGATGTAATTATTTTCCAATGAACTACAAGTTCATTTCGAGGAGTTGTGTATATAATAACGTGAGCGTCTTCTCTATTTCGGAGCAAAACCAAAATTCAAAACCACCTTAAGTAGAACGCCCATCTGGTTTTGTCATTGCTGTTAGTCTAGATCTTTGTGTGTGCCCACTCTTCCTGGATGGTAATAGGCATCCCTAATGAATAACAGTCTATAGCGGAAGTTCCTCACAATAGCGGCCAAGTCCAGAACACAGGACCAGGCATCCACTAATGCTTAGAAGGTGGTTTACCACAGGGATAAGGATATCGTGAGGGAATGACAGTTAAGCCAAGTGCATATTTTAAATCCTAAAATGACTTTCCATGACACTTTGAAATTTATCTGACTGATAAGTCCTGGTCTTGCATGTATTCGTTTTCAAAAACAGTATTCCATGTCCAGCAGAGGATATACTGTCTAAAATATTTGATTATGTTTAACCAGTTAATGTGTACAGGGAGTTTGACTTGATATGGAGACTGTATTTATTAAACGTATTTTTCAGACTATAAGTCGCAACAGAGTATAAGTAGCATTTTGGGGGGAAATGTATTTGATGAAATCCAACACTAAGAACAAACATGTCATTTTGAAAGGCAATTTAAAGTAAAACTAGAATAGAGAACAACAGGCTAAATAAGTGTACGGTATGCAAACATTACATGAACTGAGAATGTGCTTGGTATGTTAACGTAACATAGCTTCTAAGATTTTATGATTTCATTAAGATTAACCTCCAAAATTTCGCCAGTCCCTTACAAGTTTCTCGATGACTTCAAACCCTCTTTCTGCTGCTCAATTAATGTTTTTGGCTGCTTATATCACAATTTGCAGCTTGTAATCTGCAGAATATGATTTTCTTTTCTGTGCTATTTGTTCAGCCCTTTTTAGTTGTTTTTATAAGTTACCAACAATGTTGAAACACAGTCGTTGATTGCCCTCTTGTGGTGTAGTTTGAAAATAACATATGAAATGATATAATCATGTGTTAATCATTCATTCAGTCATTTTCCATGCCGCTTTTGTTTCCTCACGTGGGTTGCCTATCCCAGCTAACTATGGGCAGTAGGCAGGGGACACCCTGAACTGGTTGCCAGCCAATCGCAGGGCACAAGGAGACATACAACCATTCACGCACACAATCATACCTACGGACAATTTAGAGTGTTCAATCAGCCTATCATGCATGTTTTTGGGATGTGGGAGGAAACCCACGCAGGCACAGGGAGAACATGCAAACTCCGCACAGGAAGGCCGAAGCCCGGGATTGAACCCTTGATCTCAGAACTGTGAGGCAGACGTGCTAACCACTCAGCCACCGTGCCGCCATGTGTTAATCATTTCACACATAAGTCGCCCCAGTGTTTAAGTCACATCCCTGGCTAAACTATGAAAAAAACTGCGTCTTGTGGGCCGAAGAATACGGTACTTAATATTCTTGAGCAGTGCAATTTATTAGTGGTCAGTGTGTCTTCCAACCATTATATATTAGGAATTGCACTGTAAAGACCTCTGAAAGACACAGATTGTTGTCGAAAAAAATAAATAAATAAAAACAGCTCTAAATAAAACAGGTGGAAGGCTTTTTCTTGGTTAGAGTTGTACAGCTTCAATGTAATTTAAAAAAAATAAATAAGATTCTTTTTTTTTTTTTTTTATCTCTTCAGGGTCAACCTGGAACGAGAGGATTTCCAGGGTTTCCGGTAAGTAAAACACTTTTTTTTTTTATGTGTTATAAAATTAGATCAATTTTGTATCATTAACCATTAATGTTTGATCAAAGAGGACAGCACGTTTTTGTTAAATATTTATTGTATTTAACATTTTGATGCTCACTTTAGTTCTCTATGTGATGGAAATCATCTTTTCTTTTATTCTAGGGACCAATTGGGCTGGATGGCAAGCATGTGAGTTTACTGAAGTCTTCTTGGAATCATAAAATTCCATCAAAATTCTCTATACTGACCAAATTCAGCATTTCTATGACCAAATCTCTAATGGCCATTTATTTATTTATTTATTTGTGGGGGGTGATAAAACTGGTTAACCCGTTGCAACACACTTAAGTCATGGATACCTAAATGTACAGGTTACATGTCATGCAATGTCTTTGTCGAATTAATTAATTCCTAACTTTACTATTCCTACAGGGACAGAATGGGCCTAAGGGTGACATGGTGAGCATTTTCTGTATCTGTCACAATATTGGAAACCGAATTCCACTGTTATCGGCAGATGTGGTAGGAAACAGAGTGTACAGTTAAAACCTGAACAAGCCAAAGTTAATATAGGATTGCAGTGGACTTGGTCAATTTAGCACCTTATCTACTTTTGTGTGGAAAGAAAAACGAGTGCCGGACTTATTTGAGAATGATTGTATAGTTGGCCGCATGCATTAGGAAAACAGTGTGGACCAGTGTTTCCCTACATTTACATAGCCAGTGTATCCATTGCACTCTTTATGATTTCCAATGGCCGTGTAGTGCTGTAGCAAGTCTGACATGTTTTTTTATCTCCTTTATTAACAGACCATATGAGGATTTAAGTGTAGTGTAGACATATGCAATTATTGATCTCACAATTTTATTTTGATGTAATCATAAATAGGAATAAAATACAGTATTGTCATATTACAACTCTGTACTGTAGCGTGGGTTGAATAATTTTGAACATTCTGTCGTAGGAAGTATTGTAGTTTATATAGCAGTTGAACTTCAGTGCATCACAACAGGAAATTATTCATAATTTGTAAAAGTTGCAAACCAACCATTTGAGTTATTTACAGAGCGCCCGGACGGAGGTCTCAAGTTTTCACTTACTTTGCTGTACTTGTTGCTGTTCATCATGGGGAGGACGCTAACTAAAATTGCAACTACTGCATTATTCTTAGATGGATCAGAATGAAATGAGGTAGATGTATTCTGGGGATGTATGCGCATCGATCCTAGGAGCCTGTGTTTTTTGTTTTGTTTTTTTTCCTTGTCTCAAGGCTGATTAATTCGTTTAAATAATTGTGGAATTAAAATGGATGCTCCTACGTTTAGTGACCGTATCAGAAATAAATTTGGGAGGCATATTTTAGGGATTTATCCATATGGATCCTTAGAAGTCTGTTCTTCATTTTTGTCTCAGGGCTTATTAATTAAATCAATCTTTTATTGAAAATTGATACTCCTCCATTACTCTTGGACAGATCAGAATAAAATTAGGTATATTCTATGGCAGTTATTTGCATAGATTCCAGTTTTTTTGGTCTATTGTTGCCTCTGTGGGTTCTGAATCAGCAAGTAGGGGTGACCAGGCGGTCGATGGTTTTTTTTATTATTTTTATTTTTTTTATATACGTTTTATTCATTTTTTGTTTTGTTTTGTTTTTTAAGTCAACCATTTACAGGATTCGTACAGGTCCTGGAAATCCTTTAAAATGCTTTGATTTTACTGTCGTCTTTTCAAGGTTTGGAAAATGCTTGAATTTTGCATTGAGTCCTTGAAAATGCTGTTATGCACACAATATTCTTCTGCACCCTCTCTAAAAATATAAACATTATTAAATTACATTAAACATTAAATGCAGGAAAATAAAATAAATCTGCGTTGTCGCTGCTACACGCTCCTTCTGAAGTTGCTTTCCCTTAATGTCCAGCATCACATTGTCGCTCCCAAGAGTACAGTGGAAAAAAAAACATTGGGATAACGTTTAGAAAGTACTGGAAATTTTTGAAAGTTGGTTTTGAAAGATTTTAAACTTGAATTTGGACATTAAAAAGGTGTACAAACCCCGCATTTAAGGGTATACCCAGCCTACTGGCCATAGTTAGCTGCGATGGGCTCCAACACTCCCGTAACCCTCGTGAGGATACGTAGCACAGAAAATGAATGAATGATTAAATGAATACTTCAAGTCATGTCAGCCTTGTTAATCCTCTGGCTTTCACCCTTAAAACAACTGTCCCCCATTCGATTTTTGCCAGCTGCTGAAACAATTATTCGTTTCTGCACTGGTTTGAGAACCCTTCATTACCCTGGCATGCCAAAAGGTTGAATAAGACTGAAATAACATTTCGTTGAAATTATTTTGCTTATACCTTCATAACAGCCTACGATTAAATGTGTTTCTTCCGCATGTACAGTACGTCCGTGAGAAGTTAAAAGACATTTGAGAGGCTGTCTGGTTAATATTAGACAGACTATTGCTTTCCAAAAGTAGCATTGGTGTGGTCACCTTTATGGATTGTAATAGATGTGTCCGGCCTCAGAACCCCTCCCTGTATTCATTAATCAAGCTGTTGCTGCATACTGACAGCTCACGCCATAGGGCCAGATGAAAAGTCAAACAGAAGGGGTCTGCTCAGAACAAATTTGGTAATCAGGATTACAGTGGTACCTCTACTTATGAAATTAATTGGTTCTGGAAGTACTTTCTTAACTTGAAAATTCTGTAAGTAGAGAGGCGTTTTCCATGTAAATGCCCTAATCCGTTCCAAGCCCCCTCCCCCCAAATTCAGACATAAATCTTATAATGCATAAAAATGCATCAAAACATGTTATAAATACATGTTACAATTAGATTATTGCGCAATAAACATAAAATCTGAGTTGTGCATAATATGAAAAAACAAGAATAAAGAATAAAAGTTAATACACTCATGTAAAGCTGTCGGAACACGAAGGGCAAATGAAGAGGACACTGGGATACACGTGATACACATACAGTAGAAGTTCTTCTTAGCCATTTGGATGCTATGCTATAGCCTATAAGTATGTTACGTTTGGTAAACTTCTAAGCCATACTGTATTTTTGCCTTTCTTATCCTGATATTTCTTTCTTAACAAGAGACAATATTTTCCCATTAAGGCGTGTCTTAACCTGACAATTCTGTATGTAGAGACGTTCTTAAGTAGAGGTACCACTGTAGGGGTGGGAACCTCTGGGTACCTCACGATACAATACGATTTGCAATACAAGGCTCATGATAACAATGATCTTACGATATGCCGGTACAACAGCTATCGATACATGGGTTAGAAATCATTCTAGAATATTCTATGAAACTAAGAAACAGAAAAACAAGCTATTTCCATCCTTCTGTTGTGAATTGGAATGGGTTTATCACTAATAAATGTCCAATCCGTTGAAAGTGGCAGCGAATGATTCTTCTATGGCCAAAAGCGGCAGACAATGCTAGGCAATGAGTTAATTTAGGGACATTTCTTGTCATTTCGTGTTGATTATCAGTCTCTTTCTTTTCCTTTTGGGCCATTTAAGGGTCACTTCCTGTTGATTTTGGGTTATTGAACAGGAAGTGACTCATGAATGTCCCCGAATGAATAGAAAGCGACTCATAATTTTCGGGAAGTAACCTGTAAATTCTCTAAAATGAGCAGGAAGGGACCTGTAAATGCCCATAAAAGAATAGTTGTAAATAAATACTCTGGTTTCAGTGCCATAGACGGCGCTAGACGTCCAATCCAGTCAAAATGAATTGCCATCAGTGGCAGCCGGTGAACTAACTTAGACACTTTTCTAATGGAAGATTTTGGCAGCAACCTGTTGATTTTTTTTTTTTTTAATACAGTGACGCCTTTTTAAAACGATATATCGATTCTTGGTGGGAGCATATCAATAACCTTTTGGGCTGTAATCACCTTTTCGATATACAGTATTGTCACACCCGTAATCAGAATGGCGTTAATTGTTTAATTACTTTTGAGGTATATTTACCTATTATGATGACTCAAAATGCTGACTGAAATTTGCTGATGTCTTTCAGGGTCAGCGTGGCCTTAAAGGACTCCCTGTAAGTCATGAATTTCTACAACTCAAAAAAATTCTGTTCAGGACGAATAGAACCAACCAAGCTGTCTTGTTTCCCCACTTAGGGAGAACCAGGACCGAAAGGGGAAAAGGTGAGTTATAGCTTGCTACAACACTGTAGTAACTGCATGCGTGTATGTGTTTTCTTCCTGCTCATAGTCAGCTGGGATAAATTTCAGCACCAGAGAATAAGCAGAAACTATAATGAATAATGAATGAATTTATACATGTACTGTATTTGCTGTATGTATAGTATACACTTAAAATGATGACGGAGATCTGGATTTTTGATCACTGTTTTCATAAATATTTTTACGTCAAGGATGGTATTTTGCACGGAGGCCCAGATTAAAGGAAATTATCAATGGCCTTGTTGGCCTTCCACTAATATTTGCTAAATTGATTTACTCACACTACTACTCACTTTACTCACCTATTAGGTGAGTAAAGGTGAAATAATAGGTGAAAGCTATGCATTACAGTATTGAAAGACATTTACCAAAGTTAGCTTAACATAGCAGAATACTATGATGACTCAGTATTTTTTTTCATCAACAGTTTGAGCTCCCTAATATTTTATTTACAGGTAATATCTATTTGATTAATGTCTAAAAACATGTAATATTACAAATTATGGTAATGCTGACCTATGGAGGGAAAAGTAGGCATATATGAAAAAAGAAACCTAACTATTAACAATATAAAAAAGGCCAAACAATCTTACAATCATTTCAATTGTTCTTCTTTTTTGTGCATTATGCGTCTGAATAACTTTATTTAAAAAAAATAAAAATAAAAAAAAAAACATGCGATTATGACGGGACCATGAACACAATGCAACAGTAATGAAAGCTGCATGCTTGGACACAAGATTTTCTTTAAATATTTTTTAAATACAAAGTATGAAACCATTATATCTAATTATTATCTGCTAAATTATATATTATAATTATTATTAACTGCTAAATTATATAATTTTAAACAAAAATATATGGCGGAAAACATAGACAAGACTGAAAAAGCAGTTTCTGCTCTTGCACTCCTCTTTAAAAGAAACTGCAGTATTTTAAGCCAAAAAAACTGTTGTGTTTGATAGAACAATAGGTCTATATTCTGCCATGGCAGTTTCATGGCGCATTAAGCCCCCAAACTATTTTTAATTTGTCCGTTTTACCCTGAAAACCCCCATTTACAAACGTCGCGCAACCGCTTTTGTTTCAACCTAGCCATAAAAAGAAGGTAAGTAATTATATTTATTATTCAAAATGTCTATCATTTTTAGCTTAGAATTATTAATTGATGTCTAATATTAGGTTTAAAAAAAGAAAACGACTTTTAAAAATTATTCACTCGCATATTTTAAACTTTTAAACAAATTACGTCACAATGAAAAATTTGGCGTCTGTAAAAAAAGTCACGGATATCTACCTCATAACTATCGCTTAATTGTATTTTTTTTGTTTTGTTTTGTTACTGTCACATTTTCCCCGATATGTTAAATGATAAATAATCGATCCAAACAAAGAAAAATTGAAAAATAACATTTAAAAGGGTAACTATATGAAATCTCAGCCACTCCTTGTTCTCTGTGATTTCTGCATCGCGACCCTTGTTATATCGCCATCTTTTTCACCCATAAAATCCCCAAAAAATCTGGCTGTGGCCATTCACAGTTGTGTCTTGACACTCAGTGATACATGCTACCTGGAGTTTTGGGATCGAAACAAGATAGGTAAGCGATAATATCTCGTTAAAAACGTGGCGTCTTTAATTCTGCTTTCGCGTGCTCTCGCCTCCAGTTAGGGTTTTGCTGTTTAATTTTTTTTTTTTTAAATGCCCTCCTGTTCAAAATTTTCCTTCCCCCAGAAAATTGATATTTTAAGCTTTCCAATGATGTATCACACTTGCATATCGGACAATTTTGAAATTTGGCCAAATTGGGGGTCTCAGAGCAGAGCTTCAAGTCACCTGAGTGTTTTCCGCCATATATATGTATTTTAATGAAATCGACTGAACATTTATTATGCTTTTCATGGACGCATTAAACTAATAAATTTACGACTGAAATCTGTTTTAAAAAAAACAACAACAGCAAACACACATGCAAAATAATATTTTGCTAACAAATGTTGGACTGGGCCACACAATAGACATAACCATCTTTCAACGAGAAATGAAGTGTTTCAGGTTTTTCTTCATTATATCCCTCGACTCTTCAAAGACATTTTCGGTTAGCTTCATGAGAATCACCTTATTGGAGATTTTCCCAACCTGGTGCAAGGATGAAATTTGGTTCCTAGTGTCCTTTAACAGGTTTTCGGTCCTAAGCATGGTGGAGTTTGGAGTCTGACTTTGATGTTATGGACAGAAATCTTAGGTGTCATTAGTACAGACGATGCCTACGTTTACATGGACAAAATATCCTTAATCCGGAAAAAAAAAAAAAAAAAAAAAAAACATTAAAATTCCGATCAGATGCACTGTTTTAATGGCAATTAAAATATTCATTCGACTAGAACTTGGGTGTTCATGCATCACACATTCGGTATTATTATTATTAGAATGGTGAATGGTAAATGGTGTTATACTTAGAAGCCATACTGACATCCGTGTCGACAAAACATCGCGCTATCCATTTCCTTTTTAAACATTAGTGTTACAGTATTTCGTTTATTTTTTTCTGTTTTTCTACCATCAAGTCCTTCAAAAATTTTTGAGTCCAATAATATCCCCAGCAACATGTCAGATGCAAACCAGTCAGTCTTGCGCCCACCATGACTTTCGCTCGATTTGCTTCTGCAAAATTCCGCGAATAACAGAAACACGTAAACTGACGTCACAGACATGCGCAGTTACGAATTTGTTCTGTATTTTGGAATAAGTGTTTTCATGTATGCCGGTCGGATTATAGATAATTGGGTCAGAATATTCTAAATGGGGTGTGTTCAAGAAGCATTTTATTCCGATCAGGGTTTTAATCAGAATGAATGTGTACATGTAAACGTGGCCAATGAGTGGAGGACAGGGAAGCTTCTTAAAGAAGAAGTTACAGGTCTTTGAGAGCCATAGATGTTGCTTATTTACCAAATATCTTACTTATTTCCCACCGTAAACTGCAAATATATTACCTTAAAATCCTCCAATCTGATATTTTAGATTTTGTTCTTTCACATTCTGCCTCCTGAGGTGTACAGACCGACTGACAGTGAAACATAGATAAAACCTGTCTCTGTGATATAAAATGTGTTATTATTATTATTATTAAATTCTGCCATTTTTTTGTTGTTGCTGTTCTTACACAGTCAGAATAATACGGTTGAGCTACTAGAAAGTAATTTTTTTTCGGCTGAATCAACGAATGTCCAGTAGAATAATTCTGAAAATGAACCCAGTTAGTCTTACCGTTTTTCACTTTCTGTAATTCAATGTGACGCATATTCTTAGATGCAGCGAAAGATTAATGAATTTATTGTTAAGTGTTTGTGTTTAAGCATTTCAATTGCTATAATCACATCTGCTTAAACCTCTCTATTCTCTCCAGGGTGTCTGTGGCGACTATACACATCGGGTAAGAAAACACCATGTTAAAATTATTGACGTTAGAACTGTCATATAATTGCAGTGACTGCGAATCACTGAAATGTGTTGACTTTTTCATTCCAAAGCTGATAATAGGACCTCTCACAATATGTACAGTGTAGTTGTGAACAGAAACGCCAAAGCAGGATATTTACTTTGGAAGAAGAGAAACTGAACAGAAGCTGTATATACAAATGAAGAGTAGCTCAGTGATGGGTAACACATGTAAGTTCAGTAGTTATTTGGATTGCCATCGCTTGAATTTGACTTCTTGAGAGAAAACAAGGTAATTACCAGCAGTCTGTTGGGGCATGTTGTTGGAGAAGATAAGGACCTGTATGAGTTTGTGCCAAGAAAAATCTTTTAGTGAGGAAAGAGTTTTGAGGCAGTAGAGTCAGCAGATGAAATATTTACTTTTAAAGGAAGCGAGTCCAAATGAAATTTATGTAGAACTGTCAAACGCATGACAAACTGGAAGTACTTTAACTACAGAATTCTGAGCACACATGGACATTTTTTTTTCTGTCTGTCTGCTTCAAACAAAAAATATTACAAAAGACAGCCACCAGGGAAGAAGTGCGTTTTTGATGGCAACCCTGGAGGTAGTTAAAAAGCTGTTACATATTTTCAAAGGTCATACAGTGGCAGTTTTAAGCCATGTTTCCACCAAGCAGTACAGTTCAGTTAATAAAAAAAAAAATCATCTGCTGTGTGATTTGTAAACCTTACGTCGGTAGGAAAGGTTAACATTGTTACCAAGGCTATAACAAAGGTCCAACATTTTTTTCCCATGTGACTTTTACAGGATAAGTCTCCAAATGGAGGTTTTGTTTTTTGGTTCTTTTCTTATTTACCGGTAATTCCTTTCGCATTCTCAGGTTGACCATTCAGTTGTACACTCACCTCAGGGGTGTCATTTTGTTGTTGGTCACATTATAGTCATGGTTTCTTTGGTAAGGCCATTATGTCGGCCAAATAGGGCTCTCACAGTTAATCGACAACTTATCAATTATCAAATGAATTGACAACTTTTTGATATTCGATTAATCACTTTGAGACATTTTTGAGAAACCTCGAAATTGTGCATACAATAGAGCAATAAATATTCCCTTATTATTATATATTTTTTATTAATTCATTTTACAATTTAGAAAAGGACAAAAGGAAAATATTGTTTTTTTTTTTCTTTTCTTTGTCATTTGTATTTTTTTCATTATTTTAGTAGTTTAGTCATTTAAAATAGAGGGAAATTTGGTATTTTTATTTTAATGTTTTGTTTTTTTAATCAAAACAAAAATCAAACACTAAATTCTCTTTAAATAGTTTACATTTTTAAAAAAATATTAATTTTATTTATTTATTTTTTTTAATGGGATTTTTTTTTAGATTCCTGTAGTCCACATATTTCAAAGAGGACTACAGAAATTGTATTTACAATTTATTTTAGAGAGAAACATGAAGTTGATGCACATTATTTTGTTTTGCGGGCCTCATTTCTTCTTAAATGCCGTATTTTGGTTCCACTGAATCCAGTTCCAATGTAGATTATACTAAAAGTACAGAAAAGTGCAAATCGATTATTTTTGTACCTTGTACCAAAAAGTTTGTTTGAGCTAGGGATGCACATGATGTTTGTAAATTCCAAAATCAACCTGCAAAAATGTGTGAATTATCTAACGAAATCTGTGCTGCTTGGTTGGAACAGGCTTTAATCGCTGGTGAGTGAGGGTTTATCCTAATCCAGTGGTGGGTAGTAGGCGTTATGTTTACTCAGTTAAATTTACTTGAGTAACTTTTGGAGAAAAATGTACCTTTATGAGTAGTTTTACCCCGACATACTTTTGACTTTTACTTGAGCAGATTTGTCAAGAACAAACGCTGCTCTTACTCTGTTAATTTGGGCTGGACTAGAGTCTGTAAATTTTTCCTCTTTATTCTAAGATTTGACCTTATTTCTGCCAGAGATGCCCACAGTGGCTCTACCAGTTTCACCAATTAGACTTTGCAAAAATAATCACATGACCCTATTACAACTATTTGACATAACATACAGTCTCATGACCACAGACAAGCTTACGGTCAGAAGTCCTATGATCACGCCAGCATGTTCAATCACGTGGAAGCTTTAAAGCATCGTAAGAAAGAAACTATTTGACTTGGAGCGTTGGATTTCAACCACTCTCACAGTTTTTATTTGGCACCGATAGACCATAGAAAACCGGAGATATGATCGTTTGAATTTCATGGTAGAAAATGTGTTTTCTTCACTAGAGGGCACTCATGCTCTTTGTTTCATTTCTGTATCATTTTTCTAGTCGGAATTCGATGAATTTTGTATATTTTTTGGCCTAATTGATAGGGGTGCGTGAGAACGAGGCGATCCCAGAGCAGACAAACTAAGGTTGCAACGAGTAATGTTTATTAGCGACCACATGTGAGAACAAGACTGGCGTAGATCGCTCTGTTCGGGGTAGCTGAACTGGCGTGAGACAAGGAAGCTCGGAAGGAGGCAGGTGTGGAATCCGACAAAGGACATGCATAAAACAGGTCCTAGGGCAAGAGCAAAAAATAAGCTGGTGATCAGAGAGAATTATCGGATGAATGCGAGAAACAACTGATAGTGGAACCAGACAAGTTGATCGGATGACGAGGTGGCGGCATCCTCTGGTTTTTAAAGATGGTTGATTGGCATTGCCAGCACCTGTGGCCGCTACGCCCGTCTGAAGTCCAACCTGTAATCAGATTTAAAAACATGAACACCTGCCCAAGGTGGGCCAGGTTTCAGGAGGGAGGGGCAGAGGCCCTAACACTAATATGGTAATGTAATAGGTTATATTTCAGTAAAATAGTAGTTGTTTATATAGATGTTTTGCTGTGAAAATAATACTAGTATAATATTGTTTAAAAAAAATAGACAATAAATCATAAACAATAAAAATATTGGCTACTCTACCTACAGTGGGGCGAATAAGTATTTAGTCAACCACTAATTGTGTAAGTTCCCCCACTTGAAAATATTAGAGAGACCTGTGATTGTCAACATGGGTAAACCTCAACCATGAGAGACAGAATGTGGGGGGGGGGGGGGGGGGGGGGGGGGGGGGGGACAGAAAATCACATTGTTTGATTTTTAAAGAATTTATTTGCAAATCATGGTGGAAAATAAGTATTTGGTCAATACCAAAAATTCATCTCAATACTTAGTGTGGTCCCCTTTGTTGGCAATAACAGAGGCCAAACGTTTTCTTTATCTCTTCACAAGCTTTTCACACACTGTTGCTGGTATTTTGGCCCATTCCTCCATGCAGATCTCCTCTAGAGCAGTGATGTTTTGGGGCTGTCATAGGGCAACACGGACTTTAAACTCCCTCCTCACCCCGTGGCGTCAAAATGATTTACAGGAACGGTGAGAAAAAATCCCACAACCACACGGGGGGACCAAGTGAATGACCTACAGAGAGCTGGGAGCACAGTAACAAAGGCTACTATCAGTAACACAATGCGCCACCAGGGACTCAAATCCTGCACTGCCAGACATGTCCCCTGCTGAAAAAAGTACACGTCCAGGCCTGTCTGCGGTTCGCTAGAGAGCATTTGGATGATCCAGAAGAGGACTGGGAGAATCTGTTATGGTCAGATGAAACCAAAATAGAACTTTTTGGTAGAAACACAGGTTCCCTTGTTTGGAGGAAAAAGAATACTGAATTGCACCATACCCACTCTGAAGCATGGGGGTGGAAACATCATGCTTTGGGGCTGTTTTTCTGCAAAGGGACCAGGACGACTGATCTGTGTAAAGGAAAGAATGAATGGGGCCATGTATCGAGAAATTTTGAGTGAAAATCTCCTTCCATCAGCAAGGGCATTGAAGATAAGACGTGGCTGGGTCTTTCAGCATTACAATGATCCCAAACACACAGCCAGGGCAACAAAAGAGTGGCTTCTTAAGAAGCATTTCAAGGTCCTGGAGTGGCCTAGCCAGTCTCAAGGTCTCAACCCCATAGAAAATCTGCGGAGGGAGTTGAAAGTCCGTTTTGCCCAACGACAGCCCCAAAACATCACTGCTCTAGAGGAGATCTGCATGGAGGAATGGGCCAAAATACCAGCAACAGTGTGTGAAAAGCTTGTGAAGAGTTACAGAAAACATTTGGCCTCCATTATTGCCATCAAAAGGTACATAACAAAGTATTGAGATGAACTTTTGGTGTTGACCAAATACTTATTGTCCACCATGATTTGCAAATAAATTCTTTAAAAATCAAACAATGTTCTGTTTTTTTTTTTTCACATTCTGTCTCTCATGGTTGAGGTTTACCCATGTTGACAATTACAGGCCTCTCTAATATTTTCAAGTGGGAGAACTTGCACAATTAGTGGTTGACTAAATACTTATTTGCCCCACGGTACCTCTGCCCTAATCTATAATAAAATCAGACAGGCAAATGGTGTGCTGTCAACATTGCTTACATGTACTGAAGCACCCACTTCTCTGGCAGAACCTATTTGTGCAGGATCTTCCCTTGAAAACCTTGGCTGCCTTGCGTTCCAGTCATCCACTGATGCTGAAGGTTTGTGGGTGGCCTCAAACACCCCGATGGATAGCCCGTTTTGGGGGGAAGTCACCAAGTCGTGCCGCAAAGAGAGGCAATCCCCAAAAAGCCAGGCACTCCTCAGACATTTACCGCTCTGCACTAAAGACAGTCAATTTCATGGACTTTCATATAGGTTGATTACCTTCATTAGTAACACTTTATAATAGCTATCTGTTATAATTAGTTAATAGATTATTGGTAAACTGTTAATAAATGATTTGTTGACTTGTGAAGTGTTAATAGTTTGTCAAGCATTTATAATGATGTCTTATAGATAATATATCACAAACTGATGGTTAAAGAGTAATAAATTACTTGTAAGCTTTATGTAAATGATTTATACTTACTCCTTATAAATTATTAATATATCATTAACAAGCTGTTAGTAACTTAATAATTAATGACTTTTTAAGTATCAGTTGATAGTTTGTTTATGTTATCGGGACGTTATTCTAAAGTTGCAACTACTTCTCATTTCTTAATTGTTAATAAATGAGGAATAAGTGCAACCTTAGAATCATGTTGAATAACATCCCAATAATATGCGTAAGCTTATAACTAATATATATGAACTCACACTTTACAGATCAGTTGTCAATAGTTTGCTAACCACTAAACTAATCTACTAAACTTCATTAGCCTTTCTGTGTGCTATACTTTACCAAAGTAACACCACCAATGGAATTTTGAAAAAAATTTTAATGCATAGAAACACACATACTAAGCTGTCACATGCCAGAAAAACAAAAAACAACAGTATAGTACGAACCCATGAGTTTGGGACACTTTTTGTACTAAACACAAGACAAACATAATTTATGTGGGGCATTGAATGTCCATACATCACAGCAAACTGTTAACAAACACTTAACAAGTCAACAGTAAATCATTTATTAACAGTTTAGTAATGACGTATTAACTAGTTTTAACGGATAATTACTATAAAGTGTTAGCGGTTTAATTTTAAAAATCTACACTACAGTCCACCTTGACTTGATTTAATTTCATTGTACATAATAAAAGTCTGAATGGAAAGCAACAAATGCAGAGGGATAACAACACTTCCCTACTTTTACCCTTCCAGTCTCCATGTACTGTAGCATATGTTTCCATAGAAACTACAAGTATTTATATTCAGTGATATCAGTACTGTCATTTCCTAAACTTGTATTTGATGATGCTGATCATCTCAACAGAAGCGACGTATTGTACAGCCCTGTGCTGGATTGTTGGCCACAGTAAGTCTGGATATTCTACACTGTAATCGTACAGCCGTGCTCTCTTTGCGGCGAGACTGGCACACACCTGATCACTACTGAACTGCAATCTAGGGGCCTGGTTACGATTACAAGGTGGCTTCCAAAAACTAGTCCTCAAAAGGCATGTTTCATGATTTGTAAGCAACCAGTATAGAATATTATTTGAAACTTGCATTTGTTCTTAAACATAGAGGACACTGTATACCAATCAATATAGCCATTCCAGGCCCAGAGTTTGCTGTGACTTTCTTTCTTTGACCTTGTTTCTTTTGCCTCCCTTTATTCCTTGTGTTTCACTGTAATGTTATATTATGTTTCTCTGTCTCCCTTTGAACCTGCCCTCCTCCCTCTCTTCGACCTGTTGTTCTACCCTCTTTCCTTTCCGTGGCCTCCTGGTGACCTTTGCCCTGTGACCTTTTTTTTGCACCGTTGGCCACCTGTGCATTGTGACTTCCCCTCGGCAGATGTTGCCCATCACCGTGCGCAACATGCCCTCAATAAGCCCTCTAATCTTAAAACGCCTCAAGGTACAATTCTCTCTTCCCCCTACTTGTCCCTTCCTTCTGTTCTGTCTATACAACCGTCGCCTAAACCTTCGAAACATCTTGCTGTAATTAACCAAATGCTGCAGTTGCTATTGCTAATGAATGTTGATGCATTTTGCAGGCTAAAGGTCTTTTCTATTCATCGTATTTATATGAATTAAAATACAATGTTATTCAATTCATTCATTTTCTGTAAAGTTTTCCTTCTGAAGGTTGTAAATGAACTGGAGGCTAGCACAGCTGAGAGACAGTTGGCTCACTAATTTCCAGTCATTTTCAAATGTTATTACTGTATTTTTAGGAGTATGAGTCAGTTTTTTTTTTTTTAATAGTTTGGCCAGGGGTGCGACGTATCCTCTGGCGCAACTTACAATATGTGTGAAATCAAATTATTGAGACATAATTTCATATGTTCTTAATGCAATATATCGCTTACATCTTAATAGCTATGTTACGATAAGGGTACGATATCGGCACTTTTTCAGTTGTTTATGCATCATGTAATGTTAGCATACCGTACACTTATTCAGCCTGTTGTTCTATTCTATTTTTAAGTTGAATTGCCTTTCAAGATGACATGTTTGCTCTTGATCTTGCATTTTATCAAATTTCCCCCAAAAATGCAACTTATACTCCGGTGCGACTTATACCAGTCCGTCTAAAAAAATTAGCATATTGTGATAAAGTTCATTATTTTCTGTAATGTACTGATAACTGTACTAAAAACTCCAAACTCTGGCACCTTGATTTCCGAATGACATGCAAAATTTGCTTTCAATTGAAAAAAGTACTTTGGACCACTGAGCAACAGTCCAGTGCTGCTTCTCTGTAGCCCAGGTCAGGCGCTTCTGCCGCTGTTTCAGGTTCAAAAGTGGCTTGACTTGGGGAAAGCGGCACCTGTAGCCCATTTGCAGCACACGCCTGTGCACGGTGGCTCTGGATGTTTCTACTCCAGACTCAGTCCACTGTTTCTGCAGGTCCCCCAAGGTCTGGAATCGGACCTTCTCCACAATCTTTCTCAGGGTGCAGTCACCTCTTCTGGTTGTGCAGTGTTTCCTGCCACACTTTTTCCTTCCACACTTCCCACTGAGGTGCCTTGATACAGCACTCTGGGAACAACCTATTCGCTCAGAAATTTCTTTCTGTGTCTTAGCCTCTTACTTGAGGGTGTCAATGATGGCCTTCTGGACAGCAGTCAGGTCGGCAGTCTTGCCCACTATTGCGGTTTTGAGTAATGAACCAGGCTGGGAGTTTTTAAAAGCATCAGGAATCTTTCGCAGGGGTTTTGAGTTAATTCGTTGATTCTAATGATTAGGTTAGTAGCTTCTTTAGAGTACCTTTTCATACTATGCTAATTTTTTTAGATAGAGATTTTTGGTTTTTCTTGACTTTTTTGCCAAAATCATCAATATTAAAACAATAAAAGGCTTGAACTACTTCAGTTGTGTGTAATGAATTAAAATATATGAAAGTCTAATGTTTATCAGTACATTACAGAAAATAATGAACTTTATCACAATATGCCAATTTTTTAGAAGGACCAGTATATGGTTTTTCCTCTTTATTGGACATTTTTTGCTGGCGCGACTTATACTCAGGTGCGACGTATAGTCCGAAAAATACGGTAAATCACAATAATATTTTGTTTGCAGGCGGGAAAACAGTTTGGTGGTGGGGGGGGGGGGGTGTTAATGGCTGGTTGATTGATGTTAGAATTTAATCGACTAAGGTATACAAAAGATCATTTTCACCAACCATCATAATTGAAGTCCAGACAACAAGGACTGATTGTTTCAATTAATCCCTGAAATTGTTCAGTTGAGCAAGAAAACAACAAAAAATAATAATAATAATAAATAAATAAATAAATAAACAAACAAGTATTAAGAATATTTGAAAGGAAAGCAATTCAATTGACCCAACACTTATCAAGTCTTTGCTACTAAATTTTAATTAAATAGAGTGCTCTATTCTTTCAATTCCAGTAGCTTCATAAGCACTTTGCGAATGATACTGTACAACCACTTAACTTATGTCTTTTCTGCTTATTTATGGTTTCTCTGAGTTGCATGTGCAGGTGTTTTCATTTTCAATTATTTTCGTCACTTTTAGAAAACGGTGTCAGCTTCTCATATTTCCTGCCAGGGTCAAAATGAATGTCACCGTCAAGGGCCCTGAATACCAAATGTTCCAGAATGTTATTGTGGCATTCCCTGCGCTGTGATGTTTTTTTCTAATCATTTCCACATCTGCAATTTGCATTTAGTGCATCTCTCACAGCTTACTTTGTTATCATATCCTTTCAGTAGTAAAGGCGCTAGATAGCAAGTCCTTTTATGAAAACTTCTTGTTAAAATGGTTGGTGAGTCATTCTTAGCACTCTAGGCAACATTGATGATTGAGTTTGCGTTAAACTGGTACTTTTGCTTATGCGGTACTTGTGCAAGTTAATTGGCAGTAGCAAAAGTCAAAATAAATGTCCTGACACTGTTTGAACCAGCTGAGATCCACAACTTTACTGCTTCTACTGTCTCAATTTTAATTGTTGAGATCAACATTAATCATGGAGATCACATTTTAGCCATGTGTGAACTGGAATTGCTAATGCTAAAACATATGTTTATCTTAATGTAATGTACTTACCTTATCGATTACTTCGCTGGCAGAGAATTGGACATATTGTTTTTAACTGCGTTTCTAAAATAATGTTATTTACAGTGGGGCAAATAAGTATTTAGTCAACCACTAATTGTGTAAGTTCTCCCACTTGAAAATATTAGAGAGGCCTGTAATTGTCAACATGGGTAAACCTCAACCGTGAGAGACAGAATGTGGGAAAAAAAAAAAAAAAACAGAAAATCACATTGTTTGATTTTTAAAGAATTTATTTGCAAATCATGGTGGAAAATAAGTATTTGGTCAATACCAAAAGTTAATCTCAATACTTTGTTATGCACCCTTTGTTGGCAATAACGGAAGCCAAACGTTTTCTGTAACTCTTCACAAGCTTTTCACACACTGTTTCTGGTATTTTGGCCCATTCCTCCATGCAGATCTCCTCTAGAGCAGTGATGTTTTGGGGCAGTCGTTGGGCAACACGGACTTTCAACTCCATCCAAAGATTTTCTATTGGATTGAAGTCTGGAGACTTGTTAGGCCACTCCAGGACCTTGAAATGCTTCTTATGAAGCCACGCCTTTGTTGCCCTGGCTGTGTGTTTGGGATCATTGTCATGATAAAAGACCCAGCCACGTCTCATCTTCAATGCCCTTGCTGATGGAATGAGATTTTCACTCAAAATCTCTGGATACATGGCCCCATTCATTCTTTCCTTTACACAGATCAGTCATCCTGGTCGCTTTGCAGAAAAACACCCCCAAAGCATGATGTTTCCACCCCCATGCTTCACAGTGGGTACGGTGTTCTTCGGATGCAATTCAGTATTCTTTCTCCTCTAAACACGAGAACCTGTGTTTCTACCAACAAGTTCTATTTTGGTTTCATCTGACCATAACACATTCTCCCCGTCCTCTTCTGGATCATCCAAATGCTCTCTAGCGAACTGCAGACAGGCCTGGACGTGTACTTTCTTCAGCAGGGGGACACGTCTGGCACTGCAGGATTTGAGTCCTTGGCAGCGCATTGTGTTACTGATAGTAGCCTTTGTTACTGTGGTCCCAGATTTCTGTAGGTCATTCACTAGGTCCCAATGTGTGGTTCTGGGATTTTTGCTCACCATTCTTGTTATCATTTTGAAGTCACGGGTGAGATCTTGCATGGAGCCCCAGATTGAGGGAGATTATCAGTGGTCTTGTTGTCTTCCATTTTCTAATAATTGCTCCCACAGTTGATTTCTTTACACCAAGCGTTTAAACTTTTGCAGATTCAGTCTTCCCAGCCTGGTGCAGGTCTACAATTTTGTCTCTAGTGTCCTTCGACAGCTCTTTGGCCTTGGCCATAGTGGAGTTTGGAGTGTGACTGACTGACATTGTGGACAGGTATCTTTTATACCGATAATGAGTTAAAACAGATGCCATTAATACAGGTAACGAGTGGAGCCTCATTAGACCTCGTTAGAAGAAGTTAGACCTCTTTGAACCAGAAATCTTGCTTGTTTTTAGGTGACCAAACACTTATTTTCCACTCTAATTTGGAAATAAATTCTTGAAAAATCAAACAATGTGATTTTCTTTTTTTTTTTTTTTTTTTTCCAAATTCTGTCTCTCTTGGTTGAGGTTTATCCATGTTGACAATTACAGGCCTCTCTAATATTTTCAAGTACAACTTGCACAATTGGTTTGTGCACACTATTTGCCCCACTGTAACTGGAGAATCAACAATACCATTAAGACCATTATAGGATAAGAGATAATGTGACAGAAAAAGTCTCAGGCTAGTGCAGTCCTGACTACGCCTTGTTGCATGAAGTGACGGAGCTCGGATGAGAGGTGAAATGTATGTAAAGACCATTTTTAAAGTTCTGCTGCAATCGATTAAATGCCTTAAGAGTTAAATAACCTGGAAGAATGACAATATTCATAGATTTGTCGCTTTTGATAGGTAGTAATTGTCTCGTTTTCTGTCAGCTGAGAAATATAAAAAACCTGCCAATTAGATGGCCTTTAGAACTCAAATAGTGATCACGGAAAGACATAGCCCATACTCTATAAATGAGATAACAGTCAGATCATTTTAAGAACTAAAACTGTGCTAATTGAAAGACAGAGCTGAGACTATATTATGGAGTCGCCACTGAGTCCATTTTGAGAACTCAAATATAGATCACTGTGAGACTGAACAGTGTCAATATTTCAGGAGTTCAAATTGAGACGAATGAGAAATTGCGCTTCAGTCTCAAACGGTGCTCATTTATGTATAGAGGTATAATTGAGACACAATGGAGATCTCATTTAGGACTTTAACTTTCTATGGGTCTCTATGATCTGACAATAAATATTGTCATAGCCAAAGAACATTAGAGATGATTCTGATCCACTGTGCATTGAAGAGTAAACAACCATACTGGACTTGAAAATTTGTTCAAATAGAATTGATCTAAAATGGCCTCAAAACCAGTGGTGGATGCTGGTGGTTCAATGAGCTCAAAGTGTGTCCTGTGGGTGCTTTGTGATGGCGGAGAGGCACCCGCTCCTTGGTTGGGAAAGGAATTAGAGTGCCAGAAGTCAAGTCACCAAACATTAAGTAGCACACAGGCTGCATCGTAACCAGTGATAACCTAATACTCAACAAAAGTTGAGCGCATTGCAGCACATATTTAGTCAATGACATTTTAGGGGAAATTGAGCTTCCCTTGCAGTATAGAGCAATCGTCACTGCTTAAAATATACTGTTGACTGTCAGTTTAAGGCAGAGTGACCAAACTGTGTTCTTCTTCCCAAAGCTTATACAGTAAGTGACTCATAAATTTAAACTATTTACACAGATGATTCTCCAGGTCTGAGAAGAGACCTTCAGTCTTTCTATTTAACCGCTTGCTTTGCACCTCAGCTAACCTCCGAATGCGCAATCCCCTGCTGCAGGATTTGTGTTTTAGTGTGAGGTCGTTGTGCTGTTGTGGTCAATCTGACGAAACACTTTCCACTATGGCAGGTTGTAACTCAATGTCTTTCAGCAGGGTGAGCAAGGCGTGCAGGGGCCCCCAGGGCCACCAGGCCCACCTGGTCTTCCAGGGAGCCCAGGTCTGAACGGAGCCAGTGGCTCACCGGTGAGTAGATAGTATGAACCTCACCTAAAAACTAGAAAATACTTAACCTATACACGCATGCATAATAGTGTACAACCAGTATACTGTTATGAAAAATAATTTTCTGCCTTCAGGGTAAACCAGGGGAACCAGGGAAACCCGGAAAAGACCCAAGGGTGAGCTCTGATTTGGTCGCTTTGATTTGGTCGCCTATTTCCGACTAGTTCTTCGCTCTGAAGTGGCAGTTTGTTTATATGATAATAATAGTAATACATTTTATCTTTATTCTGCAGCTCTTACCAGGACTGAAGGTAAAAAAAAACAAACAAACAAACAACAAACTCGACCTATAAGCTCTGTTAGTGTTGATTGACCTTTAGTGTTGAGTGAAATGGTATTAGCAGTACTTTCAAAGCACAAATTGCCAGTCTGTATAGTGCAGCTGTTACTTCTGTATTTGTTCAAGTTGAAATTTGCTTTCAGGGTGAGCCAGGTATACCAGGACAGAAGGTGAGTGCCTTTTTAAGTTTTCATTGAATATTACTCGGTGCATACACAGCACATTAGTGTTAGATGAAAACTGAATTGTTTATCTGTTTATTTCTTCAGGGTGATCAGGGGGATGTTGGTCCAATCGGTCCTGAGGGCCCCAAGGTACACAGACCTTATTTTTGCCCAGTTGAATGAAAATGGGTTAGGTTATGACATTTAGCTCTCAGAGTCATTAAAAGACTGCATGTTGTGTCAGCAAGTCATCAAGAAAAAAGCATTAAACCTGACATATTTTATGAGTAAGTAACAAAATCTTACAATCATATTTTGTGTGCACATCAGGGGTGAGTAGAGTATCCAAAAATTTTACTAGTAGTAGGTTTACTTCAAAACAATATTACTCAAGTAAAAGTAAAAGTAGTCCTGCAAAAAATCTACTCAAGTACAAATAAAAAAAAGCATTTGGTGAAAAGGATACTTTAATGAGTAACATTGTGAGTAACTGCTTACAATTTTTTTTTTTTTTTTTTTTTTTAAACAATGGTAAGTTTTTTCTGAGCACCGTTATCTATATGAACTGTTGTGATAATGAACTGTACAATAACCCATTAAATAACCACATTAAGCCAAAGGAAAACAACAACAACAAAAACATTGAATTCCGATGAGAAAAAAAAATAACATACTTTGTAAATGAAGCATTATAAATGAAACATTATTCGTCCAAAGAACATGAGTGCCCTGAGTGGAGAACATGGTATGCAGTTTAAATAGTGAATAGTTCCTCCAAAATTACTATTATGAAATTAAAAGGAACATATCTCCGGTTTTCCATGGTCACTCAGTGCCAAGTAAAAACTGGGAGAGAGGTTAAAATCCGCGCCTTCAAGTCATGTTAGGGGCAACGCTCTATGTCTAATACTTCATTTTTTACCGTGCTTTAAAGACACCACATGATTGAACAGGCTGGCGTGAACACAGAACAGCAAGCTTGCATCCAATTGGTACAATGGAGTCATTTAATTATTGTTGCGACGTCTCATTGGTGAAATTTGTAGCACTACTCTTGGCATCGCTGGCAAAAAAAAAAAAAAAAATCTAATATGTTCAATTAAGAGGAAAAATGTAAGAGTAGTGTTTTTTCTCCACAAATTTACTCAAGTAAAAGTAAAAACTATAGCTTAGTAAAACTACTCTTAGAAGTACATTTTTTTCAAAAAGTTACTCAAGTTACGCGTTACTACCCAACTCTAGTGAACATCCATCCATCCATTTTATTCCGCTTATCTGAGGCCAAGTCAGCTTAAGCAGCTATTCCCTAGCCA
The DNA here is from genome assembly GCF_030265065.1 of Corythoichthys intestinalis. Lineage (NCBI taxonomy): Eukaryota > Metazoa > Chordata > Actinopteri > Syngnathiformes > Syngnathidae > Corythoichthys > Corythoichthys intestinalis. The sequence continues at coordinate 22,191,305 of NC_080404.1, read as the reverse complement.
CATCATGCAGCTCTTCTAGTGGCATGCTAAGGCATTCCCAGTCCAACCAGGAGACTTGGGGTACTTTTTCCTACCCCGTATTAATATAGTTTGCTAATTCATCAATGGTTGTGAACCACTAAAGTCAGAGTTAGAAATTGTGGCTCAATGAAGCCAACAGAACATTATCAACGATACAATATTTAGGTCACCAAACCGTACCCCTCAATGGAAACCGATTTACTGCTTGCAATGCAGACAAAACCGTCAAACTGTTTGTTCAGAGAACCGACCGATCATATCACAGGGTCCGGTATGCCATATTTCATAAACACTCCCTACAGAACTCCCTGAGCAACATGGTTGACATGGACATATTACTAGCCAATCAGAAGAGTAAAGCGATAATATGAACAAAATTTCCAGTCTCGGTCAAGTGTCTGTAGTCCTTTTAGCAGACCGACTACAAATTGAATACAAAATAAAGTGAGTCATTCTGAGGAGTGTTCTGGTACTATGACTTTAATGTTTCATCCCATCTTCAGGGAGATGAAGGGAAGAGGGGTTTTGCACCAGAGAAAGGTAGCAAGGTAAAGCAACAGTCAAGCATGTGCTGTACATGTAGGATAGTGCACAAGTGTGTATAGAGAGTGCCTCCATGCTCTTCTAACGCATGCCTAGCTGACATGTACAGTATATTTAGATGTACTTTTACGTCTAAATATACGTCTACGACGTATTATCTGACATATTCAGACGATGTACAAAGGTACATGCACCAGAGCCTTTGGTGCATATATCCACTGTTAAGTCAACACAAAATGAGTTTCTATTTAAAGCGCCAATGGCCATTAAACTGTGAACTTGAAAACAATATGTGCATTTGATGCAGTTAGCTGTCGGTGCTGCCCAGATTGTATCGCTCACCCCTGACTTCACGTTGGGTCTCGGCCACTTCTTTGATGGAATGAGTGAACCTTTTCTGTTTGATTCTGTAGTGGCTACAAATTTCTTACGGCCGCCTCAACCAGGTCCGCCCTTATCATTCAGTGTCTGTCCTCTGGCCAAATTTTGAATTTGCCAATACACTTTTTCGATGGGGTCTTCTTAAGAACTGTCGATCTAACGACATTAGCGAATTACAGTACATCACAGTACAAGATTATTATTATTATGCGGACTTGTGGCTGGAGTTTGCGATCTTTTGGGAGATGAATCCACTTAAGTTGTTTCATATCTGTCAGTCCCTTGCTGCATTTAGGGGACCAAAGCCAGGGATTGAGGGGTTAACCTCTAGTTTGTCTGCCCTCTAAATAAATGACGGTGGATGTCAGTGCACATCCTAATAGTGGCTTGTTTGGTGTTTTTCTTTCGCTTTTGTTTGTTGTTGTTGTTTTTTGTTTTTTTTTCTAAATAGGGTAAATTCCATGTGTGTTCCTAACATCCAACAGATTTGCATGAAGTGTTCTTATTAGCAATGATTAAACTGTTCTTTAGTTTCAATCTGGCTTCATCAAATTGTGTTATAGTATAGTAAGACATTCCTGCAATTTCAACAAAATTATCTTTGTTTTTCTGTCTTTGAAACGCTCGGTCTTTATGGCGTCTCTGCTTTAAAGGGAGAACCAGGTTTACCTGGCACCCCTGGGCTAAAGGTACTGTCTATTTTGAGCTGGTTTCAATAGGAAAAAAAATACACTTATTCGAAACTGATTAGGTCATAGCTATTTGTCTTTTACTGCAAAGGGCCAGATGGGCACACCTGGCATCCCTGGCAAGAGGGGCTACAGGGTAGGCTTGGCATGACAAAAGTGTTTCTTTGGTTGTTTTTCATCTATTCATTTATTTTAGGGGGGGCGCTAAGTGCATGTTTGGGTTTTTCTTTGAAGGTGCTATGAAATACCACAGCAAGTGACTGTAAAATGATAGCAGACAAATTCAGTTTTGACATATTAAATTACATTAGTGAAGTCATATTCAATTTTTGACATGGTCATCGTTTCATAGCACCTTTGACGATTTAAAATCTCCACATTTTGAGGTCTGCCGTCCCGTACCTAAGAGTACAAGTGCCTTCGAGTGTTTGGGTGCGCACAAATGCATGAATAAACATTTTTTAACATGATAGAAAATAAAACAATATTTCCAGTTTTCCGTGGTCTATCCGTGCCAAATAAAAATCTGGGAGAGAGTTTAAAGTGGGCACTTTCGGGTTATTTTGATACCAGCGCTCTATGTGAAATTGTTTTTTGCGGCACTTTAAAAAACGCAATATGATTGTTAACGCCGACGTGACTATAGGACTCAGCGTTAATATATAAAGCAGAACATTTTTAGAGAAACGTGCAAACAAACTCTTGTATACAAAAAATGGCTTTTTTGAAATTTTTTTTGTCATTCATAGTGCGATGGTATCAATCTTTTTTTTTTTTTTTAACTAAAATTGTTTTCAGTAAATCATTTACTATGCATGTTACATTGGCAGATTTTACAAAGACTAGGAGGAGGTCAGCCATTTTCATAAAAATGGTCTTATTCTAGAAAGTGACTCTAATCCAAAATTTTATTTTTAATAGGGAGAAAAGGGAGATGCTATTATTTCAGCACTTGGACTGAAAGGAGAGCCTGGTTCACCAGGAATCCCAGGCCAAATGGGACCTAAGGTAATGCGCAATATGTACAATCAATGTATGTATCAATATGCAATATGTATGTTTAGTTTAACTAAAGCTTCTCGACTGTATGACTGATGATATATATTGCTTACTAAATAACTATTGATGAAAATGCATTAAACATCTATTGCAGGGTGACAAGGGTGACCAGGGAAACCAGGTGAGATCATGAACGCTTTGTTAGAGTGCTCAAACTTTCAAGAGAAGACAAAGTATCAAATGAATTAATTTTCATAATTCTAATCACTACATAGGGGGAGACAGGCCCCGAAGGCCCTGCCGGACCAAGAGTAAGTCATGAGTTCCAGCATATTGCAATTACCCCTTTAAAGTTCACTAGCTCAATAAGTCAATAATGAAATAAAATGTCTATCATGTTATAGGGACCTCCAGGTCCAACTGGTGAACCAGGAAAAGCTGAAATCCACAATAATGAAAATGTATGTTACAATTATTGCATTTTATTAGTACAGTACATTAAAGTAATATTTTAAATGATTTGTAACTCTGAAATCTCCCTCACAGGATATTCGCAACATACATCTGATGGTAAGACTTTAGTGTTAATCACAGAGGTGGGTAGTAGCACGTTACATTAACTCCGCTACATTTACTTGAGTAACTTTGGAGAAAAATTGACTTCTTCGAAAAATTTTACCTCGCCATAATTTTTACTTTTACTTGAGTAGATTTGTAGACAAGAAATGCTTGTCTTACTCCACTATTTTGCGCAACACTACAGTCTTTTGCCAGAGATGCTTGCAGTGGCTCTTCCAGTTTCACCAATGAGCTGTCACAACAATAATTACATGGCTCCTATACACCATCACACGTAACAATACAGTCATGTGACCAGACACAAGCTAGCAGTCGGAAGTCCTATGTTCATGCCGGCCTGTTCAATGACATGGCATCTTTAAAGCAACGTACAAAATAAAGTACTGTATTTCACTCGAAAGCTTGGATTTCAACCTCTCTCCCAGTTTTATTTGCCACCGATACACCACGGAAAACCGGAGATATGATCGTTTTAATTCCATGGTAGGAAATAAGTTTTCGCAACTAGAGGACACTCATGCGCTTTAGGCTATTTCTGTAGATTTTTCTATTCAAAATTTGATGATTTTTATGTTTTGGGGTTTTTTGCCTTATATTGTCATGTAATAGGCTATAGTACTGTTCAATTGTAACAGTTCATATAGGCTAGATGACGTTTTGCTGAGAATAAAAAATATGCCATTGCTTTAAAAAAAAAAAAATCAGACATGGAAAGCAGTTACAATATTTCTCATTACTTAAAAAGTATTCGGAGTAATTTTCTTTTGAAGTAACGCTGCTCTTACTGCAGTACAGTTTTTGGCTACGCTACCCACCTCTGGTTAATCATCAATGAATATATGCATAAGCAGTCCCGTTTATGATTGTATAAATGACCTCTCCTGTCCAACCCCTAGGGCCCGCCTGGATTACCTGGACCTCCTGGGCCTCCTGGGAACACTGGGACTAAAGTAAAAAAAAATTATTTAAGTAATATTGGAAGCATAAAGGAATTAAAATTACAGTATTATTACCATCATTATTATTGTTATTGGGTATTATTGGCTCATTCCTACATGTGAAAATTATTCATTTGGACTGTGAGATTTTGTGATTTCAGGAATTAGACATTTTTGTGTGGTTGTCTAGTTACAAATGTAATATTTCCGTTCAGAAATTATGTATCAGTTTTAATGTGAGTGTAAATGTTTTTATCTCTTCTATTTCTGGTTTGTCTAGCTTATAGCACATTTAGTCATCAGTCTTTCTTTCTTTTTTTTTTTTTTGGTGACTTTTGCTGTTTGACATCTTTTTTGAATCATTAGGGTGAAGTTGGCCTCCCAGGTCCCCCTGGTCTTGATGGAGAGAAGGTAGGACATTTACTCACCTCAAGTCAACTTAATGTTATTTAGATAGCACTGTAAATGCAACCGCTGGACTAACAAAGTGCTGCAAAAAAGTGCTAACCTGAGGGACTGGCCAGGTGCATGGAACAACTGACAGATACGACGGTCCAAGATCTGAAAATGGATCATGACAATTATATTTTAGAATACTTTAATACAGGACTCTCACCTTACCTTCATAAAAATTGTTTCATTTAATTTTAAGAATTTTTAGTAATTTTTTTCAGTCAAAAAAAAAAAGTTTCGAGATATATATATATTGACAGTGATCACCTCTGTCTCTGTGTCCACCCATTTGTTATGGTGTTATGGTGTTATACTTGTATAGACCCTACCCTACCCACCGACGTCACAAAATCACGTGATCGCTGTATTGTTCCGCCCCATTGTCTGTCATTTTGTGTCTTTATTATCAATGGTCTCAATTGATCGAGCAATTTATAATGCATTTCATGGAAGACCCGGTGCTTTCGGATGCCGTAAACTCACTGGATGCGTTGCATAAAAGGCGTTATGTGGAAAAGCTTCAGTTTATCCATTCGCCAGATCCATATTTGATGCCTAAATCGATGTTTTTCGACCCGCTGTCTTCGCCGTCTTTGCCTGACCCTGATATTTACAACTATCTTGTCCACACAAAATCAGCCTATTCTCACGAAAGTTTGAAAAACTTTAAGAGCTTGGAGGCTTATAAATGCTACGTTGCTGGTTGGGTGAAACAGGTCCTCGTACACGAAAATTCGGCAGGAATCTTGTGCTCGGGACGGTGAGTTACGAAATTTTCAATTCAAAATCTTTTGTTCTTGCTAACATCCACTGTCAAGTCTAATGTATTTCATGTCATTTGTCAATGGAGCTAGGGCTTTTAATGTTTATATGGTTTAGCGATAGCACTCTCACTACATACATATGTGTATGTTGTCGGCGATTAGCCTAGCAATGATCTTAATTGTGGTTGTCAGCCCAAAACCCTCTAAATATATATTAAATGCATCTTACCAGATATAAAATGACTACTACATAATCTGTGGTAATCGTTTGGAGCCCAGTTTTCTCGTCGAATTGCAGCAGCCCATCTCGCTCTCCTCTCCGGGTCTCTCGGAATCCGGTAGAACTTCAAGTCTCTCCATCTATCTTCTCTGTTATTGCAACCGACCGCCACACACGCCTTCACCATTTTGATTATTAATGTTAACGAGCAGAAAAACACGCCGTAAATAGGAGGAATGTACGTAGCCGTAACAGGTAAACACGATGTGTTGACGGACAATTGGGCGGCACCAGTCAGGAGGGCGGAGTTGTGACGTCACGTGGGTAGGGTCTATAGACCCAACGTCCAGACCAACACCAACGTCACAGAATGACGTGTCCCTGTATCCGGCCGCCATATTGTCCGTCTCTGTTTAGCCCTATTCTCAATGGTTTCAATTAGTCGTTCAATTTATAGAGTAATTCATGGAAGCCCCGGTGCTTTCAGACGCTGTAAACTCATTGGATGTGTTGCATAAAAGGCGTTATGTGGAAAAGCTTCAGTCTATCCATTCGCCAGATCCATAGTTGATGCCTAAATCGATATTTTTCGACCCGCTGTCTTCGCCCTCTCTGCCTGACATCTGCTACCCTGATATCTACAACTATCTTGTCCACACAAAATCAGCCTATTCTCACGAAAGTTTGAAAAACTTTAAAAGCAGCACTCTAAGCAACATTACCCTGTGTGATTTCTAAAATGGCGACAATCAAAAAAAAAAAAAAAAGTTGACTGCAATGGCCAACGCTTCAAGGATAGGTGGATATTGGACTATTTCTTCAATAAAACACGCAACAACTGTGTCTGCCTCATTTGCAAAGAGACAGTCGCTGTTTTGAAAGAGTTCGATGTGACGCAATATTACTAAACAAGACACGCTGACATGTACGACAACATTACAGGGAAGATACGCAGCGAGAAAGTATAGCAACTTGAAGCTAGTTTATTTTTTCACAGCAGCAGTATTTCGCAAGAGTCTGAGTGTCGAAAGAGAAAGCCACAAAGACGAGACTGTTGAAATTATTAATTTAAAAAAATAATAAAGCAAATGTGACACACAGAAGGGCTTGCTAGAATTTGTTTAAATATATTGTTCTATGTAAATCAGCCAAGGTAGCCCCCCCACATTTTTACCACACCAAATCTGGCCCCTTTGCAAAAGGTTTGGACACACCTGTTTAACTGATGATCCGTAGACAAGGCCAGCTTATTTCACTTGGTACTAGCTAAATATTATTCAAAATGTAATGATGGTGGAAGAAATAAGCATCTTGAATTTGAAACTGTATGATGTCGGCGATTAGCCTCGCAATGATCTTAATTGTGGTTGTCAGCCCAAAACCCTCTAAATGCATCTTACCAGATATAAAATGACTACTACTACATAATCCTAACCCTAACGAGCAGAAAAACACGCCATAATAGGAGGAATTTACGAAGCGGTAATGCATCAACACGACGAGTAGTCGGACAATATGGCGCGGAGGCGCGGTTGTGACGTCATGTGAGTAGGGTCTATAGCGCTTTTCCACCTTTCAAGGCGCTGGTTACAGGGCTTTGATCATTTGCCTGTATTGCCTACTGGACGGGCCAGCACTGCTTTCTGTATCTGAGAGTTATCTAAATCTTATCCGGTACAAAAGTATATAAAGATAAATGTAGCAAGTACAATGAACAACCATATGGAAACAAATACCTCTACAAGGTATATACCACAGTGTTTTAACCTATTTATTTTGGAGCAATACCAGTGCAACATCATCACGATTAAATATGAAATGAATATGTAGCAGAGTGATATATTGGAAATATAAAAAATTGTAGCAAGCTATTGAGACAAAAGCTTCAACACTTACAGCAAAGCAAAGGGTGGTGATACAAAGGTGTCCGTTCACAAACTGACACATGAGAACTAAAGACAAAATAAGTTCAAAGCGCTAATTAGATATTTTTATGTTTACCTAAAAAGAGGAAGAACTGCTTTAATGTTAGCGCACTCATAAGAGGCATGCAAACGAAGAAGTTAGCCGTTATAGTGATGACATCCTAGTAAGATTAGAGTAACTACAAATTTCATAATCAGTTTTATGAATGTGCTTGCCGCTACTAAAGCATTTTAGTCAAGGCAGCTCGCTTGTTAGCCTCTGTCGTCTGTATGCTTGCTAATTTTGGAGACATTTTACTGGAAATGACGCCATACGTCCTAATTGTTTAATCCATTGGAATCAGTTGTGTTTTCAGCCTGAGGAAGGGAAAGAGCTGCATTCATACTGATAAACTCCTGGGGTACCTCGTGTCTGATTTCTATAGGAGTATCAGTGTACCATTTCGAATGTCTGCAGAATGTTGATTCTTCTTGTCTTCTTCCTTAGTTTTATAGCAGTTGCCGAGCTCAAAACCACCAAATCAGAAAATGGGGCAACTGAGAGTTTGTCCGACATGCTCCCTTAACAGCAGTCTCTAGGATGTATGATTGGTTGATGGTCGTTTAGGATGTGAAGTTGCAAAAGGTCAATTAGATTACCTGGCAACATTGCCCCATTGACAGATTTCTCTGCAGTGGCCTTTATTATTGTGTGTGACATTTGTGACTTTATCACTATGTCTCTACTGTATAACATCAGATATTGTTTTTAATCTACAGTATGTGTGTATTTAATATGTTAATATGTTTAATATTCAGGGCACGAAAGGCGAACCTTGGGAAGGAGGAAGGTCAGAGATTGTAAGTTAGGTTTGAGCAAAGTATTGTATTACATTAATATTTATAAAGTAAGATTTTTAATTGATCATAACCTGTGACAAAGACATGTTTACTTTGTTTTGTTTCTTTGTTTTCAGCTCTACGGCCCTCCAGGTCCTCCAGGGCCACAAGGACCAGCTGGCCCTGTAGTAAGAACAATATTTAATTGAACAAACTATAATAAGATTTGATGTGATAGATGAACAGTAACAAACAATACGATTGCTCACGCACAAGCAAATGACAGTTGTTCGTGTGCTTGTGTGAATGTTCTCCTTGTTACAATTATTTGACAAAGCTTTTTAATCATGGCCCTTTAAACTATAAAATAAAATGGAGATGATATTGCACCACTTTTCTCTATATTGTTACAGTGCCCAAAAGGCTTCAGATTGGCTCACTTTCACTCATTTAAGGCGTTTTCGCACTAGCGTCAGCCCAATGTAAAGAGCGGTCCACGGCAAGCACAAAATGGGAGGAGCCTCGTAACCTGACGTAGACGCTGTCAGGAAGTGAAAACCGGCAAGCATATTTACTATAGACACAAGCACAGATGCGTGTATTTTTAATTGTTGAACAAGAAAACAGCGACTTTTCCTATTTCAAGGAGTAGGGGGCATTATAATATCTGTGTAAAATGTTTTACTAGTTTAGGTGAAAAGGTGAATAGTTTTTTGGTGGTTCGTGAACTACATTTCCACAAAAACGCACGTCAAGGTACCATTTAGCTTAGCAAGAAGAGGTATGGGAGTATTTTTTACGATTGTCCCAGAGCTCACGAAACTTTAAAATAGCACATTTATCAACGTTTCCACAGCCGTGACTTACGTGTATCTGTATGCCGAAACAGCCCGATAGCACAGATATAAGTACGCCTGCTACCTTGCTATTGGATGCGTTGTTGACGTCAGAGTGGTGGTGCTCTGGAAATAGAGCAAGGCTCTATTATGGGCCCCGCTCCTCGGCGCAAATTCATTCAAACTCCCCGTTCCGCCGAAGACGGCCGTTCACCACTGACTTTCGCCGAGAAGTCCGCTCCTACATACACAATGAATGGATTGCCGTTGAACCCTTCACACTAGACTGCCGCTAGTTTGAAACGGCCTTTAAGCATGCATTCATATTGTGGTCAGTAGTGCTGCCAATTTCATAGGGAGCAATTTTAGGTTCAGTGTCCAAGCACATTTCAACCATGGTCAGTTAGAGCCCCCATCAAAACAGATGACCCACATTACCAAATGTGCCATGGCCACCCTAAAACTACTGAGTCTCTCACAGTGAACTATTCTCTTGGTTGTAAAAGTTATCGATTGACTCTTTAGACTTGTGAATTCTTTATACTTGAACATATACGAGTACTATCATAATCTATCTACAGATAAAAGTATTCATAATTGTTTTTCGTCATTTTTAGGGATCGCAAGGACCTTCAGGACCAAAGGTTAGTTAACTTTTATTTGAATTTACAAAAAAAATTATTGTATAATTACACCAGAATCTGGAAGTCTGGGTTTAATCGGAGACTATGAATTGCTCAGTCATCCAACTTGCACTCCACACACAGAACAATTGTCATGAGGGACCTGTGAAAGTATGGAAAGTGTGAATAATTGTTCACTAGCACCACCACACCCAAGCCCCCATGGACGGTCCATTCGGGGCGGTCCCGTTTATGCTCATCATGATTGTTTTCCTGGTATTATAGGGAGAGCCCGGCCAAGGCCTCAGGGGAGAAAAAGGAGCAACAGGTCAGAAGGGTGACAAGGGAGACAGAGGTCATCTTGGACTGCCTGTAAGTGCTCAATAATCTTCCAATGTTTTGACCATTAATTGAGTAGCGTGGGAGTGAAATTTGTTAACTTTTAACCATAAATGATTTACACGTAATTATGAATTCCGTTTAGATTAAACACAATGTATTTTTGTTACTACTGTATGTTGCATGGGAAGGTAAAAGCTACTACTTTATACTGTCATACTAAAATGAGAATGTGCTTGACTGATGGTGTTCTCAGGCAGCTATTATAATGTGATTTCATTCTTGTTTGGACTGTTTGATACCGGGATACGAAATTCCAATGCTGCTTTTGGATTTGGATGTCTTGACGGTTATACCTTGTACAATATGTCAAAAATCTTTCAAGGACCAGCCATGACTACGATGACAAGCGTATTCAAAGATTTCAATTCAACTACATTGTCTCACATGCATTAAATGAAGACTGTGAGGTTACCTTTTTTAAATTATCATTATTACATAATATTACTTGAACTTATTATACAGCTTTGGTTGTTTTATTATATACTCTAAATATAACTTATGTTTTTGACCAAAAACATTTTATGAGGAAATATATAATGGAAATGCAATATATTTAAGTACAACTCCTTGTAAGCACTACCGCCACGCCTACTTAACTCCCATTACACTTTTATTTGCCACCATCTGAATGTTTTGTTGAAGTCACTTGAGTCACAGCTTCATTCACACCCACCACCTCCCCAATCTGACTCCCCTCCCCACCTTTTTCCCATCCATGTTCCCCAACACCTCTGCTCTCTAACTGTGTACAACGCTATCCAGGGGGCTCATGGGTTAGACGGCAGACCAGGTCCTGTGGTGAGTGGCGCAAAAGTCATACTTCGGCCCCTTTCGCTCCTTCCGATGCGTTGCCTTCCTCCTCCACCCCTTGCTTGCTCGCTCTGATGTCTGCCATGTCTGCTTGTCTTGTTTGTCAGGCTTGCTTTACTGCCTCTTGTGCTTGTATTGTCTCGGAGTTAGCTGACAGAGCTTTAGTGAGCAAAAGGTCTGTTCAGAGTTGGGTTGGCAGGACTAAGCTGGTGTTAGTGAAATTTCGGATGCAACACAATGGCGACCACATAAATCTGCAGTATGTAGGTGAATGTATTAAACCGTTTCGGTTTTGCATGTTTGGTTCAGTTCACTTACGCACCGCTTCGGGTTTGTTTTATGTAGAGTTGTCCGATAATGGCTTTTTTAACCGATAACCGCTATCTCAATATTGCCCAACTCCAAATAGCCGATACCGATATCAAACCAATACTGATAAATGCGGTCCTGGACTTTATTAATTATGGCTAATTTTATTGTGATGCCCAATTGGATGCTTTAATAATGATAAATGTAACAACTGCAAGGTTTTCCAAATAAAAATTCTGTGAAAAATAAGAGAACAACTTTAATTGAAGTTATGCAGAAAAGTGCCTATATTTATTGTTGAAATCAAAATAGTGCAAACTTCAGTTTTTTTGGATCACGTGCAAGTGCAAGTAGAAGTGCCAATAAGGCACTTATTCTGTCCTCAATGTGTGTGTAGGTACACAAATCAACCTATAACGAACAAATCAGACTATAAAGAGAAGTCAGACACTGGAGTAAAGTTGTATTGTCTTTACTGTGGTCATCTTTCTCTTGACAAGAGCACTGATTCTTTTATGTAAAACTGAAAACAACAAAACATTGTGCCAGTAACATGAAATAAAGTCACAAAATACAGCAAAGTATACAGTACACCACGTACCAATTCGAATAGCAAGTGGTAGTACAGCGGGCAAGCAATGAAATAATGTAACCACATTTTACCACAAATGCAAACCAAACGAAATATACACATCTCAACTATATTACACAACGCTCATGAATATAAAACAATGGAAAAATATAACTTACAAGCGATGCTTGAATAGGGCACAAACAATGTGTTGAGATGGCAAGAACTGCTATTGTACACTTCCTGCAGACGTTAGCTGCATTTAGCACTATCTATTCGCAATGTTGTCGCTTGTGTAAACATGTGGTGATGTCAGCAGAAAGTGCTGAAACTTATCGCAACTAATTACACCTAAGGGCCAGCAGGGAGCGACAAAACAACAGAAACACACGCAGGCAATAAGTGGACATGACAGCACTGCCATATGAATATTGGGACAAAACACATCATGAAAAACTGATTTCGATATTATCCAATATCATTTTAAAATGTTTTCATCCGTCGATATTATCGTCTTCCCATAAATATCGGACAACTCTAGTTTAATGCAAATTTTTCCTCATTAAATTCATCATTAGCGCGAGGTAAGCGCTGCGTGCGGAATCGAAGTCCTGTGGGAGTTTTCACACAGACACCTTAACTGTTAATTCTTAAAATTGTTTTTATCTGTTTTTATTTTATGACTTCTGTTTATTTCAAATATCAACAAAAGGGTAACTTGCATTTATTTACACAAGTTTTATGTTTATTTTTTACTTACTTTCAATCCCAACTCAACAGTATTTTGTACAACAATGTTTAAACCAGCATTATTGAAAGAGAGAGGATGAGCATGTGGAGATGCCCATGCTGCATGTTGAGATGTTATACAATTCTTTTTGTACACCTTCCATCCGATACAACTGCCTATGGAATGACAGAAGGTTTTCCTCTTAAATTCTTACTGCTATTCAGACACAACCGCAGCTGTTGACATGTTATTCTTTTTCTTTACCTCTTAACAGTCTGGACAGCAGTTCAACAAGCTTACAGTATGTAAAAATTGTTTGGACTTAAAGTAACTTGAAAAGGTACTTGCTCCCTTCTTGATTTTTGTATGTGAGTGTGTTTTTCTTATATATATTCATTATATATTATTTATCATACACAAGTTATTCAAAGCAATTTTAATATCACACAACCCTCCAGTATGGCAGAGCTGAAATGATTCTGCAAAGAATAGTGGCCCAAAATGCCTCGCCAGCAGTGTGAGAGAATGTTGAATGTTTGATTTCAGTTTTTGCTGCTAAAGTGGCACAACTCGCTTTTTGGTTCAGAGGAAATTAGTCACAATGTGTCAGATAGGTTTGTGTTTTTTCCACTTAGTAAATAAAACCATCATTTTAAAACTGCATTTCATATATACCTAAGGGTTGTCTCAATGTCATATAAATATTGGTTTGAGTAAATGAAACCTTAGCGAGGGATGAATTTGCAAATAATACAGAAATCAGAAAGGGGGCAAATATTTATTCACAGCTCTTTAGTCCCACCCCGAGCGCAAATACATTTGGTTCAATATGTTCTACAAAAGCTTGTTGATGTGCTTATCAGAGATTTGTATGCAATCATCAATATACGCTGCCCAAAAATATTGTGCTTTTATTTTTTAAAGGGTCTGATTGGACCAGCAGGAGTAGCAGGGCCAGCAGGACCAAAGGGAGAGAGAGTGAGTTTCAAACATGACTTTAGATCTCTATTTCAGAGCACATAAAACAATATTTTATGTCATTACAGGGTGAGAATGGAGACGTAGGACTACCAGGACCAATTGGCCCGCAGGGCATTCCCGTAAGTCAGCTTCTTTCTATTTCTTAAAATGTTGATGATTATAACTTATAGCAACTATGATTTTAAGGTTTCCAAATCCAAAAGTACAGTGATCCCTCGTTTTTCGCAGTTAATGAACCAGAACCCCCCCTCACCAAAAGTGAAAAACCACAAAGTAGGATTTCCCCCCTTCACCCCAAAAATTCAAATTAAATACAAATGAAAAAAGATTGACGGATTTTATTTACATGTATTTACATACATTGTATATTTACAAATACTGTACAGTACGGTATTTAAATCTTGTGTATTTACACTAAATTACATTCACTTATAAGTTCACTCTAACTGGGAGACTATTTTGGTGGAGAACATCTTTCTGGGGTTCTTTCTTTTGAGAAAAACATGGTATATGGTAGCTGCTGTCTTTGCTTTTTCTTTTCCTACAAAATTCCCCTGTACAAGGGCATAACCCCTTCATCACGATTGCTCAACAGCTGGACTCATTCCTGCCATAATAGTGTGCCATATAACTTCTGCCCCCTTTGATCATGTGCAAAATTGTCACCTTTTCGCTGACGGCCATCATCTTGGACTCACTACAGGAAGCTTTCGCAAAGGCACAGCACTGCGGTGGCAGTGTAAGTGCTTAATGAATTGATAGAAAGTCGCCAATCTCCAACACAAAACTGTGAGCGTGAGAGTATGGCGTGGTAAAACTACTCTTAGAAGGTACTGAAATAAATCTCATGGAGTAAGAGTACTGCATTACTACCCACCTCTGGTGGATCTTGATTAGCTTAATAACAAATCCACTCTCGTTGGTGCTTTCATTTGTCAATCTTGAAACAGGAACCAATCACGCGCCTTGTATGAGTGCCTGTGGGTATGTACAAAGCCCCTGAGTCATGTTTGGCATGCCGCGAAACCTTCTCTCTCTCACTTAAACATGAAAAAACACATATATTTTTTAATCTTTTGATGAATTCTTTTTAAAACCCCGTGATGCACTGAATCAGCAAAATGTGAACTACGACGTAGCGAGGGATCACTGTGTATATTAACAATTACACAATTAGATGATGAATGTTGGCCTTCTGAAAAGTATGGTTGTTAATAGGCAACCATAGAATTTCTAAGATGCATGGGAAAATGCATTATTGACCGAGAAACAATTACAAGCGGTACTGTTCATCGCCATGCATAAAATAGACAAATAATCAATGGTTATGAGTCCAATGGACAGAATACAGTATATATTACTTGGACAAGTTCTCTGTTTCTATATTAATATTATTGTTTTTTAAGTTTTGGTTTGGTTTTCTCCCTCTCTCAGGGCCTTGTTGGATCACAAGGACTCAAAGGGAATCGGGTATGAAATAAACATATTTGTGGTTATGAAAATTTTGGAACGAGTGCATAAATTCCACTAAGTAAGTCTTGTAATATTTTCACTGATAACGAAACACTTTAAATCTTTGAAAGGCATGTTTCAACACTGTCAGTGGCTCCTTGTGTTAGTTTTGTAAAGGGACCTTTTATGTTCAATTACAGTGAGCAAAAAGTAAAGCATTCTTGAATAGGAGACTTGGCATCCTCAGTTTCCACACAAACACACACAAAAATATATTTCTGTATACTGGGAGACAGTATACAGTTTTCAAATATTCTCTAAAATGGGGATTCAAGCAGTATACTAGTATTTCTTTTTTTAAAAGAAGATCCCATTTTGCAAGTTTGATTATTTTTGCTGCCACTAAACTGAGTTGTGACTGCTTCAAAGACTTACAAGTAGGTTAAGATGTGACTATCCAAAAGTTAAACACTAATCAGATAGTTTGCTTTGATTAGGTGTAGTTATGAATAATGCTTGTCAAAAAAGATGCGCTTGATCAAAATTAACGGCAGGGACAGTGATACAGTATCATGACCTTGGAGAATACCTTCCCTGCCTGTGTGATCTAAATACAGTTCACACTTCAATTTTGAAAAGGAACATTCAATCTTTAGATACAATGCCATCTTCCTGATTGCAGATTTTTTTAGGCCATATTCATTATACAGTATTTTTCAGATTATAAAGACAATTTTATCTGAAAGGACAAAACCAAGTACTGGTAGAGACAAAAGGCAACTTCTTGATTATTATATATTATACTATTGGGATATTTTCAAATAATTTATTAAAGCCTAACTACTTTGGCATTCAGTTGAAAAAGTATTTGGCGCTTCTTGTTGAATAATGAAGTACAGTATTTTTCGGACTATAAATCCTACCCAAGTAGAAGTCGCACCAGGCAAAGAATGAACAAGGAAGAGGGAAAAAACATTTATGAGTGGCACTTAAGTATAAGTCGCGTTTCCACAGGGAATTGTTTTATTTTAGCAAAATCCAAGAACAAACATTGTATATTAAAATAATAATCATAAAATGGAGAACAACAGGCTAAATAGGCATCTATTAGCATCATATATAGTGGTACCTCTACATACGACTTTAATTCGTTCCAGGACCTGGTTTGTAAGTCGAAATGGTTGTATGTCGAGCCGGATTTTCTCATAAGAATATATTATAAATCGATTAATTTGTTCCACAGCTCAAAAACCTACGCTGAATCCTTAATAAATACTGCTGGTACAATTACAAATAGCAATACACATAGCAAAACAAATTAATTATAAATACAAATCGGAATAATAATAACATGATAATAATAATAATAATGTAAAGAATCGGGTTCTAATGTGGCGGTTGTGTTTTGCATGCTGTTACTGAACGCACCGTGTGACTGAAGTGTGGTAAACTGAGAAGTTTTAACTTTTTTTTTCATGTTGTTGTTGGCGTCGGCTACGGCGGACAGTAGCAGTGTTTTGTTGCATGAGTTCCAAAATAAATTATCAAAAACCTGACAAAGCTGGCGACTTTCTTGCCGATGTTACAATAATAATAATAAATCAGAAATAAAAAAGTCTTTTTATTGTCATCTTAACTTATAGAGACTGGCGAACGGAGGTCAGCATAGACCGGGTCAAATTGTCTAGCCGGTTCGCTCACACGCACACTACGCTCAAATTTTTCTATCAATTCCTTCTTAATTAAAATGGTAAGCGTCACCTTTTGCCGTTTTTCAACACCTGCACTATCCTTCTTGGGACCCATGTTGGTTTCTCTCACGAGAAAATCCGCCTTGTCTACGTCTTGCGGGAAAACAATGAAATTACGACGCTGTCATTAATCATCGTATTTCGAGCATGTCATCATATTTCGAGACAAATGTCGAGTCAAATTTTACATCAGATGTCAAAAGGATCATGTGTTGAGGTACCACCAAGTTTTTCTGATAACGAGCATAAGCAACAGGCTATCAAAGTGAAAAAAATTAACATAGAAGTCGCAGCCCCAGCCAAACTGAAAAAAGCGCTTAAAAGACTTATTATCCAGAAAATATGGTAACTGTCATTAAACCCAGTTTCTGAAAAGCTAAATTCAGTGTCATAGTTTCACTCTCCTAACATCATTTTTTTTGAATTACTAAATAACTTAAATAGTAGAGACAAAATAAAGTAGACTCAAGGATCTAAAGAAAACATGTCATGCCACGATTAAAAAAAAATGCAAGACACAATGAGAAATTCTATGGCTTTGGAACACAAGTGCATCCACAAACGGAGAAAACTGGGATCATTGATGTACTTTTAGCTACCCAACATTACACCATTACTGTTTTAGATCATTCAATGCAAAAACATCCTTTGAAAGGGTTTGCAACAGTCGCACAGAAATTATCTAACTGTCATACGTCAAAATTTCGAAGCTTTTACAATGAAATATATCAAACATTCCAAATGGAAAGAATGGCTGAAATTGAAAGTCAAACCTCTTAACAATGTTGGATAGTCTCCTAATTTTTATTGTCATTACAGGTGACCTAATAATTGTTGTTTGTAGTTTGTGATAGATTAGACTAGATTTAAAATGGTGCTTTGTATGTTTCTTGACCTTGAAGTGAGACATATGTGTTTTTTAAGTTTGTTGAACTTTGCTTTTAATCTACATTGATTGAGCAAAATAATGTGATTTATTTATTTATTTATTTATTTATTCATCATGTATAAGATGGATGCTTTACCCTATTTCAAAAATAATGTTCCTGTTCCTTCCTATTAACATGGTCCTTGTTTAATATCTCCACTCCCATCAATCAATTTTTCACATTTCATAGGCTTTTTCAACACATTCAACTGACACCCATGGAAAAAAAAACTGAATGTAATTCAAATGAGAATTATTGACACAGTGAATGAAGAACAATGCAAATAATTCCAAATTCCACCACCAAGTTGAAAGTGTTGAAGATAAAGCTATGGAGGTGTTTTTACTCTTGTCCTATCTTCCTTTGTATCCACAGGTCTTCCTTTCCCCTTTTTCCTTCCCTCCACCTTGCCCCATGGCTCTTTTTCTCGCAAGGGTTGCCCTCTCTCCCTCTCACAAACCATGGCCTCCTGCTCCTCCCGCGCCTGCATTCTAATTAAAGTCCTGGGTTAATATTCCTCCTCTTACAATTCCTTTTACCTATTCCTTCTTAACAGTACATTTACCATGCTCATAAACAGAGGTGGGTAGTAACCCGTGAGATTGACTCCGTTACATTTACGTAATGTTTTGATAAAAACATACTGAGTAGTTTTACCATGCTAGTAGAAACTCTCCCACTTTTTATTTGACACTGATAGACCACGAAAAAACAGACATTTGATCATTTTCATTTCATGGTAGAAAATAAGTTTTCTCCACTAGAGAGCACTAATTCTTGGGACAGGTGATGTTTAATTTCTGTAGATTTTTCTATTCAGAATTTGATTATTTTTGTGAATTTTTTGGCCTAAAATGGTCATATAGTATAATAATATGATGTTGTGATGTTAAAAAAATATATACTATTTGTTTACTTTTTACTTTGACTTGAGTAGCTACATTACAGTTGTTACATTTATTTTTCTTCTTCATATTAGATTTTCCTTTATTTTTTTCCTGAGATGCCCACAGTGGCTTTACCAGTAGCACTAATGAGATGTCAAAACAATAATCACATTACTCAATTATACAAATCAGATGTAACAATACAGTCACATGACCACACACAAGTTTGTAGTGTGAAGTCCTATGATCACACCGGCCTGTTCAATCACATGACATTTTGAAAGCATAAATTTGCCGTGGAGCGCTGCTGCCGACATTACTTGAAAGTGCAGATTTCAACCCTTCTCCCAGTTTTTATTTGGCACCGATAGAGGACAGAAAACCTGACATATGATCATTTTAAAATTGGTAGGATATATGTTTTCTCCACAAGAAGGCACTCATTCTCTTTGGACAGGTAATGTTTCCATTTCTTAAATTTTTATAGTCAGAATTTGATCATTTGTATGTTTTTTAGGTCTAATATGGTGATGTAATAGATTTTATTACAGTTACATAATAGTTCATATAGATGATATTGTGCTGAGAAAAAAATATACAATAACAAGTATTTTTTTTTCAATGAATTACTTTTTTATTTATACTTGAGTATATTGTCTGGTTGACTTTTACTTGAGTAATATTATTTTGAAGTACCACTACTCTTACTTGAGTAAAACCTTTGGCTACTCTACCCACCTCTGCTCATGAATCAACCCTTGACTCCTTCCCCTATTCTCCCAAAATCGCTAGCAAATCTCTCCCATCATTGCATGCTTCTTAAATTTTTATGTTTTTATTATTTTTAAGTAAAAAGTTTCAAAGTAAACCTCCCAGCTCTGAAAAAAAAATACATAAGATGTGTGATTCCGTTCCTACATGTTTTCGTTTCATGTTGTGTTCATTACGTCAGGATTTGCGTGTTTAAAGAATGGAAGCAGTTTATGATGTTAAAGGTGTCATAATTAAAACTAAAACACTTTAGTCTAATTCCTCTCTGTGCGTGGCATTTTTTTTTATATCAAAGTCACATGGTTACTTTGAACTACAAAAATCGTATCACCTCCAACTGAACTATCCGAGTAGTTAAGTCATATCATACCAATAAAACATTGTATGAAAATTTCCTTGAGGCCAAATTTGTTTAAGAAAAAAAAAAGAAAAGTGTCTTTCTTGTGCTGCGTTGTTACATATTGTTCGCCATTGTGCAAGCATTCAAACATCATATTTCAGTCACAAATAAACTGAGGTATCCATATGTAATGCATAATCATTTTTTTTTTACAAGACTCCTTCAATTGGTGAGCAAGTCTTTCGTTCATACAAAAAAAAAGTATGCTAAATTAGCAATAGTGGATGAAGTACGCAAGTAAAAGTACAGATACACGGGCAGTAAAATACTGTACTTAAGTAAAAGTACAAGTACCAAAGAAAATATTTACGCAAGTAAAAGTACAAAAGTACTATCTCCCGATTCAAATATATAACTGTATACATAGATACAGAGATCTGAGCCAATATTCAAAGAACCAGAAAATTCATTGACTGCTCAATTTTATTTAAAACTATGCAGAATATAAACAATAAGCAATAAAGTTGACTGCACTGTAAACAGAAGCTGAGCAAACTAAAAAAAAAAAAAAAAAACTCCTTTACTTAACTTATCAGGTGCATACCCTACAATACAAGAGAGTGCAGCACCCATCTGAATGCGCGTTGCTCTGACTGTTGGCTTTTATTGGTCAATATCTTGTTCACCTGCCTAATCTTGCTTGTACTTTGTTGCTGCCTCTAGTGCTCAATTAAGGTATAGTTGAACAGGGCATATCGATGGCACCAGAGGCATGAAAACCAAACTATCAAATCACAATGACAGAGAGAGAGAGAAAAAAAAAAAGTAATGTGTAACGCAGGCGACAATTTGAAAAGTAGTGGAGTAAAAGGTACAGATACTGTACATGCTGTAAAATGGAGTGAAGTAAAGCTAAAACGTACCACTTCATATTTGTACTCAAGTAAAGCACAGATACACAAAAAATGTACATAAAAAAATAAGACGAATCAAAAACATTTTCCTTCACTAACTGCAGTATAAACGTTTACAGAATTTTGAAGGCAACTGACCTTTTGCAAACTCCCGCCTCCTAAACAGCAATCTACCAATCATACGTCCTAGAGACAGTTATTAAGGGATCACGATCTGACAAATTCTTGGATGCCCCATTGGCTAATTGATGTATTTGGTGGTTCAACAAGCAGCAGACGTCCGAAATGGTGAAGCAATGCACCTATGGAATATCTAAGTCGGAGAAGAGGTAGGGCTACCCCAGAAGTATATCGGTATGATGAATGCAGTTCTTTCCCTTCTAGAAGAAATACGGCATCACTCTCATCTAAATGTTTCCAAAATAAACAAGCAAAACATAAGTGTTCTCTTAAGGAAAAATTAAGCTAACACCAGAGGCTAACTAGCAAGCTGTCTTGCTTAAAATGCTTTAGTAGAGGCAAGAATATTCATAAAACTGGATATCAAAATTGTACTGTTATCGAATATTATGTCTTACTATGATGTCATCGCTATAATGTTTAAGTATAGCTGGCATCAGCTAAAGTTAGGTAACTTAATGTCTTCATTTGCTGTCCGTTCTATGAGTGCGCTTTGCTGTTGAACCTGTATACTTTTACCTTGATATGATAGCTTGCTATGGTTTCAAAATAACCCTACCCTGCATATTGTAAATCCTTTTGCCTCAATGTGTAGGATGTTGGACTGGTATTTCTCCAAAATAAATCAATTTAAAACACTCTGTTATATGTCTGCCTGATATGGCTTACGTCATTGGGGTGATGAAGCTTGTCGGCTTAGAAACTGTAACTAAGAAGGTGGAGCTTTAGCAAAAGGTCAGTTCCCTCAAACACACCAAAACCTGGCAAAGGTATTCCATTCCTAACTCGCCAACTAACCTCTGCACTGAGTTCACCCTTTCCCTTAATTTCTTGCAATCGAAAAAAAACCTCCCATCGCTTTAAACGAACAAAAGTATTTCTAATTTTAAATGAATACCACATACAGTAGGTTAAAATAGCAGAATCAAAATTTTCACCACAAAGGAGGACTAAAGTTTGTCATTGTTTTAATACACTGTTGTTTGCAGGGAGAGAGGGGCAAGAAAGGCAACAGGGGGGCCAAAGGGGATAAGGGAGACCAAGGAGCACCTGGATTAGATGCCCCATGTCCGTTGGTATGTCAGTAATCTGTGTATAACTAAGAGCTAAAACAAAGGGTCTCCCCAGACAAAATCTTTTTTTGGGCTCTGGTTTTCAGTCATTCTAAACAACCTCAGGTCTCTTTTCTTTCCCTAGGTAAATGACTGATGGGAATAATTCTTGATATGAGTAACATCATATTGTATGGGTTTATAAACCTCCTTTATTGGGCTTTACAAGACATGCTAACTCACTGTATATCTTATATATCTATATATCCTGATCTAATTCAGTGTCAGCACATTGCTAAATGTGTGATCATACAGTATATAACTGCAAACCATAAAGAAATTGTCAAACAATCTCAAAACAGTTTGTCTTGTTCCCTTTAAAATGAATATGTCAACATGAACGGTCTCATTTCAATGAATTCTGTTCCTGTCAGTCCGGGTTGCCTGCATGTTGAGGTAAACCTGCACCAAGTTGCTCAATGGACAGAGGAGTGAATCCGAGTGCCCCAAACAGCGAAGAATTTAAACGCTGAGTTACTGTGGTGTAGGCTACAAAGCTGGTTTTTCAATGGATGATTTCACAAACAGGGTTTCCGAGGCTTTAAAGGAGAGAAAGGTGAACCGGGCTTGCCAGGCCTGGATGGGCTGGATGCCCCTTGTCCTGTGGTATGGTGCTCTCTCTTTCCTCCCCAGCATGCACTTAGCTACTATTAATATTCAATAGTACCATAAATTGACAAGCCTACGCTTTATTAAATTTTACATTGCAAGTTTGCATGATATTATCAATCTTACTCAAGCGGATAATTATTGGCTTAAATCTGTGACATGTTCCACTGACCATCTAATGTATGAGGGAATTAATTTTACCTGAAGAAGGTTCAACAATGTGTTTTTTCTTTATTAACTCTTTACAATTAATATTGACTGACACATAGCAAACTTTCATTATAATTCATCAACTCTACTGTCAGAATTTTATATAACGATAACTAATCCGTGTTACTCTTTCATATCTTGCATGGAGCACCAATTCTTGTAGGCAACCTTACCACAGGTTGTGCAAAATGCAGCTAAAACTGGTTGAACTCATTGCACAAATTATAGGATTTTTTTTTCAGTTATTTTTTAATCTAGTTTGTATTTGTTTTTACTGCTACTCTTGACTTTGCAGAGACTCAGCAAGTAAATATTTTCCTAACCTAGGTTCGATCTACCCCAGGGTCTCGATGAGTAAGTTTAAGGGGTTTGGCGAAGTTAAGACACGCAGGACCCTATTTTTGAACGCTGACTCAGTCTAGGCAAAGTGGTGTTTGAGACCAGGTTTGGGGGCACTTTACAGGCAATTTTCATTTCTTTCAACTGCTGGTTCTCAATCAGAGGAGAAACAGGTTTGCTTAGTGGAAGGTTGACTCCCACTGGGTATGAGGAAGTACAGCAGATCTACAGCCAGTGTGGACTCAAATTTGGACCTGTTTAAAAACATGCTTTCAAAGTGTGAAGAAATTTAAACAGGAATTAGCGTAGATATTAGCTTTTTCGATTGGATATATCAGTTTTGAATTTGAAAAAAAAATTCCCAATTGTTCTGTAAATGCACATGTGAAACTCGTGGGGTTCGGTACATTTGGCAAGGTTAAAAACCACTGCATTAGGGCGATTAAATGAATAATTAAAGTACAATACTTACATATGGCTCCTTTAAAAAGTAAACATTGGAAACTGCGAACACAGTGTATACACTGTATAAAGTCTTAACACCAATGTTCAAATACACGGAGAGTGAAGAGACAGTGTCGAGCAAGTATGCACTGATTTGCTGTTCAGAACAATCAACAGTGTTCGTACGTTGGTCAAGATGACGTATTTTGCAAGCAAAGCTCGGCAAAAGTTTAGGTTTAAAAAAAAAAAAAAAAAAATGTCGTGGTGCATCCTTTAAAGCAAAGGTCTCCAAACCGGTCCTCAAGGGCCGCTGTGGGTCCTGTTTTTTGTTCCTACCAATCGAACACAGACATTTTAACAGGATTTATGCAGGTCATTAAAAAGCATTAAAAGTCATTAAATGGATTTTGTCAAAATTCAGACTTGAAAAACCATGAAAAAGCATTAAACTAAACTTTTGCGGCATTCAAATTATGTAAAACTGACGGTTAAAAAAACACTTTTTTTACATTATTTGAGTTGTCTGATACTATCGGGTCGCCGGGATAAGAGAACATAAGATAATTACCGGATAATATCGGCCAATAAACGCATTTGAAAATGATATCAGATAATATCGACATCGGTTTTTCATTATCGATTTTGGGCCAAAATGCATTCAAAGCAAATGTAGAAGCCGTCTGCCTTTGTATAAGGGCTGGTCACAGCTTAGAACAGCAGTTATGCTGGTTGATCATTAGATGTCTCCAAACTAAGATAATTGGGATTTGTTATGTGAGTAGACTATTTGCATTCATGGAGCAAAAGTGAAATGAACAATAAATGATTTAAAAATAATATATTATAGATATATACTGTATATATACAGTATATTATACCTCATTCACTTTACTGAAGCTGTGTGCATTTGTTGTTATTTTGAGGCGGAAACACTGTGTGAGCTGTATGTGATATGGCAGTGCCTTATCGGCACTTTGCACTTGATCCAAAAAACTGATGTTTGCACTATTTTTAATTTCAACACTAAATATAGTAGTGCAATATAGGCATTTTTTACTGAACTTCAGTTGAAGTTGTTCTCTTATTTTTCACAGAATGCTTATTGGAGAACTTTGAAGTTGTTATATTTGTCATTGCTAAGGTATCCAATGGGGAATCACAGTGCAATTAGCCATACTATGTTAAGTCCACGACCGCATATATTGGTATCGGTTTGATATCTGTATCGCATTTTTGGAGTTGGACATTATCGGGTTATGGGTTAAAAAGTCATTATCAGACAACTCTACTTATAATTTGTGTGTGTGAAACTATCTGCATTTGGGCATGGGCATTAAATTAGTTGAAAGTGGCCTTGAAAGTGGCATTAAAAACCATTAAATGAGATTTGCTGATCCTGTAGAAACCCTGGTTTAGCCAATGAAGTTTCTGCTTAAACAAGCAGCAATCAACTGCAATCAACAGATTACACTTGTGAGACACCAGATTGGTGCAAAGGTGTCATCTTGTTTTGCTGGTATGAAATCCTGCACCCACTGCGACCCTATGTGGAATAGTTTCGTTTGGAGACCCCTGCTTTAAAGTGTGTACATCACTCATAAACCAAATTTAACTAGCATGCTGGCACACGGAATCATGTTCAGCCAATGATTTATACTGAATATCTACTAAATACCGTAATTTTCAGACTATAACACGCCATGTTTTCCTTCATTTTATATCCTGTGGCTTATAGTCCAGTGTGGCTTTTTTGTTGATTTATTTGGGTTAATAGGTAACACTTTATTTGACACCGGCGTCATAAGACTGTCATAAGACCGTCATAATTATGACATCATGGGCTTCACTGAATGCTTATGGCAGATGGCATTAAGTGTCATCCGGCAAATTATGTCACTAACTCCATTTATGTCCAGTTTGGATCTTTTACTTCCTTTCAAAAGTAAGATAATTTGCCAGATAACTATAAATGACACCTGTTATAAGCATTCATTAATGCTCGTGACAGTGTCATATCGTAATTATGATTGTCAAATGCCAGACTTATGGCGCCACTGTCAAATAAAGTGTTACCAAATACCATAACTAGCAATTAATGAAAACAACTGGAACAGTAACTGAAGAAATAATTAGGACAGATCATGAATTTTCATTGGTATTTACAACTGTAGCACTATAAGGCATGCTAGGAGGCATGCTGGACGACAACATTGTTGACAGCAGGTGGCAGCAGAGGTTGACTGTCTCCACCATGGCAGCAGTGATGGCCAGCTTCTTGAAGCAATGTTCACGGTGGATAATTTGGTTTTATGATAGTCGTTTGATGCAGCTGTCAAATAAAGTGTTACCAGTTAATACCTTTTGGTGTAAATATCCCATAATACAGTGAGGACAGCTGCGGCTTATTGTCCAGCGCGTTTTATCCATAAACAAATGCTGTTTCTGTATTTGAAGGGTTCGGCTTATAGTCAAGTGTGCTTTATTGTGCGAAAATCACAGTTCTCTTATATGCACCAAGTCGACATGGTTGAACTGCTCTCACTCTCCAACATTCATGTGTACAGACGAGCCACAGGGTGACGCATTATGTCCTATTTCATCACGTCCCTGCAGGTTAAAACCAGAACCTCGATATTTCAACATTTTTATTACTCCAAAAAATACACTGGTAATATTGTCGATGGCATCATATAGCGGACCACTTGAGATTGCAGTGTTTTTTACCTAATCCATATTGTACAGTCCTTCATCATTTCATTTGGTATGATATGGATTTTTGTACCCTTCCTAAATTTTAACAGTGTAAAGACAAACAGGGTACTTTTACACAATTATCCTCCTGCTTTGTAAAAACATAATAAAAGACGGGGGAAACCGTTTCCAGAACCTCTCGATACAGCTACATAATTTTCAGCCCAACTTGAGGTTCTATATAATTCTTAAGGGTTAACTGCTTTCTCAAATCAGTGTAATTGTTGGGTTGCCTATAAAGGTCGACCAATATATGGACTTTTTCTTAGATCGGCCATTGGCCGATTTAAGTGTATCACAAAAGCGAGTACACCCTTCGCATTTCTGCAGATATTTAAGTATATCTTTTCATGGGACAACATGGGACAGCCCGCACATCTCATCAGACCATAGGACATGGTTCCAGTAATCCATGTGCTTTGTTGACCTTCAATTCAATTTTATTTGTATAGCCCTATATCACAACAAGTTTGTCTCAGAGGGCTTTGCAGAGTCAATATGATACACAGTCAGAAACAGTAGGTGAATTAGATAAAGTTCATGTCCTTCATGACCTGGGCATCAGCAAACTGTTTGCGGGCTTTCTTGTGTACCGTCTCCTGGGGTGACAGCCATGCACACCAATTTGATGTAGGGTGCGGCGTATGGTCTGAGCACGAACAGGCTGATCCCCCACCGCTTCAATCTCTGCAGCAATGCTGACAGCACTCCTGTAACGAGTCACATGACATTTTGGAGGGAAAATGACAAGCAGTACCCAATTTGGACATTGAGGGATGCACGTAGTTTCTAAGGGTGTGCACACGTTTGTTACCAGGGGTTTAGATATTAATGGCTATATTTAGAGTTATTTTGAGGGGAAAATAAATTAACTCTATTATATAAGCTGCACACTGACTATTTTTCATTGTGTCAAAGTGTCATTTTGTCAGTGTTGTCCCATGAAAAGATATGCTTAAATATCTGCAGAAATGCGAGGTGTGTACTCACTTTTGTGATACACTGTATATCCGATATACTGTAGTAGAACTGTAATGTTCACTTTCTGTGTGATGATCTTTCTCATGAAGGCCAACCAATATATCAGTTGACCGATATAACTGGCTGATAAATGTTTTTTTTTTTTCATGATTGGCTGATATCAGTCAATATATGGACACATTAAATGGGATAAGTGTTATGTTCACTGAGTGACGCTCTTTGTTAATTGGGATTTTGTACCATCTAGTGGCCAGTTTTACAAAAAGACGTACTATAGCATAATACTTTCACCACTAATATACACATTTATATGAGTGTTTCAATTGTCATATTCACAATCAAGTGCTTTGAAAAAAAAAAAGTTTATTGGCCATTCCATATCGTTCAACCAGAGTTGCTTTGACATGTTGCTCAATTTGTTGAGTATTTACCACTCTGTTTCTTTTCCCAGGGAGACGATGGCCTACCTGTACCAGGCTGTTGGAACAAAGTAAGTTCAAATTTAAAACTTTTTCTAACTTCCCGAGTGGTGTTGTTTGAACTAACATTTTTCCCTTTGCTTTCTCCCCGCAGTGATAACTTTGGAATGGCTTTATAATTGTACATAGAATATTTATTTTTGTACTTTTCCCTATCCTATTGTAACCTAATATTATTATTACAAAAAGTCTTAAAAACAAATGACACATTTTGTACAGATGTTTTTAGTTTAATACGTATGACAATTTGGTTTAATATCTATATGTTGAGCTTTTATATGTTTGAATAGGGAAGACTTATTTTTAGCAGTATCATATGCGCGATATTTGCGCATACTGTAATGTGGATAGTGCTTTTAATTTATTGTAGCGTGTTGTTTTAATGGACAAGACATTGCTAAACTGAGTTGTGCAGCTGGAAACATACTTGTAGGCATTCTGAAAGTCTTTGATTGCATTGAAAGTCATGAATAGACTATATACAATATATGGATATATATGTATTGGACTACATATATATATTAGGGGTGTAACGGTACACACAAGTAACAGTTCAGTACAACAACAACAACAAAAACTTTTTTTTTTTTTTTTTTTTTTGATCACAGCAATTGAAAGTTAAAGTTTGGTTAATTGGCAAAAACTAAAAAGCAATATTAAGTTAATATTACAATAATGTTGGTTGTTGGTTTAGACACATTACTTCTACCGCCCCCTGGATTGGAGGAGAACTACTTCTAACGTGGATTTTTTTTTTTTTTTTTTACTCGAACATATTCGCAGTCTGACTGCGTGCATCGAACTGTGATGCCCGTACCGTGACGGTGCGGGACGAACAAAAATACCGTTACACTCTTAATCAATATGTTTGGATATACTCTTTTTAAAAAATGTTCACAATGTGTTAGTATGCACTCTTAAAGTTGTCTTTTTTTCCCAAAACAATATTTCTGTCCCAAATGCAGTGTATTTGGGTTGGTTCCTCTTGGAACTAGAGATATTTTCAAAAAATTTAGATTTCATTTATGCTAAAATCATAATGTCACATCATTACTCTGTTATGTGTAATGGTTACAGATCATATCATTAGAAAAATACACATTCATTTGTCATAATTACATTAGTTGTCGTGACTGTGTTCAAAAACATTGCATTGAGCCCACACTTCAGTATTCAATATCGCATTAAAATGTGCTCATTTGTAATTATTACAGGGAGTCCTCGGGTTACGTTTTCACTGTACGACGTCCGTGCCTTGTCCGCCATTTTGTCCCCAACAGTCAAAGTCCAACAATCGACGTCAGCGAAACCAAACGACTTCTGTAACGTAAAATATGTATAATAATGTAACGAATCGGGTTACATGTACAGTACGCTTCAGGTTGCAATGTTGATGTGTTTGGTGAGTGTAATGTTTTCTGGGCTTTACCTAAACACACTATAGCCCTTTTCACACACGGCAAAACACCGTGAAAATCTCGGGATTTAAACGGGCAGTCCTTGCATGTGAAGACAATTTTCCCGGGTCGACGGAGATTACGCAGACATTTTACAGGTCGCGTCTTAGTATAATGCCTGGGAAAGTCCCGGAACGAGGCTTATGTGAAAGCAAGCGTTAAATTCCCAGGTCACAGCACGATGGCTAATGACGTAAATATCATGGCGGGTTGATTGTCACTTCCTCTTTCTTCGCAGTAAGACGAAAAGCGGTAAACAAATATTGCAACTATCAACATTGCAAGCTAGAAATACCTCAATTAAACTGAAAACATAACAAAATTAAATTGCTACTGGATCGTAGAGCCGAGGAAGAGAGTCCATCGTCCATCTTTGCAAACGTGTGGTTTATTTCGTTGCCGATGTTAGGGTCTGCAACTGCGGAAACAAAGCTGTACTTTAAAGCAGAAAACAATGAAGGGATGCATTCAAGGGTTTTTCAAATACAAACAAAAAATGCATGCAATCGCGGAAAAGGGGGAAAAGCACAATGGGTCAATGGCAGTAGGTCGACGAGGATCAATATTACGAACATAAGCGGTAGGCTGGGAGCCGATAAGACAACAAAACAAATACACTCAAATACCAGCACAAATTAGGGGATTTCAAAACAAGGGCGGCAGAGGTGTCGAATGGCGCCCAGCAAGTTAATATCTAAGCACCCTCGTCTTGGATCGCCTGGGCGTAAATGGTCTTGATGAGCATGAATTGGCTGCAGTTACGACATCGGGAACGCTCCCACAAACGGCTCTGTAAAAAAAAAACACGATTTAACCAACATTGTGACAGCCGATGCCAACCCAAAATGATGTAATGTCCGGGTTATAAAGTCGCGCACGCATCTCTGCATGTGTGAAAGCAATGATGCGCATAAATCCCACGTCACCATATACGGGAATTTACCGGGATATATTTGTGAAAGGGGCTGACTGGAGTAAAAGAAGGAGGGGTGGACCCAACTCTGCTGGAGACAAAGGCTGTTGTTTTCTTTTCATTTTTGTTGGTCATCAGCTACGGCTTACAAGTCGTGTTCCGTGCTTTGGGTTGCAAATAAGCCATTAAAATTCCTAACAAAGTTGCCTTCGTCCTTGTATACGCTGCAGTAATATAACTACTTTAATTTAGCAATTTTACGACTGTTTTCTCATAATTTTACTTCAATCTCCTAAAATCATGGCCCCAAAAGTCAATGCACATCGTTCTCACAGCCTCCTCTCCTTCGCCATCCAGTTTTGTTATATGAACTGCTTTGACATAAATTTCGATAGTAATGGTGAAATCCGACTTATCGGTAAATTCGGGTTTCGTCGCCAGCATAGGGACGGTAGTCGTTCGGAACTTGAGAACTCCCTGTAATTTATTTTAGTTTTGTCTGTACTCACACTGACCGCAACTAAAATACACGCCATGTTTCGCCACTTATGCAGACTGTATTATAGAGCTGCTGTTTTTTTCCATGCCATTTCATACTTCATTAATACAGCAGGGCTCTTAATTAACTGTAGCTTTGTCTTTTTGTCAGTATTAAGCACATGTTGTCAGACATAAATATCACTACCTACTCTTAAAGCATATTGTTGCAATAACCCCATTGCTTAAATCATAGGAAAACCATAATCTACCAAATGGTCTTGCTTTAGGACCCATTTAATCAACAATCACCATTAAAATGAATTGGCTTATCAATTTCACTCAATTACGTTTACAATTGACCAAGAGATGAAATAAATGGCTGTCCTGATTTATGTGTACCTTAATCTGTACGGTAGTTCTCCCTGACAAGGTTTTGTTTGTGTTTTGCTCTCCCTGGATTTAATGACGTTGCTATGAGACTCTTTGGATTCTTGCCAGCAATCGAATATTCATTGTGCTAGCCCTAGTACCTCGCATGAACTCATGCCGTAGTCACAAGCAAGCCTTCATTTTCATGTAAAACTGTTTTTCTAAAATGCCAATCATGCTTTCATAAATAAAACCAAAGATGTTTAACACTTACAGGTTCATGAATTGCTCATTTGTAACATGCTTGTTAGTTTTTACAGCATTTTCCCAAGCTTGATGAGTTTGTTTGCAGTGGTTAATCAACTGATTTATAGTAGTAGCTGTGTGCCGCACTGCATGTACTTGAATGAGGTGAGTTTTGAAATGTTATTTTAATTAACATGCACATCCTACTGTAAAGTGACACCCAAAGTCAAAAATAAAATCATATGAGATGAGCACAAATCACACTCACTCATACGTAAATATTTGTAGCCTTATCACGGTCATAAAATGTGAAAGTTTTTTATTGGGTGATTGAAAAGTAACCCTATTTAAAAAATAATTATAATTTATTAAAATGTAATATTGTTTTCATTTTTCTGTGCATGACCCTTGATGTATGTCAATTAAATCTATGTTCTCATTTTCATTACAGATCTGTTAATTTGTTCGGGATTTCAGAGCCCTACAAAAATGATTTTTTTCAGGCTACGGGTAAACATTTCTTGAACAACTTGCATTACCCGCAATTGAAGGGCGACCGCTTCTTCGGGTATCAGTCAAAGATCCTTTTGTTATAAGTTTTCATGACAACTTAAGCCTCAAGGCCTTAACTTAAGCATGTGATCTTTTAATGGTTCTCCACTATCTTTGCACTGTCTTGAACTACTGATCTTCAAACCACATCCAGCCATTTCTGTGGGGCTCTGAAATTTCGGAGAAATTAACAGATCTGGAAAGAAAACAAGAACATGCATCTACTTGCCATAAATAAAGGAACATACACAAAGAAATTGAGAAAAATATTACAAAATTTAAATACATTATAAGTATTATGAAATAGTTACTTTTCAATCACCCTGTTTATGTTAAATTCAATGATTTGCACATTATTTTCAATCTATATTAAATTGCATACACTATCAAGACAGTAAATTCATATTAAAATTTGTTTTTGCAAATATTCACAAAGGATGAATCTAAAACCTGAAACATACTCCCAAAAAAGCTGTGACAGTGGCATATTACATCACCTTTTTATTTTTTTTACAAAACTTAACGGTTGAGAACAGAGGACTTTAATTGTTGAGGCTTTATGCTGGAATTCTTTCCTATTCTTGCTCACTTACATTTTCATTTGCATAAGAGTCTGGGCCGCCATTATCTAATTTTTTGAGTCAGAATATGCTAAATATTTTTAATATTGTTATATTGTAACTTGCATTAGCAGATATAACAATAAACTGTGTTAAATGACAATTATTTTAAGAGCTAATCATGAGCCCACATAGCAGTAAGACAATAAGGACAGTTTTTAATGCATTACAGCCTAGGAAAATTAATATCATGGGCAATTGTTTGTTTCCGACCTTGCCGCCTACATGTAAATCAATCCGGACCAAACTCTGACACTGGTCATAAATGGATCGGACAGCCTGTATCAAGCGTCTATTATGCCATAGTCTATCACAAAAGTGAGTACACCCCTCGCATTTCTGCTGATATATAAGTAAACCTTTTCAAGGGAGAACACTGACGAAATGACACTTTGACACAATGAAAAGTAGTCTGTGTGCAGCTTATATAATAGAGTTCACTTATTCTCCCCTCAAAATATAGCCATTAATATCTAAACCCCTGGCAACAAAAGTGAGTACACCCCTTAGAAAATACGTACATCCGTAAATGTCCAAACTGAGTACTGCTTGTCATTTTCCCTCCAAAGTGTCATGTGACTCGTTACAAGAGTGCTGTCAGCCTTGCTGCAGAGATTGAAGAGGTGGTGGGTCCGCCTGTTAGTGCTAAGACCATACACCGCACTCTACATCAAATTGGTGGCATTGGTTGCATGGCTGTCACCCCAGGAGGAAGCCAGCCTCTTCTGAAGATGGTACACAAGAAAGCCCGCAAACAGTTTGCTGAAGACATGTCAACAAAGAACATGGATTACTGGAACCATGTTCTATGGTCTGATGAGACAGGCGGGCTTTCTTGTGTACCGTATTTAGAAGAGGCTGGCTTCCTCCTGGGGTGACAGCCATGCACACCAATTTGATGTAGAGCACGGCATATGGTCTGAGCACTAACAGGTATACTTACACTCACTGGCCACTTTATTAGGTACACCTGTCCAACTGCTTGTTAACACTTAATTTCTAATCAGCCAATCACATGGCGGCAACTCAGTGCATTTAGGCATGTAGACATGGTTTAAGACAATCTCCTGCAGTTCAACCCGAGCATAAGTATGGGGAAGAAAGGTGATTTCAGTGACTTTGAACGTGGCTGATCTACTGGGATTTTCACGCACAACCATCTCTAAGGTTTAAAGAGAATGGTCAGAAAAAGAAAAAATATCCAGTGAGCGGCAGTTCTGTGGGCGGAAATGCCTTGTTGGTGCCAGAGGTCAGAGGAGAATGGCCAGATTGGTTCAAGCTGATAGAAAGGCAACAGTGACTCAAATAACCACCCGTTACAACCAAGGTAAGCAGAAGAGCATCTCTGAACGCACAGTACGTCGAACTTTGAGGCAGATGGGCTACAGCAGCAGAAGACCACGCCGGGTGCCACTCCTTTCAGCTAAGAACAGGAAACTGAGGCTACAATTTTCACAAGCTCATTGAAATTGGACAATAGAAGATCGGAAAAACGTTGCCTGGTCTGATGAGTCTCGATTTCTGCTGCGACATTCGGATGCTAGGGTCAGAATTTGGTGTCAACAACATGAAAGCATGGATCCATCCTGCCTTGTATCAACGGTTCAGGCTGGTAGTGGTGGTGTAATGGTGTGGGGAATATTTTCTTGGCACTCTTTGGGCCCCTTGGTACCAATTGAGCATCATTGGAATGCCACAGCCTACCTGAGTATTGTTGCTGACCATGTCCATCCCTTTATGACCACAATGTACCCAACTTCTGATGGCTACTTTCAGCAGGATAATGCGCCATGTCATAAAGCTGGAATCATCTCAGACTGGTTTCTTGAACATGACAATGAGTTCACTGTACTCAAATGGCCTCCACAGTCACCAGATCTCAATCCAATAGAGTATCTTTGGCAGCTGACAAATCTGCACCAACTGTGTGATGCCATCATGTCAATATGGACCAAACTCTCTGAGGAATGCTTCCAGCACCTTGTTGAATCTATGCCACGAAGAATTGAGGCAGTTCTGAAGGCAAAAGCGGGTCCAACCCGTTACTAGCATGGTGTACCTAATAAAGTGGCCGGTGAGTGTATATATATACTTAAATATCTTCAGAAATGTACTCACTTTTGTGATACACTGTACATATAGGTGGGTAGAGTAGCCAAAAAATTTTAAGTAAGAATAGCGTTAACTTCAAAATATTATTACTCAGGTTAAAGTAGTCATTCAAACATTTACTCAAGTACAAGTAAAGTATTCGGTGAAAAGACAACTCGAGCAATGGATAAGGGCTTCTAATGTCTGTTTTTTCTTCTCAGCACAACATCATATGAACTGTTATTATTATACTGTACTATAACCTATTAAATGATCATATTAGGCCAAAAGAAGTACACAAAGATCACCGAATGCCGGCTAGAAAAATAGAAACAAAACATCATCTGTCCCGTCCAAAGTGCCCTTTAGTGAATAAAAAAATAATTCCCTTCCATGAAATTAAAATGATCATATCTATGGTTTTCCCTGGTCTATCGGCATCAAATAAAATCTGGGAGACAGGTTGAAATCCGTGACTGTATTGTTACATTTGATTGGAATAATGTTGTCATGTCATGTATCATTGTTGCGATGTCTCATTGGTGAAATTTGTAGAGCCACTGTGGGCACCTCTGGCAAAAATAAAGTAACATCTAATATGTGGAGTAAAGAAGAAAAATGTAACGACTCTAGTGTGTCTTAAATCAAAAGAGCGGAGTAAGAGTAGCGTTTCTTCACAAATCTCCGCAAGTAAAAAGTATGGCGAGGTAAAACTACTCTTAGAAGTACATTATTCTCAAAAAGTTACTCAAGAGAAAGAGAAAAGTTACTTAACGGAGTAAATGTAACGCGTTACTTCCCACCTCTTCCCAAGTCCACAAAGTACATGTAGACTGGTTGAGCAAATTCCCACGCATCTTCAACCTTGCAATGTTAAGAAGCACTGATCTAGGTTTTTTTTTTTTTTTTATGTAATGTAAATGTCACTATTAACACTTCGTATTTGCTGCATTATGCACGTAATGTACAAAAACGCTTATCATTTGACAAAATTGTATTCATATTTTAGGGTCAACACCCCTTCCAACTGGCCAAGAAGTAAGACCACCGGTGATTAATCCCATGGGGCCACCAAGAAGAAACCTTAAGGCATGCAACAATGCCTTTTGAATTATTAGTAGAACTTGGACTTGCCGTGTCATCTTTTGACTATGAGGATGAATACAGAGCCAGTATCGTCTAACTCTAAGACATGAGCAAAATGGTTTCCAAATGACTTTAAAATGTTGGAGGCCGTCATGTGGCCTTTGAGTTGAGGGAGATAGAACCGCCCGCACTGGCTCATGAGTATATGGGGACATGCCTGCTGAATGGAGATATTTTCCTATACTTGATCATCAGCGTAGCATCTAGATAAAGGAAGGCATGAGCAATAAACGGGTGTTATGGTGTTAGTTGTTTAAAATTAATGCTGTACAACTCACTGGACAGATACCGTAAGATGCCTTACAAACAGAAAAAGGGGAGGAGCCTGATGATAATTCCTTCACCATGTTATCTGCCCCCAAAGAATAGAAAA
Source organism: Corythoichthys intestinalis (assembly GCF_030265065.1). Taxonomy (NCBI): domain Eukaryota; kingdom Metazoa; phylum Chordata; class Actinopteri; order Syngnathiformes; family Syngnathidae; genus Corythoichthys; species Corythoichthys intestinalis. The sequence goes on along the minus strand of NC_080404.1, from coordinate 22,155,316 downwards.
CTCTTTAATGCAGCTATAATATATATTATTTGAAAGAGTGGGTACTATAGTATTTCTTTTGCAACCAGCTTCACATCATGGCTGGTCACATATGTGATAATGGTAATTATTTTCTATTGAACTGTTGTCCTACTCTGTAATCCAAAGCTATAATTGTAAGTATTGTACAATAGAAATGAGATGATTGTATATATGAACGTATTAGAGCTTTGTATATACACTAGATTGCAAAGTCACCTCATACATTGTAATGCATGTATGTGATATGTACTAGTCAAAGTAAGTAGCATTACAAATGTGTGTTTGTTACATATCCATATAGCAGCTACTTTACTGTAATCTGGGTGAGAGTTATTATACGTCTAAGAAAAATACCACGTCATGTAACCATGTCAACCTTTATCAGTGACCGATAGACCTACTTGGCAAGTTTTGTTTCTTTGACATCCAAGTGGAGAAAGCATTCCTTATGTCAGTATTGACAGCTGCCTCGGTAAAACATGCCAATACTGTTCCAGTCTTTGTTGATCAAACATTTTGGATTTACAATGCATGCGTACACGTTGTTTATACATTGAAAAGCACACAAAATTACCTAAAAACTAGAGTTGTCTGTAATGACTTTTTAACTGATAACCGAGATCCGAATATTGTCCAATTCCAAAATTTGGTAACGATATATGCAGTCGTGGACTTGAAATAGTCATTATTTTTCAATCAATTATTGTTCATTTAATTTTTGCACCATGAATGCAAATGGTCTGCTCACGTAACAAATCCCAGCCATCTTAGTTTGGAGACATCTATCGGTCAATAAACGTAACTGCTGTGCTAAGCTGTGACCAGACCTTGTACAATAGCAGGAGGCTTCTACAATCACTTATAAGGCAACATGCATATTGGCCCAAAACCGTCAATGTCAATATCATTTTAAAATGCTGCCCGGCTACCTGGTAATGTCAGACAACTCTACTAAAAACAGTTATCTACAGAGCACACAGAATATTTATAAGTTCTTGCTCACGATTTTAATTCTCTAAAATATGTTTAATAAGATATAGTGCTCGATCTCCCCCGTTTCCCATCAAATTTATGGGTCTTGCCCAAGCCCATTTTATTAATATTACAGTGTATAAGACGAAGTATAGACTTAAATAATTGGTCAATAAGAAAAAGCAACGACAAACGATGATTGAATATATATATTGTATAGTTTTGTGTTTGGTCTGTTTCATATCATTTATAAAAATGTCTTTATTTTTAGTTCTTTCCTTGTTATTTCGTGATTTACATGTACTGTTAAGCATTTGGATATCGACAGATTTTCAGATTTTTCCTTTTAGGGTTAGGATTTTTTTCCCATCCCGACAATAGATTTTAAATAAATAAAAATAACAATAATATTTAAAATATTTAAAAAGTGTAATTCAATCTAGTGATTAAATGATATCACATTCTGCAGTCACGTGTAAATAATGCATGTAAATTAAGAGCCATGATTTTGGATAATAATACGGTGGCATAGCTTTATTTCCGTTTTAGATCAATTAGGATTACCAAAATTAAATGTATTGGTTAATTGCCTGAATAATGAAAGATGGATATTTTTGGGTAAATTTTTCATCATCTTTTCCAAAGTCAGAAGTTTATATACAGTAAGATTACGATGCCGCAGCGATTCGCTAACAACAGTTCAGGGTCCCTTGTCAGCTTCGATGGCCTAATGACCTCAGCATTAAAGGTTCTGTCTGATTTCATGTTGGACAGCATATTTCTTTCAGCGTATTTTTATATCTGTCAATAAACTAAATGGCAGAAGCTAGTCTCCACTTATAGTCAGTAAATGTAAAAGATGGCACACATCATATTACAGCTAGGTAATGAACTTGTTTTTTGGTGAGCAACTAAGTCACGAAATTTCAACCTCAGAACGCACGTTTTTTTCTTTTTGAAGATACAATTACAAGACCAACTAAAAACCACCGATTGACTTTTCGCGTAAACTCCGCCCCCTATTATTTACGGTTGCTAAGCTGACAAGCTTCGTGACTCCAACGGCATAAGCTATTGCAGACAGATGTATGCCAGAGTGTTTTTAGTGATTTATTTTGGAGCAATACCAGTGCAACATCCTCTCGATTAAGGCTGAGGCAGCTGAGGGTTGTATTAAAAATAATTTAAAAAATTGTAGCAAGCTATTGAGACCAGTGGCAGATGCTGGTCTTTAAATGAGTTGAAGCTCCAAGTGTGTCCACCTGTGAGTGTTTTGTGGCGGTGGAGGGTCTCAGCGGCACCCGCTGCTCAGTAGCGAAAGGAACTAGTGTGCCAGAAGTCAAGTCTACAAACACAAGCAGCTACAATACAAAAAAAACAAAAAAACACCAAAGATAAGCTTCATTTTTCACTAGTCGTTTTTGACAAAGCAAGTGTCACGATGATAATTATGAAAGTCTCCGGTTCACCTCAGAACAACTGATTGAAAATTGAAAAATGTCTCCCGCGGATGTTAACATGACAAGATCACTGATTCGCTCATTTCGCTGTCAATGAAAAAGGGATTCAGCCACAGACAGATCATACAATTATCATGCAAATGACTAGAGCGTACGGGCCAGCTGAGCCCTGCCCAAAGCCAATTGACCCCTAGAGACGCACTGCGTCTAATGGGCGGGATAAACCCAGCCTTTAGGCAATTACTCGCCTCGTTTCGCTGTAGTAGTGCAATGTGCTCTCAACTTTGGTGAGAGCTTCCACGCTGTTTAAAGGACTCTGCAGTTGCACAAATGAATAAAAAGAAAGCCACATTGTAACCAGTGATGAGAAGCTAATTCTGAACAAAAGTTGAGCGCGTTGTGGGGGGCAAGGGGTTTGGATACTATGGTGTCCATTCACAAAATGCTACATGACAAATAAAAAAGAAAATAAGTTCAAATAGTACAACTTTGATATCCAGTTTTATAAATGTTTTACTAAAGCATTTTAGGCAAGACGGCTCGCTAGTTAGCCTCTGGCATTAGCTTCAGCTTACCTTAAGAGAACACATATGTTTGCTTGTTTATCTTGGAGACATTTAGTTGGCAGGAATACGCCATACGTAGAGACTGTTTAACCCAGAGGTGTCCAAACCGGTCCTCAAAGGCCACTGGTGTTCTGGTTTTTGTTCCTACCAATCGAGCACAGACAATTTAACCAATGAAGTTTCTGCTAAAACAAGCAGCACCTGAATGCAATGTACTGATTACACTTGTAAGACGCCAGATTCGTGAAAAGTGTCATCTTGTTTTGTTGGAATGAAGTCTAGCACCCACTGCGGCCGTATGTGGAATAGTTTGGACACCCCTGGTTTAACCCATAGGAATCCAATTGGTTTTTCGGCTTTGTGAAGGGAGAGAACCCCATTCATAGTGATGTACTACTTGGGTGCCTCGTGTCAGATTTAGATATTCCATAGGTGCATCGCTTCACCATTTTGGAGGTCTGCAGCTTGTTAAGTCATTTTTATCGTCTTTCGTAAAGTTTTCTGGCCGTTGGCGATCTTGAAACCGCCAAATCAATCAATTAGGCAATGGGGCATCCGAGAGTTTGTTGAATCATGCTCCCTGACAACGGTCTCCTGGACGTATGATTGGTCAAGGATTATTTAGGAGGCGGAGTTTGCGAAAAGTCAATTAAAGGTACCTGTCGCAAAAGCCAGGAAAAGTATCAGAATATTTTGTTTTAATTTCGAAGGGGGTGAACAGATATATTTGACTAAAAATGTAAGTATTAATGGTACAAATAATTTTCTGACCTACTACGTGTTTGTTGATTGTGTGGTCCATGTAAAGGTTTCAAAAAGACTTGTTCGCACCATCTTATTTGCTAACTTTTTCCAACAGAACACTGCCAATTTATTTGTCAGCTGATTTACTTTTTTGTATATTCCGCAGTTGGAATTACTACATAATGTAATTCAAAAACAAAACACAATGAACTTGAGCATGAATATAAGACATTATCAAACATAAACACTTGCTAAACTGAAGTGTTCGCATTTATTCATTCAAACTGTCTTGATGTATATTTTATTTTCTAGAAAATTTTGGTGAGAGTAAATTACCAAAAGTGTAGGGATTTATTTATTTATTTGAAACTGAGGTTTTCCGGTGAGTAAAATGTCCAACTATGGACAAGAAGGGCATTATATTGTACACACATTTGCATGAGATTAAGTTTTATGAGGCACTAATATATTTTAAATCTATTTTTCTTTATTGATAATTCTATGTATAAATTATAGCTACATTGTTGTAGTGTTGCATGCACAGTTGATTGAAATCTGCCAAATGAATCAGTTTAATGCAGATGTATATACTGTATGTGCTTTCAACAACAGTCAAGTGAGATGTAAAGGGTTCTTTGAGATTCAGTATGATCACTTGTGGTATTCAGTGAGATAAGGAGACACTTTTTTGATCCAATCGAGAGTATGTTGCAGATACGTATGGTGTCAAAAACTAATAGTTTAAAGAATTAATACTGTCTGGTGTTTTGTTTTACACAATTATTTTTACTTCTTTTTTTAATACACATAATGGCAGCTGTCATCACTGATTGCCAATATGATTTTCTTCATCTGTCATTGAATGAGAATAAAAATAGAACATAAAACAACATTCACCAAATCTTGTATTTTGTTCTATGATTGTTCTGTGTTCCATTATGTAATAGCAAAATGAGTCGAAGGTTACACGGAGACGTAGCGGGACTAAAAGCAAAAAATGTTTTACTTGTCATGAAATAAACACAGCGAAGTGTTCAACACTTGCATTTTCACCAAGACATCAGAAATGTTCTCCAAAACAATCGGTTGTTTCCTTACTGTTTTGTTAAGATCCACACTGGCTGCCCCAATTTCCAGGATATCAGTCTACAGATGAAGCAGGGATGAAACCATAAGCGGATTTTAAGGGGGGGCCAGCCCCCCCGGTGTCCGAAAAGTGTCATTGCATGTAATTGACTTTCCTATACAGTATATGATTTTAAAATTAAGACTTTTCCGGTAAAATATTGTCTATAAAAGTTGTAAAGCAGTAAAACAAAAAACAAAAATGAATGAAATAAACAAAAATATATATTTTTGTAATGGGTCAAAAATATTTTTCGAAAAGATTATGTGACGAGCACCTCAGACAGTCATTTGCTTTGCTTAGCCAAAACCGCAAGAGGACCGAAAAGGCAAGATGGATTTACATAATATTTTCAAAAGTAAGCTTTCAAAAGCGACAACAACTACAGAACAAGAGCCAAGGATTGAAAATGTGGACCATGAAATGCTAGAAACCACTGTCAAAACAGTGAGCGGAATTTCTATTTGCCCCACCAAAGACGCTAATTGTACAACAGAGCCACCACCGGTGTCTTGCCAATGTAGTTAGTTACCCGCGTCAAAAATGGTGTCCCCTGGCCGCAGGAGCAGCACACACACATTAATTATGAGGGTTGTCGACTTAAACAATTAATTGAAGCCAGAAAAGAACCACAGCTATATATTTTGGACATCGATGTTTACTAAACTGGAGAAACTCCATACTGGACTTGAATTACAGTTATAGGTCATCCTACGAGTAAAACAGTGAAACGTTGCCTTTTTTAATGTTCAGTACGTGTGTTACAGTATACGACAGAAAAATGTTTTTTTTTGTGATGAAAACCTCGTAGATAACTACATCACCAAAACCAAAATCAAAATCAAGCAAATCAGTGCAGTGCAGTGCAGTGGCTCCACCCATACTGGGGTAACTACATTGGCACGACACCGGTGGGCGTACCATATTCAATGGATGACGATGTTGGCGAAAAGTATAGCCTAAGCAGCCTGATTTTAGAATTCCCCTCAAAAATGATGGGAAACAAAAACACTCATTTTCATCTAATTATTATATTCTTGTAGGTTGATTTTATTGCTGATACTGCGTTTCGGGGTCATCAACATAATATTGTGCCCCCCCCACCCCACCCCCCCGCCCCAAACGTCAAACTCCACCTATGGATGGAACTTAGGGGGATGCGACCCGGGCATTGAAGAAGGCCGGTTTGAAGGCGTAAAGTGGCCGTGTTTGTGCAAGGAGATGGTCAAACAGAAAGGTAAGATGATGAGCGGAGCTGTAATATAGTGTCAGATGGTCCACTCGGGGTGTCACGTTTTTGCTCATCTCACCCGGGCCCTGTTCACATTTCTTCTGCCACTGATATGAGGACTTTCTCTTGCTAATTTCGTACCCATTATATGAATTCATTATGAGCTAAAATGTGTCTGTGTGTGCATGGGCGCGATGTGATCATATTTATACAGCAGGTTCACAAAACCAGGTATGCAGGAGCAAAATAGAATATTATTGAAGAATATAGTGAGGAAAAAGGGCTGTTCAGAGGTGGGTTGGTAGGACTAAGCTGGTTTTATTGAAATTTCAGACACAACACAATGGCGATCATATAAATCTATGTAATGTATATACTATATATTAAGGATGTAATGGTTCAGATCGATGCATTGAACCATTTCGGTTTTGTATGGTTCGGTTCACTTGCGCACCGTTTCGGTTTTGTTTTTCGTAGAGTTGTCCGAAAATGGCTTTTTTAACCGATAACCGATATCCCAATATTGTCCAACTCCAAAAAGTCAATACCGATATCAAACCCATACTGATAAATGTGGGCCTGGACTTAACATATTATGGCTAATTTTATTGTGATGCCCCACTGGATGCTTTCATAATGATAAATGTAACAACTGCAAGGTTTTCCAAATAAACATTCTGTGAAAAATAAGAGAACAACTTCAACTGCAGTTATGGGAAAAGTGCCCAAATTGCACCTCTATATTTATTGTTGAAATCAAATTAGTGCATACATCAGTTTTTTGGACCAAGTTCAAGTGCAAGTAGAAGCATTCAAGAAAAACAATTTTTATATTAGTTAGTGCTGCAACGATTAATCGATTAACTCGAGTATTCGATGAGAAAAAAAGATTTGAATTAAATTTTGCTGCTTCGAGTATTCGATTGATTAAAGTGGGGTTGTAATGGTTTATTTGAAAGTGTTTGCATTTAATTTTGTTGGTTTGGGTGGATACACTGCCCTCTGGTCAGCCTCATTTCACATGGCTGAATTCAGCTGCTCCCTGTTAAGACCATCAGAAGCTAAGTTTTTGTTGGAGCTAATGTTTTTTTTAATGTTGTCGTAATTTAGTTTATCAGTATATTTAGCACTTTTTTGTGGGAATATGTGTCAAATATTTGTTAAGATTATTGTAAAAAAAAAAAAAAAAAAAAAAAAAAAAGGTTAGAATTTTATACCATTTAAGCTAGCGGACTTTGGCTTTGTAAGTTAGCCAATTGTTCTTTTGTTGTACATAGATCCTCATTTTTGTATACTTTATATGTATATATATATATACCGTTTGAGGCTTAGCTCAGGTATTTAAATTTTTCATGTTCCTTACCTGATTACTCGATTATTCGAACAAACTAGTTCATCGATTAATCAACTACTAAAATAATCGATAGCTGCAGCCCTAATATTAGTACACAGATTCATTTTTGCTCTGTGCAACGGCAGTGAATTTCCCATTTTTGTACCTTTTGAACGTTTCTTGCCCACTTGTGTCATGTTATGGAACTTTCCTCACAGAATGTTGGTTGTATATCAGCGAAAATGTTTTGTTTGAAGCTGACAACGTCGCTGACCCACCACTGCTAAGTTCAAAGCCACTGTGGTTTGCTTAGTTTAATTTTTGATTATTTATTAATTGATGAATAAATAATTCATTGATTAATTAATTGATTAATTAATGTATTTAGAAGGGTTTTGTACGGTGGCGAGAGGTGTCAGTCGAAATCAAAGTCCAAACATAGCAAATAGAAAAAAGCACGAACTCCAATTGCAAGCACTTTGCAAAAGAAAAAAGCACGAATGCAAACTGTCATAACACGATCCCCAATTCATAAAGCGCGATTGCAAATTGGCAAAAGCAAGAACCCCAATTGCCACAACACGGCAGCAAAGGGCTTTTTCTATTTGCAAAGTGTTTGGAGACACCTCTCAGCCACCGTACTTTTGTTGGTTTTTTTTTTTTTTTTTTTTTTTTATTCACATGCAGTGGAAAAGTAAGACTACCTGGGGGCAGTGAGGGTTTGCCTTCCTTGTCTACACTGACGCACTGACATGTTATTATCAGCTCCCCGCAAGAGCTTAACCTGCTGCTATTTATAGTGTGGAATTGTTGGTGTGACTACAACGACTTCTTGTACAGTCAGTCAGATTGTTAGATTTGTTCTCTTAGGATGTGTCATGGCATGTAGCTGCATGGGAAAAATCACAGTGTTCCCAATAACTCAGCACACACAGACAGCACACAAAGTGAAATCGCTTAAGACCACCAGGGGCTGCCAGATACCTCAGTTTGATCAGAAGCACCCTTGGTAACATGAAAAAAAGGTCCCTCCTAACAAGCAGTGTCACTGTGCTTTTGGGCGACAGAAAGAGAAGATACAGTTGAATGTTGATGTCTATAGAGAAAATGGATTACCAATTTGAATTACCTCCGACGAAAATGTAAAGGTAAATGCTGCCAATTTCTCTAAAATTTAAACTTGTGAGAACTATAAATTTACAAGGACAAGTGTTGTAGATATTTGTATATTCCTTTCAGAACTAGTACATTAAAAAGAAAGCATTGATGTGTTTGCATGAATTAATTTTGAATATACAGAGTAATTCTCATTGGTTATTTATTTCTATTTGTAACGTGATGAGTTGTTGTGTTAACATTAGGGCTCCAGACTAACTTATTTTGCTAAGTCTAAAACAATAGCCCCTAAAGCAGGGGCGTCACTAGACCTAATACATACATACTAGGGCACAGAAGGGCACTGGCGAGCGAGCACTTTTTTAAGCACTTATTGATCATAAAAAGTCAGAAATAGCGCTTTAAACTATATATAATCAAACCAAAACAAGCTGTTTGTAAGTCTGTAAAGTCAAGTCAGTTTAAAAAAAAAAAAAAAAAAAAAAAAGTGCAGTTTTTTTTTTTTTTTTTTTTTTTTTTTTTTTTTTTTTTTCCCATGCTCATCAATTTCCATTTCTCCTTCCCCTCTTCCTACACTCTGCTGCTCTACTTTGTCTGGATTGTCTTTGTTTGGATATACAGTGCTGGCCAAAAGTATTGGCACCCCTGCAATTCTGTCAGAAAATCCGCAATTTCTCCCAGAAAATGATTGCAATTACAAATACTTTGGTAGTAATATATTCATTTATTTTACTAGCAATGAAAAAACACAAAAGAGAATGAAAAAAAAAAAAAATACATCATTATCATTGTACACAAAACTCCAAAAATGGGCTGGACAAAAGATTGGCACCCTTATCCTAATACTTGGTGGCACAACCTTTAGACAAAATAACTGCGAACAACAGCTTCCGATATCCATCAGTGAGTTTCTTGCAATGCTCTGCTGGAATTTTAGACCATTCTTCTTTGGCCAACTGCTCCAGGTCTCTGATATTTGAGGGGTGCCTTCTCCAAACTGCCATTTTCAGATTTCTCCACAGGTGTTCTATGGGATTCAGGTCTGGACTCATTGCTGGCTACTTAAGAAGTCTACAGTGCTCCTTCTCTCAAACCATTTTGTAGTGCTTTTTGAAGTGTGTTTTGGGTCATTGTCCTGCTGGAAGACCCATGACCGCTGAGGGAGACCCAGCTTTCTCACACTGGGCCATACATTATGCTGCAAAATTTCTTGGTAGTCTTTAGACTTCATAATGCCATGCACACGGTCAAGCAGTCAAGTGCCGGAGGTAGCAAAGCAACCCCAAAACATCAGGGAATCTCCGCCATGTTTGACTGTGGGGACCGTGTTCATTTCTTTGAAGACTTCATTTTGTTTCCTGTAAACTCTATGTTGATGCCTTTTCCCAAAAAGCTCTACTTTTGTCTCATCTAACCGGAGAACATTCGTCCAAAACGGGCTTTTCAGGTAAGTTTTGGCAACTTCCAGCCAGGCTTTTTTATGTCTCTGGGTCAGAAGTGGGGTCTTCCTGGGTATCCTACCATAGAGTCCCTTTTCATTCAGACGCCGACGGATAGTACGGGTTGACACTGTAGTACCCTCAGACTGCAGGACAGCTTGAACTTGTTTGGATGTTAGTCGAAGTTCTTCATCCGCCATCCGCACAATCTTTCGTTGAAATCTCTTGTCAGTTTTTGTTTTCTGTCCACATCTAGGGAGGTAAGCCACAGTGCCTTTAGTGGGCTTTACACTTATTGATGAAACGTCGCATTGTAGAAACAGGAACTTTCAGGTCTTTGGAGATGGACTTGTAGCCTTGAGATTGCCCACGCTTCCTCACAATTTTGCTTCTGAAGTCCTCAGATAGTTCTTTGGTCTTCTTTCTTTTCTCCATGCTCAATGTGGTACACACAATGACACAGGACAGAAGCTGAGTTAACTTTAATCCATTTTAACTGGCTGCAAGTGTGATTTAGTTAGTGCCACCAGCTGTTTTGTGCCACAGGTAAATAACAGGTGCTGTTAATTACACAAATTAGAGAAGCATCATGATTTTTCAAGGGGGGGCAAATACTTTTGTCTGGCCCTTTTGTGTAAAATGATAATGACTTAAATTTCTTTCCCATTCTGATTTGTGTTTTTTCATTGCAAGCAAAATCAATGAAGATATTACTACCAAAGCATATAAAATTTCAATTATTTCCTGGGAGAAATTGAGCATTATCTGACAGAATGGCAGGGGTGCCAATACTTTTGCCCAGCACTGTATCACTGTAACTAATTAATCAGTGTTTGTCAAGTGGTAGGTTGTGACCAGAGTTGTTAATAACAGTGTTAGAGTATTACGGCGTTACTAACGGCGTTATTTTTGTCAGTAGTGAGCAATCTAATCAATTAGGTTTCCCATCTTTGCGACGCGGTTACTGTTACTGAGTATGTGAAGGCACGCGCCACTACAATTTGGTTGAATGACGCGGGAGACACGGAGAGAGCAGAGCATGAGGGGGGAGGAGGGAAGAGTGTTGTTACGCCTTTGGAAACGCGATGCTACATGGTTCGGAGCGTTAGCATAGCAGTCGCGTTCGCGCTAGCATTAGCAGTTAGCATGGCGAGCGCTACCTTAAACTCTCAGGCAACTTTTTTTTTTTTTACATACAGTTCGTGGCGTTCAGGTGGGTACACTTAATTGAAAATAATGGACTGTTTTGCTGTTGAGTGTTATGTTTTGTGTTAGTTCCCTCCTAGTGTGTCCCTGTGATTGCCCATTGATTTCACCTGTTGCGCCTGCTCCTAGTGTATCCTCCAACCTGCATCCTTCTGTGTCACCCACCTGTTCCTCGTTGTCTCGTTACCCCTTATCTGTGTGTGTGTGTGTGTGTGTATATAAGCTCCCGGTTTCTTTTCACACCTTGTTGTGTCATTGTCAATGCCCATGTGCATGTCAGCATTTGTTCTCAACAGATTTCACCATCCAAGCCCTTGTGTTCCTCGAAGTTTTCTATACCAAGCCTTTTGTTAGGGACTTGAGTTTTGTTTGCTTCTGTTTTTTTTTTTTTTTATCCCCACAATATTGCTTGGTACTTTGTTTTTTTTGCCTTAATTAAATCCTTTTTGCACTGCCGGTCTGCGTCACCTCTTTTCCCACACACCACCTGCCCACCCGCATTACTTGACAGTTGAGTATGTATTATCATCACCAAGTGGGCGTTGTCCTTGTTGATGCTACAATATAATATTTTTTTGCTTGTTTTTATTACCAAAAATAGTCACTTGCCTTAAACACTTCTTGAAAGACATATCCATAAACCTTGTTTGTTTGGTTTTTTTTTTAATCAAAGCAACAACAGTAAAGAGAGGGAAGAGATTCAGAGCCTCACCTGTATATTGAAAAATATATCCATATGGCGGAAAACACTCAGGTGACTTGAAGTTCTGCTCCTATATGCATGCGTGATACATCATTGGAAATTTAAAATCTCAATTTTCTGGGAGAAGAAAAATTTTGAACAGGAGGGCATTTTAAAACTTCTTTTTTTTTTTTTTAAACAACAAAAATCAACTGGAGGTGAGAGCACGCGAGAGCAGAATTAAACACGCCATGATTTTAATGAGATATTAATGCGTACTTACCTCTTTTCCATCCAAAAACTCCATGTAGCATGTCTCACCGAGTGTCAAGACACACCTGTGAATGGCCACAGCTGGATTTTGGGGGGGGATTTTATGGGTGAAACATGGTAATTTAACAAGGGTCGCGATGCAGAAATCGCAGGCATCAAGGAGTGGTCGAGATTTTCATTTTCATATATTTACCCTTTTAAACATTTTTTTTCCCAAATTTTCTTTGTTTGGATCGATTATTTATAATCTAGAATATTGGGGAAAATGCCACAGTAACGAAAAAAATACAATTAAGCGATAGTTACGAGGTCGATATCCTTAACGTTTTTTACAGACGCTAATTTTTTCATTGTGACGTAATTTGTTTAAAAGTTTCAAATATGTAAGTGAATAATTTTTTAAAGTCGTTTTTTTAACTAAATATTATACATCAATTAATGATTCTAAGCTAAAAGTGACAGATATTTCGAATAATAAATATGATTACTCACCTTTTTGTGGCTAGGTTGAAACAAAAGCAGTTGCGCGACGTCTGTAAACGGGGGTTTCCATGGTAAAATGGACAAATTAAAAATAGTTCAGTGACTTAATGCGCCATGAATCTGCTATGGCAGCATATAGACATACTGTTCTATCAAACACAACAGTTCTTTTGGCTTAAAATACAGCAGTTTATTTTAAATAGGTGTGAAAGATTAGAAACTGCTTTTTCAGTCTTGTCTGTGTTTTCCGCCATATATATTAGAAGTGTGATGGTAAACCCAAGCCACGGCTCAGTACGTAACTCGGTACGGGGGTCACAGTTCGGCGCGGGTTTTGTACAACAGGAATAACAAAAAAAGGCTTTTTTTCTGACAGCATTTGGATGTTTAAAGTTTGTATACAGTTACACTCTAGGTGAAATTGAAAAACAATTAAAAAGTGTGACCTAAAGTTTTTTTTTTTTTAAATGAAAAAGACAGTTCGGTTCAATTCAATCAGTTAATATAAACATATTCGATGTGAAAGACGTTATAAAATGGATCATGTTATAACATGTAGAACATCAAGTAACATCAATGACTTTGCCGGGTAACTAATTACTATTACATTGTGGTAACTGAGTAACTAACTCAATTACTTTTTGAGAAAAGTAATTTGTAACTGTCACTAATTACTTTTTTAAAGTAAGTTTAACAACACTGGTTGTGACCTAAAATTGGTTTATGTTGCCTAGTTGGGTTACCTAGCTTACTGTACTTCTCTCATTCCTCCCTGCTGGTTTATCCTTGCTGCGAGCAAATAAGGTATCCTGTTATAGATTACAGGGACTACAGTAACAAATAATGCTCTTAAAACAGCTGGAAATTATGATTAGCACACATACAAAACTGTTAGAGGTTATATGCCAAAGATAGGTAATTACCGTAATTTTCGGACTATAAGCCGCTACTTTTGTCCTTCATTTTGAATCCTGCGGCTTATTGTCCAGTGCGGCTTGTTTGTTGATTTATTTGGGTTAATAGGTAACACTTTATTTGATAGCGGCGTCATGAGACGGTCATAAGACAGTCATAGTTATGAAGTGACACTATCATGGGCATTACTGAATGCTTATGTCATTAACTGTCGTCTGGCAAATTATGTCACTAACTATATCTATGTCCAGTTTGGATATTTTACATCCATTCAAAAGTGAAATAATTTGCCGATAACACTAAATGACATATGTTATAAGTAGGGGTGTCAAATGATTAAAATTTTTAATCGAATTAATTACAGCTTAAAAATTAATTAATCGCAATTCAAACCATCTCTAAAGTATGCCATATTTTTCTGTAAATTATTGTTGGAATGGAAAGATAAGACACAAGACGGATATATACATACAATATACTGTACATAAGAATGGAAAGATAAGACACAAGACGGATATATACATACAATATACTGTACATAAGTGCTGTATTTGTTTATTATAACAATAAATCCACAAATGGCATAATTAACATTCTTTCTGTTTAAGTGATCCATGGATAGTAAGACTTGTAGTTCATAAAAGATAAATGTTATAGTTGCAAGTTATAGTAATTTTATAATTTAAAACCCCTCTTTATATTTTCGTTTTAATCAAATTTGTACAATTTTCAATCAAAAGTAGGGTTAATATAATAATAAGAAGAATAAAAATAACAATAATAAGAATTGAGTGACCAAACTCTGAGTAATGCCAGTTCACTTTGCATTGTTGTTTAGCTGTGTGAGAATAGGGCGTCATTACTACAGATTGAAGTGCTTTTCTTTTTGTGAACATTCTTTTTTTTTTTGGGAGAGATTGCAGTATTTTTTTTTTTTTTTTGGGGGGGGGGGGCTTTCACTAAATGATACTTCTGTTTGTTGTGAAGAAGTTGCAGAAGCGTATGCCAATAAACGGTGCAGCCCAAAGAACGCCTGTGTCCACTCGCCTTTATAACAGATATATCTCTGAGCATATCTTACCCAAAATACAACAAGAGACACATAATTGCCACTAAAAGAAAGCAAACTTACCGAAATATGTGTGGAACACAAAGCAACAGCATACACGTCTCACAACTACTAATTCTCCCACTATTAGAAGGAATAACATTAGTATGGAACGGCGCTGCGCTGCCCCCAAGCGGCCGGTGGCATTCTCTTCACTCTTCAAGTCCATAAACGGCCTCATTGAAATTTTGAGTTTGAGGCAATGTGAGAACGGCTCATTCAGTGCATGCGTTAATTGCGTCAAATAGTTTAACGTGATTAATTTAAAAAATTAATTAACGCCCGTTTACGCGATAATTTTGACAGCCCTAGTTATAAGCATTCATAATTGGAGTTTCATCCCTGCTAACTGCCACAGGCGGTGCTGTAAGCACGGAATCATCCCTTCATACCACATGTACAGTGCGAGTAATACAGTAATACCAAAAAATTCACCTGTGACCCCAGGTTTACCCCCAGCAAAGGTATAAGTTCCGGTGACAACTGAGTTCCAGTCCCTACAGAACCTTCTCGCTTGAGCATGAGGATTCTGAGTGACGGAATGCTCTGGCGGTCAGTCGGGATTCATAGAACCATAGTTACCTACGTAACCATAGTTTTTCTGATTATTAGTTGTTTTGTAGAATAACCTAGTATGATTCCCTGACCCATGTATTGATAATTGTTGCATTGCCATATTGTGAGATCATCGTTATCGTGGGCAATGTTGCACCGATACCATTTTTTGGCCCCAAAACCGATACCACTCCGATACCACTCAGTTTTTTCAATTTTTTTTTAGATCCATCCATCTTTATAGCAAAGCACAAATTCAAGCAGTGCACGAGTGAGTCTCTCTCTCTGACACACACAACCTAGTCACTTAGCTTAGCTTACTTTGCTTACTTCTACAGCACATTTGAATAGATTTGCCACCCGTCCCTTGAAACAGGGAATCGTTCCGAATTGGGAATTAAAACTTGTGTTCCATATTGAACCAATACAATGTGTGTGTGTGTGTATATATATATATATATATATATATATATATATATATATATATATATATATATATATATATATATATATATATATATATATATATATATATATATATACTGTATATATTAGGGCTGTCAAAATTATCGCGTTAACGCGTGGTAATTAATTTTTTTGATTAATCACGTTAAAATATTTGACGCAATTAACGCACATGTCCCGCACTGTCCCATGTCAGACAGTATTCTGCCTTTTGGTAAGTTTTACAGCAAGGTTTCTTTTTGTGCTGTCTAACAGCGAACTCTTGTGGTCGCTTTGCGACATGGTTTATTGCCAGTTCAATATGGCTGCATGACGTCTCGGGCTGACGGCTACGTTCACGTTGTAATGTTGTGCTTATATGATCCTTGGACAAGATTTGTCCGTAAGTATGGCTGTTGTAAAGAATGTACATATTATGTTAGTAAGCGAAATGTTATATTTTTTGTATGAGATGCTTTTTGTTTATGTTTAGTGAACCTGTATAGCGTGCTAAACTAACGTTGTTGCTAATGTAATGCTTGTGTACTTTTTTTTTTGTAGTTTCACTACGGTCTAAAGAGGACAGTGGTTTGAGGCCATTTTATTAATAAATCAGATGAAAAAGGAAGAAGTCTGATTATTAAGGCGTCGTTCACTAGCTGTCTAGCTTTGGAAAAAGTAGACGCTTCGGAGTGAGGACAGCATAGACAGATTTAAATGACAGTAGAGTGAAATGCCCACTACAGTCCTTATGTACTGTATGTTGAATGTATATATCCATCTTGTGTCTTATCTTTCCATTCCAACAATTTATTTTACAGAATATACATATAATTTACAGGAAAATATGGCATATTTTATAGATGGTTTGAATTGTGATTAATTGCGATTAATTATGATTAATTAATTTTTAAGCTGTAATTAACTCGATTAAAAATTTTAATCGTTTGACAGCCCTAATATATATATATATATATATATATATATATATATATATATATATATATATATATACAGTATGAATATATATATATATACATATTAGCCCTAATATATATATATATATATACAGTATGAATATATATATATACACATTAGGGCTGTCAAACGATTAAAATTTTTAATCGAGTTAATTACAGCTTAAAAATTAATTAATCGTAATTAATCGCAATTAATCACAATTCAAACCATCTATAAAATATGCCATATTTTTTTGTAAATTATTGTTGGAATGGAAAGATCAAACACAAGATGGATATATACATTCAACATATGGTACATAAGGACTGTATTTGTTTATTATAACAATAAATCAACAAGATGGCATTAACATTATTAACATTCTGTTAAAGCGATCCATGGATAGAAAGACTTCTAGTTCTTAAATGAAAAATGTTAGTACAAGTTATAGAAATTTTATATTAAAACCCCTCTTAACTCTTTCACTCCCAGCCATTTTCACCAGAGCAAGGCCCTTCGCTCCCGGCCGTTTTTTCTGGATTTTGACTGATTTTGCAAGGCCCACAGAAAATTCTGTTCTATTGCTATATAAACTTTGAACCCACCAAAAGAAAGATTTGACTCTCTTCTTTCAGCAGAAAAAAAAGTAAGTTCGTATCTTTTTCCATTCTTTAGAAATCAGCATTAGAAAATAGCTTAGTTTGAGCAATTTTCCAATTTCTGATGAAAAAACGGAGAAAATGAGCTCTTTGTAAACGCATACATTTCAAACATAACTTTGACTTTAACAAAGCTATTTTTTGCATTAGTTACATCCCAAACATCTGAATAATGTTTTCCTTTTACAAAATACTATGAACAACCAGACAAATAGAGCTTTAGATAGAGTAGTAACAATTTATTCACACACAATGACTGAGAGATGACGGTTTGTCGCCGAGATGACGCCGTTGTCGCCACGTCAGCTGTGTAAACTTTTCCCTCATCGTTGTCTGTCTCACAAAGATGGATTATTTTTGCATTTCTGCGGGGTCTGCTAGGCGAGCCGCTCCACGGGGGGTTTCACTCGTTTTGCACGATCGTCCAGCGCCTGGCGTCCCAGGCGTCCTCTCGTTGTTTTGTCCGGTCGGAGCGCCACCTGGGCTCAATCCGCCAGCGCTTTGACAATGCTGGCCGGCCGTTCACTGCTGTTGAATCGGCTTGTCTAGTCTTCCAAAATGCGCTACTGCCCTCCAGTGGCCAGTTTTATTGCTTTAAAATTGGTTTGGAGCATTTTTCTTTGTTTCTCAGATACAGCGGAAGCTATATATGCTTCTTATAAAAAAAAAAAAAAAAACGCAAAAGACGTATAAATACGGTTGCGGGACAGTTGAGCATTTAAAAATAAAACGTATTTATACGGTTCCGGGAGCAAATGAGTTAATGTTTTCGTTTCAATAAAATTTGTAAAATTTTCAATCAAAAAATAAACTAGTAGCCCGCCATTGTTGATGTCAATAATTACTTACACAATGCTCATAGGTGCTGAAGCCTATAAAATCAGTCGCACCCAAGCACCAGCAGAGGGCGGCAAAACTCCATAAAACACAACAAGTGAGCGTTTCACTGTACTGTCATTTAAATTTGTCTGAGCGGGGCATCTGCGTTAATTGCGTCAAATATTTTAACGTGATTAATTTTTTTAAAATTAATTAACGCCCGTTAACGCGATAATTTTGACAGCCCTTTATATATATATATATATATATATATATATATATATATATATATATATATTAGGTTTTGTAATGTCGCCTGTACCACTTTGGGCGTGAGGGGGTGTCCTTTATTTCTATTTCTGAAAGGTGGCAACCCTACTTTTGAAACAGGTCTCAAATCACTGCGACATTTCTTTCAGTAAAAGTAAAGTGGACAAAATGAACTGACCAGGGTTTGTTGCTCCGGTGAACGGTCCAGGCCTCTTTCTCTTGGTAGCAGTTGCTCTTGTTGCAGCCTTGAACTCTTTGTGTTCGTTCACATGTTTCGTCTTCAAATGTTTTATCAGGTTCGAGGTATTGAAATTGGCCGATTTAAATCCACCTCTCGAAACTTTCAGGCCGCAAATCTTGCATGCAGCCATTATACTCAACTGAGTTTCTATGCTGAAATATTGACAGACCCCTGACTTTTGTTTTCCTGGTTTGTTTTTCCTCCATATGAAAAAGCTGCCCCAGCATTGGTTAAGAGCAGCTATTGGCCCGCTCTCATTGGTCTGGAGCAGGCCAATAGCGATAGCTGCTTGGCATGCAAAGTGATCACGTGTCATCACACAACACAGAGTGTTGTGAGTGTCAGGAGATAGAAGGCTGCGTTCAAATGATACCAGTATATCGGCGCCCTATTTGTTGGTACTCGCCGATACCGATACCACTATTTTAGTGCCTGCCCCCCCACCACGTGTATCGTGAGCCTTGTATCACAAAAATATCGTATCGTGAGCTACCTAGAGGTCCCCACCCCTCTTTGAGAGACAGTCTGGACTGGAGCCCTGGTTAAGATCCTTTGTTTATTTGTTAATCCTGTAAATGAAAACACATTTCATGGAGGTGCTTTTTAAATTGATTTTTTTTTTTTTTTTTTTTTCATGAAAACAGACACCTCCACCTTATCCTGTTGGTGAGCATCTTCTCAAAAGACTGTGTTTACAATGCTTTGAGAGCAATTCCTGTGGTGGCAGGTCAATGTCCAGACATGGGCAATGGTTCAATAAAGGCCCCACGGGCTGTGGAGGACATACACACAGAACTGCCGGGCCTGGACACAGACATCTTAAGGTTAGTCAAGCCAAGTTTCATGAATGTTGTCAGATTTTTCAAAATATAACTTACTTACAAAAGCAAGATGTCACTGCACTAATACTTATTTCAGATAACATTGAAATAAACTATTGATTGATCTGAAACCTCAATTTAGCAAGTGGATAAATTTGAATCCTGCTATTTGCCTAAATAGACGAAATAGTAGATTAGGGTTTTCATGTAATGTGTTCAAATTGTGTACAGTAAGCTACAATTTCTTTCCAAATATTTTGATTTCATGGTGCGTTTTCAAAGTGGGAGACTGGGTAAAAGCACTTTTCTTGGCAAAATAGAGTGTCTAGTATGTGTTGCTTTCTAGCGCTTCAGATAGACGGTCGGTACTGGCACGTCACAGACACAAAATTAGCTTGCTTTGTTATATCCTATCTCTCACCCTCTTTCTTTTTTAACTTTACAACAGAAGTGTTTTAAAATGTAATTGAGTGAATTAATGAACTTAACTAAATGTAGCTACTAGTGTTGCACCTATACCATTTTTTGGCCCCGATACCGATACTGATACCTGGCTGTGCAGTATCGGCCGATACCATACCGATACCACCCCGTTTATATATATATATATATATATATATATATATATATATATATTTTTTTTTTTTTTTTTTTTTCTCCCCCAAAGAGCTACATAATTGGATGTGAAATCATTGCTATCAAGGCTTTGTCAGGCTGTTGCTTATCTTTGCAAAATAGGAAAAGGATTTGTACAAAGTATAATACTAGCCCAACAGTAAGAAAGTAAAAATAAGTTCATAATAATAAACTCTGAATGAACTGAGTAAACTTTTTTAAACCTCTCAAAGGCCAAACAGTGCAACTTTCATGAAATTATTGTCACATTCTGCTGCTGGTTAGATTGTGTTTTTTTTGCTGGGCTGTTAGTGGGGGCGTTCCTGACGTCGCACCTAAATCCAATGCAGGCTCATCAACGCAGCATTTAAGCACAGGTGAGCTCAGAGAAGGCTGCCGAGATATTTGCTTTGCTGATTGCCATTTGACATCTCGCACTATAGTCTCGCTACATTTGCTTGTTACGCCCCTGCATTGTTTTTTTTCTGTTAGTGTGCTGCACTCGTATGTAACCTCTACCCTGTGCAGGTATTTGAGTGTTTTTATTTTGACTTTTTGGCTCGCTGCCTATCGTCTTAGTTAACCTTCGAGTTTGTAGTATTGAGCTCCGTCGACCTGCTGTCACGGACTCCTTTTGTTATTTCTACTATCCCGCGATCGCGTGTTATTTTTTTTGTTTGCAATCATTAAACCCTTGTACGTTTCCCCCGCTTGTTGTCCGCTTCGAGGTCCAACGTTGTTTCCGCATTTGCGGACGCTAACAATAATAAGTAATAATAATTGACCACAGCATCCCGTCTCTCTATTAGCCTCCTTTTTTCGGGAGGGGGGGGCGGGTCCCTTATTTCTATTTCTTAAAGGTGGCAACCCTACTTTGGAAACAGTTCCCAAATTACTGCAGCATTTCTTTAAGTAAAAGACAAAGTAAAGTTGACGTAGTGAACTGACCAGAGATTGTTGCACCGGTCCAGCACCCTTCCATAGCAGTCCTGCTCTTGCAGGCTCAAACTCGTTGTGTCCGTTCACGCTTCGTCTTCAAATGTTTTATCATGTTCGAGGTATTGAAACTGGCCGATTTAACTCCACATCTCGAAACTTTCAGACGGCAAATCTTGCATGCAGCCATTGATTTTAATTGACGGGATTTCTATTTTGAAATATTTCCCGACCGCCGCTATGTCGGCGCCACCATGTCAACGCCGCCAAGCGGCCTTGTCATTGGTCAGGAGTGGCTATTGGCCCGTTCTCATTGGTCTGGAGCAGGCCAATAGCGATAGCTGCTTGGTGTTCACGTGTCATCACACAACACGGAGACAGAGTGTGGTGAGCGCCAGGAGGAGAAAAAAAAAGGCTGCGGTCAAATGTTATAATAATGGACCGGTAAATGGTATCGGCGCCGTCTTTGTTGGTACTCGCCGATACCGATACAACCATTTCGGGCCAGATCGGTGCCCCCTGCCGATACTAGTATCGGTATCGGTGCATCTTTAGTAGCTACTGAAGCCAAAGTAAAATGATTGTACTCATGTGAAAGTATGACTGCACTAGGGCTGCAACGATTAATCGATTAACTCCAGTATTCGATAAGAAAAGAATATTCAAATTAAATTTGTTTGCTTCGGGTATTCGTTTAATTAAAGTGACATTGTAATGGTTTATTTTATAAGTGTTTACATTTAGTTTTATGGATTAGGGTGGAAACACTGCCCTCTGGTGTGCCTCATTTTACATGGCTGAATCCAACTGCTCCCTGTTAAGACCAACGTAAGCTAAGTTTTTGTTTGGGCTAATGTTTTTTTAATGCATTTGTAATTTAATTTATAGGTATATTTAGTCGTTTTTTGTGGGAATATGAGTCTGAACCATTTGTTAGGAGCATTGCTAAAAAAACACAAGTATTTTAGAGCATTTAAGCTAGCGGAATTTTGCTATGTAAGTTAGCCAATTGTTCTTTTGTTGTACATAGATCCTCATTTATTTATTTATTTTATACCGTTTGAGGCTCACCCCATGTATTTTAATTTTTCATGTTCCTTATCCGATTACTCGATTATTCGAACTAACTAGTTCATCGATTAATCGACTACTAAAATAATCGATAGCTGCAGCCCTAGACTGCACTCCAAAGACTAATTTTTTATAGTAATGACCATAAATGTAATTAGTTACCGGCCACTTCTGGTGTATGGCAGTGAATTCCGTTTCATAGTCTTTGCTCCGAATGCTATTGCTTATACTATTGCTACTTGCTAAATTTAAACACCCTGAATGGAAAAGCCAAAAGGAAAAGACTTCTTTAAACATTCAGCTGAACAAGTTGGGGTTGTGTGTGTGTGGTATATGTGTGTGGGGGTGTTTCTGGGTGTGTGTTTCTGCATGCACCCTTGCCATTGTATCCTGTTTCGGATCATCATCCATCTGCCAGAGCCAGCTCATGGCATAAGGGTAATAAGCAGTTGTTACAGGCCCCCTGACAACAGTGGGGCCCCAAACAGCTCCTTTACCCCAGTCCCAAAAAATTGCAAGTGAGGTTTAATTTTTTTAACAAGTGAAAGATTTTTTTTAATTAGAAGAGGTGAAACAAATCATAAAATTCTGTATACAAGTGTGATAAAATGTATTCCTATTCCTCTCAGTAATTCTAATCCTCAACCTCAGGATGCGAATAAACTACCTGGAACTTGAGCTGCTACAGAAAGACAAAGTACTAGAAGCTCGGGAACTTCAGTTGCAACATCTGCAGAGGGAGTTAGATGCCAAGGTCTCCCAAATTGACAAACTCCAGGATGCTATAGGCTACAACAGCAGCTTTGGATGTGCAGCACCAGGACTGTGCCACCACCGCTTCAGTGTAATCAATCAAGGACCCAGTCGTTTCCAAAAGGCCGCCGTGGCGGTCCACCAAAGACTTAAAGCCAAGGAAGGTGTCTCTGCTGAGCCTACTTCTGATTACTTCTGTGGGGGGCTAAGACCTACTCACATTTCTGTGGTGAAGCCTATACACAAAGACTCGGAGTAAGTTGACTGCCACTTTTCAGTATGAAACTTGCAATTTCACTAAAATGTAACATTTTAGAACTGATTTTTGAATAGATTCGAAATCCTAACTTCTGTGAATACTGAACAGTAAAATTCTGTAGATATGGTTTGCCTTTTAAGAGTTTTATTCAAGTAGGCATAAGCTGTGTCAAAAATTTAGCTGTTTTTTTTTTTTTTTTTTCCATTTAGCGAAAATTAAAATACTTCTCTAAAGGTTAATCCTTTGTTTTCAGGTCCAAGCCCTTTAAAATGAATTACTGTAAACTATTATACTGACTTTGGTCAACAACAACACCAACACCAACAAAAAGCTTCTACAATTGCTGCAATAGAGCTAATTCCCTCAGTTTTAACTTCATTGTCATTCGGACAGTTTTTTTGTCTCCTATTCTGCCCTTCTCCAATCTTCTACTCTATACATTAAGGTTGGGTCACGGGACCACTACCTTCAATAGAGAAGTTCAGACTTGTCCTTCCCCATCAACTTTGTCCGACTCCAACACGAGGATCACGAGTCAGTCTCCCTAGCGTGTTCTAGTTCATCCATTAAGGCAGCTGGGACATGCCCAGAACTCCTTACCAGGGAGGCAACCTAACCAGATACCCCAGCCACTTAATCTGGCTCCTCTCAAAGTGGAGGAACATTGTCTCGAATCTGAGCCTATCCGAGATGAGCATTTCTCTCCCTATCTCTGAGAGAAAAAAAACTGGTTTTCCCGAAGAGAAAATGAATTTGATCCACTTTCATCTGAAATTTTGTTCCTTCAGTCACAACCCAGTGCTAGTGACCATAGATGAGGGTTGAAACGTACTGTATATACATCAACCGAAAAATAGAAACCTTTGCCTTTTGGCTCAGGTCCTTCTTCACCAAGGACAGACCAATAAAGAATGTGCATCACTCCAGACACTGCAGTTGATCTCCCATTTCATTCTTCCCTGACTCGAGAACATGACGCTAGAATGCCTGAACTCCTGCACTTGGGATAAGACCTCCTCCCTGACTTGGAGAGGGCATTCTGCCTTTTCCTGACTGAGGATCATCAACTCAGATTTGGAGGTGCTTATTCTCATCCCAATGGCTTCACATTCAGCTGCAAATCGCTATAGCAGGACGAATCCTCCGCAACCATCAATCCATCCATCCAACTCATCATCTACCGCTTAATCCGGGGTCGGATCGCGAGGGCAGCAGCTTTAGTAGGGTAGCCAAGACTTCCCTCTCCCCAGCCACTACAACCAGCTCCTCCAGTGGGAACCCAAGATGTTTCCAGGCAAGCCGAGAGACATAAGCTAAGTTCATACTGCAGGTCTTAAAGCACAATTTTTTCGTGTTTTTTCAACTCGCTTGAGGCATTAACTTGAAAGTCACATAGAAGTGGACCATTCCAAATCCGATCTGGGTCACTTTCGTATGTGGTTTAAATCCAATCTGGGCCACATTTTTCCAGAACGTTGCGGCGGTCTGAAATGTCATTTCTCCCAAATCGGAATTCATGCAGCAATTGTGTCAGCTAAGAGCGAGAGCAGCACGCTAGACGGCAGTGAGGTAGCTGTTCATTCGCGTTAGTGCCTAGCTTGAACTCGGCTTTTACTACGCAGGAGGAGGGCTTGACCACAGTCATAAAAAAATACAATGAAGAAAAGGATAACCATGATAATGCTTGGTTTCTTACTGTTCGCCAAATGAGCAATATTTCAGTATTGCCTGTATGGCCGAGTCGGGGCAAAACTGGCGCACACACATAAGGCTTATGTGTGTGTGTGTCATGCACGCACAGTACGTAGTAATTTGTCTTGATGTGGAGCGCATGCGGGTCAGTTTGCTCAGCATGTGTCGGACTGCGAATTAGTGCGCATGCGTGATACCTGAATGGGGTCAATGGACAAAGGCAATCTGAACGGACACGTCAAAAAAAAACAGATATGACAAAAAAATCTGAATTGTGCATTAAGACCTGCAGTATGAACCTGGACATGCCCGGAACACCTCTCCAGGAGGCATGCTTTGCAACCCCAATCTTAAATACGGGGACCAACACTTCCAGTTCTAGCGACATTGCATTGATATGTCAACCAAGACAGTCCTAGTACAACCAGGCCCTTTAAGACATTCAGGCAAATCTCACCCATCTCTGCCAATGTGAGGGAGAGAACATGCCTCAGAGTCCCCAGACTCTGCTTCCTCAAGGGAAAGTGTGTTGGTGTAGTTTAGAAGGTCTTGTTTGGCCCACCAAGGTGAGGACAGCAACGCCCAATCCCCACGATACACAGTGTTGATGGTGACCTGCTTTAACCTCCTCTTCTTTCCTCTTCACTAACAGAAAATGGATGGTCATGGTCAAGTATACATTCATTTATACTTGCATTTCAATGACCAAAACCTAATTTCTCTGGCATTATGATGTAAAGACCCAAGCACCTTACCTACTCTATTATGCAGATTTGAAAGGCTTCATTATTAGCTTGTTCATAGGGAGACTAAGATGAACAAAAGGGCTACAGGATCTTAATGCAGAAGCAGAGTCATTTGGGCTTCGATTACACAGCGCATGTCATTTTGCTTGCCCACAACACTCCGATCCATTCAACAGCTTCTTTTTTCTCTGAATTCATTATCTGTGTGATGTGGTAATGAACAAGTGTGTTTGTGCATGCAAACACACACACAATCAATAAAAATGATCTACGTCAGGCAGAGGACAAGCGGCATGGACAGAGAAGATAGTGTTATGTTTGCACTGAAAGAAAAGGCAAGGAAACACTTTTTTTTGCAGAAGGAGTCAGGAGTGCTTAAACCTATAACTAATGCCAACCCCCACCCCCGTTTCCAAAGCACACGCTTGCGCATGCCTACGAATTCACCAAAACACTGTCTAAAACGCCACTTCACTTGGCACAGATTAGGCATCTGCCGGTATGAGATTATGATGTATGATAACCTTAAGCAAAAATATCACGGTATCACTGTTTTGCAATTACAGCTCCAAAATGTGTTTCTTTCAGCTACGTATCTGTTTAACAAAAAAACAAAACAAAAAAAAATTTTTTTTCGATTGAACAGGGTTTTTATTTTTCAAAACAATATTAACTCTTTTTTTTTAAACAATAACAAAAAAAAATAACTGAAATATCCTAAATCAAATTAAAATAAATGCAGTCCTTTAGGTGAGCGTAAACCCACAGGTCATTATTACCATCAAAACAAAAATAATTGAATCATTTTCCATAAAAAGCACGTGCGTATGAAATGTTTACATTATACACACGCTCTCTCTCAACACAGACAGTTGCCAGAGAGAAAAAAACACATGTTTTACCACCGCAAGACACGCTAAACACGCTGGAGTTAACTCTCATAGCTGGTGGGATTTAATTCAATTCAATTCAATTCAATAAACTTTATTTATCCCTTGGAAGAGTTCCTTCAGGGAAATTAGATTCTAGCGCCCAACGTCGCCAAAACGTTCATGATAGAGTTTACTAACCTTTAATTTTGTATAAATGCGAAATCCTATTGGAGGTTTTGCCTCCTCAGCTTTCACCCTGTGTAAACATATTTTACATGTCGGTTGGCCCTTCTCCTCTAAGCTGCGGCCGTCTGTAGCTTTTCTGTAGCTGAAGTATTCCCATACCAGCGATTTCGTTTTCTTCGATGGGGGGAAAAAGTTGATGAGTTTCCCTTCCTTCAGCCATCGTGTAGCACAGCTGACACTGAGCAACAACCGGTTGGGGAAGGTTTAGCCTGCAGCTGCAAGGGAGGGATTTCTCCCTGCTTTTTTGGGACATAAATGACGTAAATTTTTTGCCGTATTGAAACCGTGAGTTGTCATACCATGGTATACCTTGAAACAGGTAATCGGCACATGTCTAGCGCAGATAGTACAAAAATAAGCCAAATGTAATGTTGTAGGTCTTTTTAGGATACTGAGATAAAACAGAAAGAAAATCTTGCTAATATTGGCAGTTTACAAGGAAATAATAATAATTGTAGTAATAATGAAAGCAGAGTGAGCTCATATGACTGTATACAGGTATGAAAATTCGAGGCACAAACTCTGGAAGTTGACTGGGGCAAGTATCAGCCATTTCAGAGGCAACACACTTTGTGTCTTTGAATGTTGAAAACTCGGTTTTGGCTTAGTGTCCTTTCCTACCTTTCCATTTCAGAATTAAAAAGCTCATGAATGACGCCATGACAAACAATGATTTCCTTAAGAGATTGGAGCCACAACACACAAGGGAAATGGTTGACTGTATGTATGAGAAGGTGTACACGAAAGGACAGCTTGTCATCCAGGAGGGGGAATCTGGAAACTTCCTATATGTCTTAACAGGTTGGTTCACTGTACACAAGACATTCCCATCATGGTATCCAAGGGGACAAGGTTGCTCCTAAAGGACACATGAGTAGTGATGGGTCATTGTAGGAGTAAAGATGAGACAGTTGGGCAATGAATGATAACAATTTTTATGAAAATAAGTTGGACAAAGGACCATAGCCGGAGCACAAGCAGGTTTGGCAAATACTTGTGGGTACATCTTCAGATGGGGCAACCCTGACTTTACATAGCTGGTGAATTCATGACCTGCGTCACTGCGTTGGTGTTATGTTAACAAACAAACAGAACTGTGAGCCTGACTTGATCTGCATACTAAAGGGATGTTAGTTAAATCTTGCATGCACCAGAAGAACATTTAATCAAATTTTCATTTATTTAAATATATGACTGAGCGGCATCAATGGGATCAAAGAGCCGAGGGTTGTGACCCCTGTTGTGGACTGAAATACTACTCTCTGCAAGTGGAATTGTTCCAAATGCCACTGCTGAAACCATTTAGCGAGTCCTTGTGAATGACATAATACATAATAGTGCATTCAGGATTACATACTCAACAACCAAGGAACTTCGTTCATGTCTTTGCTCTTTTAAACCTGTACTAAAGGCCACTAATTAACATTAATTAATCAAGTCATCGGAATTCTGAAAAAGTAGTCAGGACTTTCTCAGATTTCTGGAACCCTCAGCTCCAACTCAAGAATTAGTTTAGGGACCTTTCTAGTGGACCACAAGCTTAACTTCTAGACACAAATAAAAATATCTGGAATAACATCGATGTGAATTTGCAATAAATTGATTTATGAAAATATATACATTTCATTGCATTTGTACAATTATTGTCCAAATATTTGTGGACCTAACAGATTTACCTGCGCATTGTTGCCTTGTTTTCACCATGCTTGTTTGTGTCTGGGCCACAGGGGTGCCCTTACAGGGCTAACTTGTGGCCTGGCATCAGAATGCCTATTCGCATAGGCATAATAAAGTGTATGACTGAGTGGAGTTGGGGCTGAATCTTCTCGAAGGCATCTTGTGGCGCTCGAGAACCGAGCTCCTGTATTTTACAGTGATTGTTCATTTCTTAAAAAACGTTAGATGCTTAGGTGCAATTATCACAATCATTAAAAAAGACATATTTAAGCATATGCTATTCATTTCAGATGGCTTGCTGGAAGTCATCCAAAACGGCAAACTGCTCAGTGAGATGCATCCTGGAACAGCATTTGGAGAATTGGCAATATTGTATAATTGCAAAAGAACAGCCACCGTAAAAGGTGAGCATCAACACTATTGTTGCTTATGGTTTAAAGCCTCTAAAAATATAAATCTTTTCCAGATTGAAATTGTTAAATACCTGCCCACATTTATCGATTCATTTTTGTTGTAGATTGTGCCACGGTAAATAAAAAAAATTTTGATTTACCGGTACATTTTTTAGAAGTGATATACCACTGCATCACCATGTACAGTATATATATATACATATATATATATTAGGGCTGTCAAACGATTAAAATTTTTAATCGAGTGAATTACAGCTTAAAAATTAATTAATCGTAATTAATCGCAATTAATCGCAATTCAAACCATCTATAAAATATGCCATATTTTTCTGTCTTTAGCTTTACTTTTTCCAAAGCTAGACAGCTAGTGAACGACGCCTTAATAATTAGACTTCTTCCTTTTTCATCTGATTTATTAATAAAATGGCCTCAAACCATTGTCCTCTTTAGACCGTCGTAAAACTACAAAAAAAAAAGTACACAAGCATTGCATTAGCAACAACGTTAGCTTTGCACGCTATACAGGTTCACTAAACATAAACAAAAAGCGTCTCATACAAAAAATATAACATTTCGCTTACTAACATAATATGTACATTCTTTACAACAACCATACTTACGGACAAATCTTGTCCAAGGATCATATAAGCACAACATTATCAGCCCGAGACGTCGTGCAGCCATAATGAACTGGAAAGAAAACAATAAACCATGTCGCAAAGCGACCACAAGAGTTCGCTGTTGGACAGCACAAAAAGTCTTGCTGTAAAACTTACCAAAAGGCAGAATACTTTCTGAGCGGGACATGTGCGTTAATTGCGTCAAATATTTTAACGTGATTAATTTTAAAAAATTAATTACCGTGCGTTAACGCGATAATTTTGACAGCCCTAATATATATATATATATATATATATATATATACAGTGGTACCTCTACATACGATCGCTTCGACACACGAACTTTTCGACAGCCGACGTAAAATTTGACTCGCCATTTGTTTCTACATCCGACGACATGCTCGAAATACGACGACAATGGCAGCACCGCAGACGAATGCACGGTGGATTTTCTTGTGTGACAAATCAACACAGGTTTCAGAAAAGGTTGGTACAGGTGGTGAAACAAGGAAAAAGTTGACGCTTACCTTCTAAATGAAGATGCAAATGACAGAAAAATATGAGCGTGGGGTGAAATGGCTCAACAATACATCTCCACGGTCCTCCTCCGACCATCGTTCGCCAGTCTTTATAAATTAAGCTGACAATTCTTATTGTGGTAACATCTCCAGAGAAATCGCCAGCTTCGCCACGTTTTCATCATTTCTTTCACAACTTATTCAACACAAAACGCCTGCTGTCTGCTGCAATTGATGTTCTCAAGAAAGCATTGAAAGCGAAAGTAAACTCTCACCCGCTCCCCTCCCTCTTTGTCACGTCAGCCCCGCGGTGCCTTCAGGTACAGAAAAAACGTCCGCCTTATTAGAACCCGTTTCGTTACACTATTACAGGAATTATTATTATTATTATATTATTAATCCGATTTTTATTTATTATTTATTTGTTTTGCTATATGTAATTGCCATTTGTAATAGTACCAGCAGTATTTTTTAAGGATTTAGTGCAGGTTTTTGGGCTGTGGAACGAATTAATGGAATTATAATGTATTCCTATGGGAAAATCCTGCTCGACATACGACCATTTCGACTTACAAACAAGGTCCTGGAACGGATTAACTTTGTATGTAGAGGTACCACTGTATATATATATATATTTTTTTTTTTTTTTAAACTGTCACTATTATACAGCTCTGACGGAGTCCCACATATGGGCTTTGGATCGTCAGACTTTCCAAGCAATCATGATGCGGACTACACAAGCCCGGAATGAGGAGTATTTCAGCTTTTTGCGCAGGTAATGTACCCTAACGATCTGATACACAAGATACTTTAAAGTGGAAGTAAGGTTTCATATTTTCTTTTCTTTGCAATTCATCAAAGTCATGTTTGTTATTAATATTCATCCTATTGGATGCAATTTGAATATTCAGTGTTTCAATTACAACTCTTTGGTCTGATTGGCCGTCAGTGGAGCGTGTGTGTCGGTGGGAAGCTCGTAGGCATGTGGTGACTGTTACGCCCCGGTCTAGGGTTAGGGTTCGGGTTAGGCTATAACAGGGTGTGTGCTCCTCCCGTCAAACCCTCACCCAGAAAAGCCAGTGAAAACGGAAAATCAAGAGCAACGTCTTTATTTGGCTCAGAGGGAGACAGTTGCCAAAATAACAAAACAATCTAAATCTAGGTTCATACTATAGGTCTTAATGCACAAATCCGATTTTTTGTCATATCCGTTTTTTTTGGCGTGCCCGTTCAGACTGCCTTTGTCCATTGAGACCATTCAAGTATGACGCATGCGCTCTAATTCGCAGTCCGACACACGCTGTGCAAGAAGACCCGCATGCACAGAAGCGTCAAAACAAATGACACACGTCATCCGTCAGTCCAGGGATATCATATTTTGCTTTTTAAAAAGAGGACACCAATAACAGACATAAATAATCCCCGTTTAGGCTTATATTCAAAGTTTATATGGATCGATAGCATGCACTCACTGTCCGTGCAGTTTGCCCCGACTCTCTGCCGTGTAGGCAATTTTAAAATATTGCTCATATAGAGCAGAGAGAAAACCGATCATTCTCAGGCTTATCCTCAACCCATTTTAATTTTTTTTAGGACTGTTGTCAAGCCCGGCCCTTCCCCAAAAGCCGTGTTCACTGCAAGCTAGGCGCTAATAACGCACAGCTTCACCACTACCGTAGCGTCTCTCTCGCTACTTGATGACATAATTGCTGCATGGATTCTGATTTGGGAGAATGGACAGTACAGACCGCCGCGACAGTCTGGAAAAATGTGGCCCAGATCGGATTTGAACCACATACGAAAGTGACCCAGATCGGATTTGAAATGGTCCAGTTCTATGCGACTTGTCACGTTCAGACCGTCAAGTTAATGCCTCACTCGAGTCGGAAAAACACGAAAAAATCTGATTCGTGCATTAAGACCTGTAGTATGAACCTAGCCTAAGAAACCCTGCCTTCCTTAACAAAAAGAAAAAAGGTCAAATTAAAGACATTTTCTTCACCTAACTCCTATCAACCAAAAACGGGAGAAAACTGTAAAACAATAAGGCATCTCCCTCCTACATTACTGCTCAACTATTTACACTATATACAAAGATTACATTAAACAGGAATCACTGCTGGAAACCAAACATACAAATTGGCATTTCTGAATGCTGGTGAGGAGAGGAGGATGAGTGCTGGTGGCAAGCTTCTTAAATAGGCCAGGAAGTCCAAACCTTGACCAATCAGGGGGCACCACTCAGGAGTGGCTGAATCAGCAACACCTGCACCTAATTCACTCAATCAGCCACCCAAATCACGCACAAACACACCAGTGTAAAAGAGCAGTAAAAAAGAACAATTGACCCACAGGGTCATAACATTGACTTTGACAAAGAGTGGAGACACAGACTAGTACGTCTACACTAGAACGGATAATGGCCTTAAAAGTGTAATTAGTTGGACTGTACGTCATGTGGGCTACACTAGTATGCCTATTATGCGGATTTGTTGTTACACAGCTAATGTAATATTACCTGCCGCTCAATATAGACTAGTGTGTCCGTACAACAATCAGAAACTAAGGAAGTGACGTCATGCCATCGGTATTTTTAGTGCGGCATGACGGCATTGTGAACAATGGAGGCGAAAAATCTCAAAGTAGCATTCGTCTTTTCTCCTCTTTTCTTTTCCACAGTTATTGTTTACAGTTCCTGTGCAACCGTTCTGTCATTCTGTCAACAATGTACTAGCTTGCGCAGCACTACAAAGCTATGCATGATCATCAATTATAGTTGTGACGTCACACCCAGGATTGCTGGGGGGGAAGTGGGCGTCCCCTGATGCATTGCTTTGGACGGAATAACAAGAAATGGCGAAACAGAGCCAAATACATTTTCTACATGCAAAATTACGTGGGGCACCATTTCTTAGGACCAGAATGACCTCAGAATGAAATACATTCCTCAAAGCTCCATTTCTTTGTTTTTTTTTTTTTTTTTCAATTTTCAATATTTTTGTCTAAGGGCTGATTCATTAAATTACTGTATTTTTCTGACCGTGAATTGTAGTTTTTTTTTTTTCATAGTTTGGCTGGAGGTGCGATTTATAATCTAGAGCGATTTATGTGTGAAATTATTTACACATTATTGTATCATTGGAGTGACACTGATGGTTTGGTAAACTTGTTAGCATAGCGATAGTTATCTGAATACATCTTAATCCGTTAACATACCGGGCACGTTCTCAGTTTGTTGTCGATGCGTCATGTAACGTTCGTAAAATTCCTCCTCTTGTTCTGTATTCTATTTTTACCTTAAATTGCCTTTCAAGATGACATGTCTGTACTTGGTTTTGGATATTATCAGATAAATTTTCCTCAAAAATTCTACTCATACTCCAGTGTGACATGTTTTTTCCTCTTCTATTGTTTTTGTGCTGGTACGACTTATACTCAGGTGTCACTTATAGTCCGAATATTACAGCAATTAATTCTCCTCCATTATTCGTTAATGAATCAACATGAAATTTGGTTGGTATATTGTAAGTATTTATACACATCAATCCTTGAAACCCTATCTCTATTTTTTTTTGGGGGGGGGGGGGGGGGGTCACAGAGCTGGTTAATTACATTAATTAACTGCAGACTTATTCTTTTTTAGTGTGTCTCTACTTCAGGAATTGCCAGAAGAGAAACTTGCCAAGATTGTTGATTGCCTTGAAGTTGTGAGTATTTACAGTAATTTAACTAAAAAAAATTTCCTGTGATCCAAACAATCATCTTTGAGACGAATGCGTGTTTACTCTTTGCAGGACTATTTTCAAAAGGGAGAGTACATTATTCGTGAGGGGGAAGATGGTGACACGTTCTTTATCATTGCAAAAGGAGAAGTAAGATCAGAATCATCTTTATTTGCCAAGTATGTTTAAATAAACACATTTGTTTGTCTCTGGTATGTGGAAACACTCAAGCATTACAACAAACAGCAAACCAGCAATACTTACAGTAAATAAATAGAGGCATTAAGCCACGTAAGGATCAAAGTAGTCCAAAGGTGCTGAAGAATGATTATTGTGCGAATGATGCAGAGAGTTGTACAACATTAGTGCTGTCAAATTTATCGCGTTAACGGGCGGTAAATAATTTTTCTAATTAATCACGTTAAAATATTTGACGCAATTAACGCATGCACGGAATGACACGTTCATCCGTTGCCTGAAGCAGTTTACAATGACGCCGTTTTAGCACACTGAGAGCGAAAAAGGCATTTGAGAGTGGACACAGGCGTTCATTGGACCGTGCCTTTTATTGGCTTAAGCTTTGGCAACTCTTCCACAACAAATATAAGTATTGTGGCGAACAACATGGGGCAGAATGACAGGAGACGATCTTTTTCTTAACACGCTCAATTGAACACAACACAGAACATACTGTATACCATTTGCAGCCATGGTTGCCCAACTTTCCATCATGCATTTGGGCGGAACAGTTAAGTTGCTACAGTATTATAAGTGAAAGCCCAACAAAAATAATATTCCTATCTCTCACAGGTGTCGATCTTTTTCTTAACACGCTTAATTGAACACAACACAGAACATACTGTATACCATTTGCAGCCACCACTGACAGTCGTGGTTGCCCAACTTCCCATCATGCATTTGGGCGGAGCAGTTAAGTCACTACAGTATCATTTAGTGAAAGCACAACAAAAATAATATTCCTATCGCTCAAAAAAATAATGTTCACAAGAAAAGCGCTCAATGCAAAGAGAACTGGCATTCCCAATCAAAATAGCTATGCAAAATACACATAAAACTTACTCAGAGTTTGACTTGGCTAGATTTCTAATGAATTCTTAAGGCTTTGACACCATGTGGTGTATTTCAATCACTACCTTGCGTAGTTGAAGACACTGTGGAAGAGCAGCAGGGAGCCCATATGACGTCCCGCTCGGGGACGTCAACAATGTCGAGCTATTAGTTAATTTTTTGATTGAAAGTTTACAAATTTTATTAAAACGAAAACATTCAAAGGGGTTTTAATAAAAAGATACTATAACGTGTACTCAAATTTATCTTTTAAGAACCACAAGTCTTTCTATCGGTGGATCCCTTTAACAGAAAAAATGTTAATAATGTTAATGCCATCTTGTGGATTTATTGTTATTATAAACTGATACAGTACTTATGTACAGTATGTTGAATGTTTATGTCCGTCTTGAGTCTTATCGTTCCATTCCAACAATAATTTACAGAAAATTATGGCATATTTTAGAGATGGTTTGAATTGCGATTAATTACGATTAATTAATTTTTAAGCTGTGATTAACTCGATTAAAATTTTTAAACATCTGACAGCCCTAACAACAATATAAAGTTACTTGAAGTTAAAGGTGGGTAGTAACGCGTTACGTTTACTTGAGTTTTACCACACTATAGTTTTTTTTTTAATTATTATTTTTGAGTAGATTTGTGAAGAAGAAACACTGCTTTTGTTCTCCGCTACTTTGGGCTACACTGGTCGTTAAATTTTTCCTCTGTATTCAACATATTAGATTTGACTTAATTTTTTTCCAGAGATGCCCACAGTGGCGAATTTTACCAATGATATGTCGCAACAATAATTACATGACCCCATTATACCAATCAGATGTAACTATACAGTCACACGGCCACACACCAGCTTACAGTTGGAAGTCCTGTGATCACGCCGGCCTGTTCAATCACATGGCATCTTTTAAAAATAAACTGTTTGACATAGAACGCTGCCGTCTGCATTACTCGAAATCGCGGATATCAACCTCTCTCCCAATTTTGTTTGGCACGGATACACCGCCATCTTCAAATTTAGATTGTTTTGCTGCTGTTGTTTTTATGCTAACATCCAACGTTAAAATTCTGTTTCAAATGAAAGGGACAAAAGGTCCTAAAATTTGGAGGACAATTGCAAAGTTGGTGAACAATGGATCGCTGAAACCCATCTCACACTTTTATTGTTGAATGACAATTTTTCCTCCATTTGGTTATTGATAGGTTATTGTGACACAAAGCACAGAAGGCTTTGCTGAACCTCAGGAAATCAAGACCCTCGGAGTTGGAGACTACTTTGGAGAGAAAGCTCTGATCAGGTTTTTTTTTTTTTTCAGGTGTTTTTTTACATTGAAATAAGACTGAAAAAGTGGGGGTCGTCTTATATTCGTGGTTTAGACATTATACCCATTCACGACGCTAGATGGCGCCAGATATCATTGAAGCGCTGTTCTGTCATGATAGATCTCAGCTACTCTCAAGTTTAACCAGTTTGCATTATTTTATTGTAATGTTTTTCCTTATTCAGATTTGTTTCAAGACTACAGTTAGTTAGACTTCACTTTGATGGTTAATGCAGTTATTGCAATTTTGTTGTTTTATCAAAATAGATTGGTTTATTGACATTTCAAAAACCAGAAGCCATTCATTTACGAATGTGATAGCACTTTAGTTTACATATTTAAATGTTCAGATATTAAGATTTGAATGAGTCAAAATAACATTATTTTTCTCTCAAATATATTGCTATAATCATTTGTTTCAGATGTACTGTAATTATTTTCTGTATAGCAATTGATTTGGTGTTCAAAAAGTCTTTTCAAAATTGAGTCTTGAAAAAGAGGGGTTGTCTTATAATCAGGGCCGTCTTATATTCGGGCCAATATGGTATATCATATCATTTAAACCCTTGCACACTAAACCGCAAGATGTCGCTCAAGGCCTGTGTATCAAAATTGGCGGTAACTTAAAAAAAACAAATGAAAACAACTGAGAAGGGCTGAACAAACTGGCACCAAATAGAAAATCATATTCTGCAGATTGCAAGCAGTGAAATAGGCAGCCGAAAACAGTAATCGAGCAGCAGCGTAGCGTTAGCATAGTGTACGCTTGTTCAGCATGTTGTTCTTTATTCTATTGTTATTTGGTGTTGGATTTTATCAAATAAATTTCCCCAAAAAATGCGACATATACTTCAGTGCGGCTTAAATGTTTTTTTCCTCTTTCTAGCACATTTTATGGCTGGTGCGACTTATAGTCCAAAAAATATGGCACTCTAATTCACTGTCTGCAAAGGTGACTTAAAAAAATGAATAAATAAATAATGTGTAACTAAGAATAAAGTCACAGAAAACAATCATTTAAAATGACTATGATTTCAACCATTAATTTGAAGATAAATATTTCCTGTACTATGTTATAGTGGTTCGAAACTTTTTAGGAAGGGGTAGTATACACTTTATCTGTTTAAGAAGGTGCTACCATTGTATGTTCTGTGTGTGCTTACTCTGGCTTCCTCCACAAAATGCAGTTTTTGCTAATTCTTAACTTCAAGATTCTAATTCTTTTACTAATATGTTGATACATTTTTCTAGTGAAGATCTTCGTTCAGCCAACATCATCTGCAATGAAAATGACACACACTGTTTAGTGGTTGACAGAGAGTGAGTACTTGCTGCAACTGTAAATTTGCCAGGTGATGACGCATGTGCTCTGTGTAGTATTCACCACCAAAAATAGGGGGTGGGGAAAAAAGATATCCCAAGGTGATGTTTAGGAGGAGTTCAATTGTTTTTGTCTCCTCTGAACAATTTCTGAAGTGGGGTAATTATTAGCGGAAATTGTAATGAGTGAACAGTGGTGCCAGATTTGGCGAAAACAGTGAGAAAAATGCATTGATTTTGAACTATTGATGAAAAAGGTTTTTTTTTTTTTTATTTGGAGGTTTTTGGAAATGTATATGTCTACACTTCGAGGTAAAGCTACATCGTTTTCAACATCGTCTTTACTCAAACTATACCTGGCATTTTAGCGCCTCACAGTGTGTGGTGCTGTGAATTGCATATTATTTCTGATTTGGAGGAACGCAGTCAAATTCAACAAAATAATTCTAAAAACATTCAAACGTGTTAGATGCACAGTAATTTAAAAACAAATGACAATTCTAACTAACTAGATGAATAATACTAGAAACAACATAACATTCAGTATGTTATTTTTGTAAAAATTTTATTTTTTAAGTTTTTCAATTTTTTTTTTCTGTACTGTGCCTAATCTTTTTTTTTTTTTAATCAGTTCCTCTTGACAGATGAATTTGCTGACACCGATCTCAATAGAACTATTCTACCTATAATGCACTTTGCAAATATTTTCAAAGTTGTACTTGGACAGTGGTTTCTATTGACAAACATACATTTTGACATGTAATAAATAAATATATAATCAATGATTAATTATCGTGTTTATTGAAATTAAAATAGTACAATAGTATTAACCTTTTTAAGAGGATGTACATCTCCTATAATGCTGAATGGCAAAACAGCATCTTTCCTCTCTATAATGTCTCCCAATGTTAATATATTTTTTGGTGCGGTTATAATCACAACATTCATCTATCTATCTTGAATGGTTTTTAATGAAATGGGCGGATTTTACAGTAATTGGGCTTGAAACTCTCCTTCCAATCTGGCAACCCTGTTGGTGAATGGGGTTGAAAAATGTGTCCACAGTTATAAAGCTAGTGTGAATTGTACCTTGTAATCATGGATGTGTGGCCTTAAAGAGAACAATTTTGCATGGATCAAAAATATAGAATAAAGACTGATCCTGCAACTAATGTTTTATTCTCTCTCCAGCAACTTTAACCAGATGGTTGGAACCTATGAGGAACTTCAGGCTTACCTGAAGGAATATGTAGAGGAACTTTCAAGGAGTGACGAGAAGCGAAACGCTCTGTGAGTGCAAGAGGATTTACAGACGTGCAGACTAAATATTTCTGCTCCTGAACTGTGCAATAGCATGTTAAATCAGCCCCGCAATGTAGATGCTTGATACATGCAGGGAAATATTCAAATGCAACCTGTTGAATTTAATTCTTAGGCCACATTCACCCCAGATTGATTCTGCAGAAGCCCAAGAGCTGAGAAGGTTAAAGGAGAGGATTGCCCTAATACCACATAATCAACCTTTCCAGCAATTGGAGGTGATAGCGACTCTTGGCATGGGAGGATTTGGACGAGTGGAGCTGGTAATCTATATATTAATGAATTCATACATCTATTTATTTTTCTCATTGTTTAAAAAAGTTTTCTAAGTTATAGCAAGAAAGCTCTGCCAGCCGAGAAAGGTGGTGTTAAATCGCCCTCGTCGTCCTGTCCACGATCGACTTACTAACTGTCCCATCTCGCAACGTTCTACCCCGGGCCTGTGTTGCTTCACTGCCAAAAGTCAGCAGGCTGGAAGGCTAAATTATACCGGACACGTCTGCGGTATGGATCCGCCAAGCTCCGTGTTGACTGCGTGCTCCGCAGTACGTCAAAAATAGGACAAAACATACCGGCTGCGCACAACTGCGGTCCGGCAGCTCCGTCCCATCATAAGCTCTCGTGTGATCGCGCCCTATAATGTGGCGTTAAAAACAACGACAAACACACGGCGTCTGTACTCAACAGAGAAGCAGAGAGAGAGGTGGACTTGATTCGACCGAACATTTTTTCCCTATTTATTTCTGGTTTTTTTGCTTTTACCATAAGTTGGTGATACCCCATCAACAACCCGTTCTCTACTATTTAATTACTGTTTTAAATTAAATAACTTGCATAACTCACCGCCCATTCTCATAGCTTCTGCTATGGCTTTTCTTGCAGCTCCCTTTTTAAAGTTGTCTATATAAAAAGGATCTGTATCACAAATCACTTTGTGGCTTTTCACCTCCATATGAAAGCAGTCGCTGAATGAATAAGCACCTGGCCTGTTGACTCCAGGCCTGGCTCCACCCAATTTGACGGATGCGGCAAAAATAAAAAATAGCCCAAACCATCCAGCACGTCGGAGATGGTCCGCAGTCAATCCGTAGCGCATATGCAGCCTGTATAATTTAATTAATATGATAGAATGGAAACGGATTGGCTCGGCCGCTATATCTTGACGGACCCGTACAGCACACGCATCCGGTATAATTTGGGCTTTTGTCACCGCACGCATTACCACACACGGCAAATCAGCCAAAGAGTGCAAATTAGCTCTAGCCAACTGTAAAGTAATGAGAAACAGGATTTTTGCCGAGGAGCTAGAAAAAGACACCTAAAATAGCTTAGAAAATTACCATTTAGGCACTTTCAATGCAAATTATTGTAAAAACCTGGTAAAATGGCATCCAATGATATGAAAAATCATAGACTTTACTGTTACTACAAGAGGCGCAGGGCCGATCCATAGGAGGCGTATTTTTAAAACTTTCAAAACCAAAGCCGCTAGCGACCTAAAACTACACCAGGCACCTACCTAGGCATATATGAGTCAAAGTCGTACCGTAATAAAAAGTCAAAGCTGTTCGCTAATAAAATCCTGAGTAATTATTTTTCTGTAAGTATAACAAAACTTGAAATTGCTTGCTTCTTGGTCAAAAGCAAAAAAATAAAATAACGGGCACTTATCATTCATTTTACATAAATACAATATTTCAAGCTAAGATGCTATTGTGTAATCCAATGTGACGGCCATCACAAAACAGCTTTTTAAGTTGAAAATTCTTGTAAATAAATGCATAAATCCCGGAATTCTTTTACAGATATAAACGTGAAACAGTCTAGATTCTTGATTAAAAGCAAAAAAAAAAAAAAAAAAAACATGCAGTTATTCCTTTTCTGTAAATATTTCAAGCTAACGTTAGGCTAACTTTTTCATTTCATTGTTTTCACAACGTTTCAAAGTGCATGCATGGGACTATTTTACATTATATTTATGGTATTACCTTGAATCCTCGATCAAATCACTCTTGAGATACTCTTGCCTGCTTCTTTGCACTAAAACATTTGTCCTGTTTCCGTTTCCACCTAAATCCGGCGTTAGAACACAGCGTGTGTTTGAGTTTGTCACAGCTCAACATTTAAAGTGTGTGTATAATGTAATGTCTAATCTGGTTTATTGATTTTACTTGAATTTCTTAATTAGGCCAGTAATAACATTTTTTTCCCCCCCTAGTGAATTCAGGTAGGAGGCCATTATACTAGATATATTTTGTGATAGTTAACCTTCTCCATCTTGTTTTTGTTTTATTGTGTTGAGGAATAATTTTCTTTTATTTTTATTACTGTATTTCAGGTGAAGCTGAAGGACGAGGACACTACATTTGCACTGAAATGTATTAAGAAGAAGCATGTTGTGGACACCAGACAACAGGAACACATTTACTCAGAGAAGAACATTCTTCAGCACGCCAATTCGGCTTTTATCATCAGGTGAATGCCTTTTACTACTGAATTTGTTATTGCTCACAACTTCGAGAAAGTAAAGGTGCAGTTGCATAAGTACTGTATCTGTGAGTAACACAAGCAGAGCTGGATAGAGTAGCCATGAATTCAACTAACGTAAGAGTAGCGTTACTTCAAAATAATATTACTCAAGTAAAAGTATCACTAGTCATCCAAACAGTTTACTAAAGTACAAGTAAAAAAGTATTCAGTGAAAATACTCAAGTAAGGAGTAAAGGCTTACAGTATCCGATTTTAGCATACAATAGTAGGTATATATTTTTTCTCAGAGTCATCTATGTGAACTTTTACCGATTACATGACCATGATATTGGGCCAAAAAATTATACATAAATAATCGAATTCCGACTAGAAAAATCTACAGAAATTAAACATCCCCGTCCAAAGAGCATGAGTGCCCTCTAGTGGAGAAAATAAATTTCCTAGCATGAAATTAATTCAAGTTTTCCGTGATACAGTAATCCCTCGCTACTTCGCGCTTCAAACTTCGCGCCCTTGTTCTATCGTGGATTCTTTTTTTTTTCATTAAAAAAATAAAAATAAAAAAATACAGATGAGCTGTCCCAATTCGATCACATAGTCTAACTGTCCCTCCCTCTCCCTGTTCTTTGTTGGGCAGGCAGTGAGTGCACTGGAGTTGCTTATTAAAGTTAACAATGATTGACAGACGTTGATGTTTGAGGTTGCCAATGAAGTGAACTTCAAAGCGCAGCATGCTTCAATCATCGTTTAACTCAGTGGTCTCCAACCCGGTCCTCAAGGGCCCGCTTTGGGTCATAGTTTTTGTTCCTGCCGATCCAGCACAGATAGTTGAACCAAAAAGGTTTCTGCTAAAACAAGCAAAACCTGACTACAATCCACTGATTGCATTTGTAAAACACCAGATTGGTGAAAAAGTGTTGTCATTTGTCTGGTTGGAATGAAATTCTGTACCCACAGCGGCGGCCCTTTGAGTTGGAGACCACTGGTTTAACTTGTTAAACAGTTGCTGTGGCAACTCATTGTGTGTAAGTGAGCAGCTTGAGCAGATTTGAGTGGACTCACTCAATGAAGCATTTAATAAAGCCAAGCATTTTTCTGCTTTATTCTTGTTTGAAAACAATTCAGTGGGGCAGTAACATGTTTAAAACTTACCATAATTATTACGTTTGAAGTGCTTAAAAACCATTTACATACATAAACGTTTTCTTTTAATATATACTTTGAGAAAAAAGTGAAAAAACATGTTTTATATATTTATATAAATCTGAATAAATACATTGGGGGTGGGTGCTACTTCGCGGTTTTCCATGTATTGCGGCGAGTTCTGGTCCCCACTAACCGCAAAAACACTGTATATCGGTCTTTTTTTCTTTTTGACTTTTTCCTTCAAGGCTCGCTGCAGCGAATCAGTTGCCTCCATCTAAGCCTGTCCTCTGCATCCTCTGCTCTTACACCAACTACCTTCATGTCCTCTTTAACTACATCCGTGTTTTCAAGTAATGTTGATGACAGCGCTCTATGTCAAATAATTTATTTTTATACGGTGCTTTAATGACACCACGGCATTGAACAGGCTGGCGTGATCCTAGAACATCCGACTGCAAACTTATGTGTGGTCATGTGACTGTATCGTTACATCTGGTTTACCGATCAGATGTAACGATACAATCACATGACCACACGTAATGGAGTATAATTGTTGCGACGTCTCGTTAGTGAAAGTGGTAGAATGACTATCTAAAATCGCAAATTTAATATGTAGGCTAAAGAGGAAAAATGTAACGACTCTATTGTAGACCAAAGTAGTAGAGTAAGAGTGGCTTCTTCTTCAGAAATCTACTTAAGTAAAAAGTATGACATGGAAAAACTACGCTTAGAAGTTCAGTACATTTTTCTCAAGTTATTCAAGTAAATGTAATGCGTTACTACTCACCTTTAACCACAAGGGATTCAATTTCGGCCATATCACTCAACCCTTAGTGTCTGTTTGTAGCTGTTAGTCTACGAGCAATAAAAACATTTTTGTGGATGAATGGATGGATGGAATGGTAGGTAGGTATAAGGTAGGTAGATTCAAAGCTGAAAAGTAGGTTTCTCTGGCTTTTCTATGGAGTTGCTAGGGAATGTGCTGCAGAATGCTGCTCTCTAAGATCCCACCTCTGCGCGAAAATTTATTTGACAATGACTTTAAGGAACAAAAACCTTTGCAAGCAGTCTTTGAAAAAGATAAGTTCAGCCAAACTGTGAGTTCTATTTTCAACTTTCCCACACTGTTTTTTTAAGTATCTTAGTTTACTTGTCAAACTTTTAATTGTGTTTTCAAACACTGTAATAAAAAATTGGTATAAATGAATAGAAAGTTAGGATTGGATTAAAGTAAACTTTTTTTGGTCAATTTAGGTTATTCAGAACATTCCGCGACAATAAGTATGTCTACATGTTGTTGGAAGTGTGTCTTGGAGGAGAGCTGTGGACTGTGCTGCGTGACATGTGAGTTTCCATTTTATCTTTCATCTAAAACGCTATAGAAAAGCCAGTTCTAAGTGGCATTCAGTTTGAATGTCTCTAATCCAAACCAACGGTGCTTAGCGTCCCTGAATTCATCAGTAAGGCTGCATTCAGACTGCAAGCATATCTGATTCCAATTGGATTCCTACTCAAATCTGATTTCACACTATTTTTAGCAAGTGTCCAAATCAGATCTGTGCCTTTTC
The DNA here is from genome assembly GCF_030265065.1 of Corythoichthys intestinalis. Taxonomy (NCBI): domain Eukaryota; kingdom Metazoa; phylum Chordata; class Actinopteri; order Syngnathiformes; family Syngnathidae; genus Corythoichthys; species Corythoichthys intestinalis. Next base: position 22,111,477 of record NC_080404.1, on the reverse strand, counting down.
AGATGGGGCCAAATTATTGACACATCTGACAGTTTGCTGTGGCAACAAAGGCATCATCCAGCATAAAATGACATTACAGACACTCAAAACCCATCTGAGCTGTTCAGACTGAGAAGCATCTTCTCCACATCAGATATGAAACTACCTCCCGTATGTGGTTTCAATCCAATTTGCAAAAATCTGGATGGACTAAAAATCTGATTTTGGCTGCCATGGGCTGTTTGTTCAGTCTCAACCCTTAATTTGAAGAAATGTAATACCTAATGCATGTCATTTTATTAAGAGTATGATTCTAGCATGTACAGTATTTATATATACATATTTTTCAATATGCAGTATTGAGTAAGGGGGTCATATGTATTCAGTAGAATTATTTTTTAATGCATTTGTTACTTAAAATACGTTAAATCTAAGGTATGTTTGGGTTAATTGAGGAGAGATATTTTTACGTGTTTTGTAAAGTCTTGACAAGCCAAATCTTCTTGTTCTATAGGCAGATAATGTTACTACTTTTAACCATATTACACTTGATGTCTGAATTTTTTTGAAAACCAGCTTTTTGCAGTGTAAGAGGTGATTTTGCAAGGCACCAAAATCTAAATGGGAGCAATTTAAAGTTCAGTGTGTCTCTCAAGGACACGTCGACACGTATCAAACCACTAACCTTTGGATGATTGGACAACCTTCTCTACCAACTGTGCCACCCACACTACCATAATTAGACGAAGGAACATGAAGGAACAGTCATCAAGTGTGAGCTCTATAGACAAGGGATTGAAGCTCCAAATTCTAATCAGAGACTGCCTGGTTTAAAAAGTAGTACAGTAGAGTTTAGGGAACAAAATGTTCGTTTTTAGAAATATTTGATACTTTTGCGTTTGTTAACTTTTCTCCCAGGAACTATTTTGATGAATCGACTGCAAGATTTTGCACTGGTTGCGTCCTAGAGGCTTTTGATTATCTCCACACTATGGGTATTATATATAGAGACCTCAAACCCGAAAACCTTCTTCTTGATGCAAAAGGATATGTCAAAATGGTAAGTGGGTTCAAAGTGTAAATGTATTTTTTCAATACTGATAAGTAACTGATAAGTTTTTTTGTTTTGTTTTTCCTCAGGCAGACTTCGGGTTTGCGAAAAAGATTGGTCTTGGAAAGAAGACCTGGACATTCTGTGGAACACCTGAATATGTGGCTCCAGAGGTCATCATGAACAAAGGCCATGACTTTGGAGCTGATTGCTGGTCTTTGGGAATTCTCATATTCGAACTTCTTACTGGCAAGTAAGCCAGTAAATTGTCTTGTCATCTGCCTTTTGATGTACAGTGGACCCACATAGTATGAGCACAATCCGTTCCACGACCAAGCTCATAACGTAAATGTGCTCTTATCATGAATGCATTTTCTTCATAATTCATAATTAAGCTTCCCATGACCCCCCCCGTGTCACACCTAAATCATAATTCAAGGCATATTTAAAGGCTAAATAAATTTAAAAATTACAAAAACAATGTTATTTATATACAAGCACTTACCAGATTGTAGAACTTGAATGCTCATACTCTTTGCAAAGATCGCTGACCCGCACAATCTTTTCATGTTTTCTTATTATTTTTTGCTTTGTTTCATTTTCGAGCGTTCTTTTCTTTTTCTCACCACTGTCTTTGGTCGCCATTATCCTGGTGGACATGGTGAATGTTCACTTGTAAGCACAAATGATTCAGAAGCACATTGATACAAAATTAGACAACGAGGATGAGCAAGGTGGGGGTTTCTGTTGACGCGAGACACTCGTATGCCCACTGGCGGGATGCCGGGACTATTGGGGAGACAAAGCAAGAGAGATGGGAGATATACAGTATTTGTAAACACCAATATGTAAGATTGGTGGTCAAAAATGATACTGCAACTAGGATCAAAATATTGTAGCACAACATCCGCTTTTTTCCTCTTTGGCCTGCCAGATAAGTGCTTCGAATCAAGCTGCGTTATCAATCCAATGTTGTATTTCAATCAGAAACTAGAAAACAGATACTTGTAGTACAAGCACAGGAACTTGTAGTACAGGCACAGGTACTTGGAGTACAATCACAGGTGCTTAAAGTACAGGTACTTTTGACCTTAGTTTATGAAGCCTACAGACCTCTGGCAAACTGGATGAAGACAAACAACTTCTCTCATAATTCGCTGATTGGTGGAAGGCAGGACATCCGTTGCAAACAAATTATCAAAACAATTCTAATCATGGTAGGTATCAACTTTTAAAATGGGAAAATTAGAAGTATTTCCCAAAAATCTTGTTTCTTTAATGTCTATTGAAATATTTGTAAGACTAAGGTCTTGCTTGGGCTTGCTTGAAATTAATCTACGTATGTATATGTGTGTAATGCATTGTGTGTATGTACATGGAAAATGCACTCACCTTACTGGCAAAAATGTGAACATCTGAGTTGTTTATCATCAATAAAACCTCCTTAACAAATCCTGCTACGAGGTACATGTAGGCCACGAGGCTTTTATAGGCTTTTAAACTTTGGTATGTTGGATTGTATGCCATCACTTTCTACAAGACTGGATTTTTTTCCCTATACTCTAAAAGGAAAGACACATTTTGCAATGAACTGAACTGAAATTCATTTTTTTTCTCCAGTCCTCCATTTGCTGGATCAGATCCCATAAAGATCTACACAATGGTCCTCTATGGCATTGAAAAGGTGGACTTCCCCAAGAGAATAGGCAAGCGTCCAGATGACCTTATCAGGAGACTCTGCAAGTATGGACCCGGATGGGGTAATAAATAACATTCACAGGCATTATTTCAGATAAGCACTATACAGCAGGGGTCACCATCAGCTTTTAAATGTGAATGATTACCTGCTCATACTGAAAAATACATTTACTCATCAATGATTTTACTTTAAATACATAAGTTATTCATCTATTTAACCATATACATTAGGTACAATGTTCCCTCTAATTTTTCATGTGTCTGAGCAAATGCACACTCTCCCTGAGCACACTGCGACCCACAATGAGCAACATCAGATGTGTACCGTATTTTTTGGACTATAAGTCGCACCAGCCAAAAAATGCGCAGTGAAAAGATAAAAACATATATGTCGCACCGGCGTATAAGTTGCATTTTTGGGGGAAATGTATTTGGTATAATCCACCACCAAGAACAGACATGTCATTTTGAAAGGCAATTTAGAATAAAAATACAATAGAGAACAACAGGCTGAATAAGTGTACGGTATGCTAACATTACATGACTCATAAACAACGAACAGAGAACATGCCTGGTATGTCAATGTAACATACTGTAGCTATTTAGAGTTATTCAGATAACTATAGCATAAACAACATGCTAACTAGCAACAATGATATAATAATGTGTGAATAAGTTCACATATAAGTCGCTCTAGGGTACAATGTAAGAATAAAACTGCAATCTATAGTCCGAAAAATACGGTACATAGCGGCCACACACCAGTATCACGCCTTTTCACGCCTATTAGCATTTCTACTGCCCATAAATTATCTACAGGCATGAAAATCTCTCACCTTTCGGCGAAATTCGCCGTTTTGAAGTCAAAAAGGATGACCTACGTGAATCGTGTAGATCCGAGGAGAAAAATTTTAAGGGGGGGGGGTCGTTTGTAGGCATGTGCCAGTTACCTTCACGGATTACCATGCTATGAAAACGTCGCGGTTACAAAACCACTAAAATTTTCCGTCATACAGTAGTAAGTATTCGTTATTTTTCATGTGTCGAAAATGCAGCCAGAATTAGCTTGGCGCGGCAGCGCTTACCCCTTCCCCTGTTTGATGCTGCGTGTGTCAGTGACGCTATTCCAGCAAACCCAAAAACAAGCACTCCAAATGCAACGCGTAAATTCTTCAATTTATTGATCTCTCAAATCGTGGTAACTGAAATATACCAAATGAATACATTTAAAACGTTGTACACTCGTATTTTTCCACATATGAGTAGCTTCAACAGTTTAGCTTCATGAAAAAGTTTGTCAAAAACAAAACACACATTTTCCTTTCAAATTCAATACACAAAGTTACTAAAAACTTACAAAGACGAATGATAGGCAAGGCTTAGCTAGGACAGCAACTTCATTGAGGTTAATCACAGCCGCTGAGAGAGAAACAAGTTTGTATGCGGGGAGGAAAAAAAAAAAAGAGCGTCAAAGATCGCTAATTGCGACAGATGATCTTGTACTAAGCACAAATTCACATTCGCTGGAGGAGGTAAAGTATCACTCCCAATTGTTTTTAGATGAATGCATTTGCCAGCATATTGAATTTAGTGAGTAATGGTTTTCGTTTTCATATTTTGTGGTATGACAAAGTTACTGCCGTTCGTTGCAGCTTGCGTTGAACACTGCCGGAGCGTCCGGTGAAAAAATAGCTCCCGTTAAGGTAGCGTCAAGCTTGTGTATTTAACGGTAATATAAAAGCAGTGTTGTCAATAACGCGGCATCGTAATGCGTAACTAATCTGATTACTTTCTTTCAGTAAAGAACAATCTAACGCATTCATTTGTCTAAATCAGTAATCTGAGTAAAATTACTTTCCTTGATGCCTGTGCGTTACTATTTTGTTATTGCCCCATAATGTGTGTAGAATGAAGAATACTGTAGTCATGGGAGTGACATCACATGTCACATTTTTTAATCGGGGATGGAACAAAAAGGGTCACGTGTATTACCATGATGCGTGAGCGCTGGGAGTTTGCGGCCAAAACAACATAGCCTTGCTACCTCGCCAGGATGCAATGAAATAGGCAGGAGATATACTACAAACGGCTGCATTTGCACACTGGAAACACAGCCATTATTTCACATTTTTGTCCAGTAAAGATAACAAAAATATCTCCGTGCGCTGCAAACTTTGCACTGGCTCAAAAAGACTGTCCACCGCTATAAGCATCCAATTCAAGCACCACTTGGAATTACAGCACAACAGGTAACAGGACAGCCAGGACTTTTTGATACTGCTCGTGCTCAATCCTGGGTTCAAGCTCAGTTGTTGTTGAGGGTTTTGAAAGCTTAGGTTTAAAGAAATTCTAAATATCCATCTTGCCTCCTCAGCTGTAGTTTTGGCTAAGCAATGCAAACGGCTGTCTCTAAGGTTCTATAGTCACATGATCTGTTCGAAAAATAATTTGGACCCATTATGAAATACTTTGAAGGATTCCTGTTCATTTTATTCATTTGTGTTGTTTGTTTTATTGCTCTAAAACTTTTATAGACAACATTTTAAGGGCCATATTCAATGGTCTTTATTTTAAAGGGGAAGTTCAGAATTTTTTACATTAGGCTTAATCTTTGAGTTAGCCGGGGTTTAATTAGTCGTTGGAAATGATTTGAACACATTCTGTGCAGTTTGACAGTTATTTGTTAGTTTCAGGGCTCCGGAGTGGCTAAGCTAGCGCGAGTCAATCGTGGTTGAAATCAACTCCTTCAACTAATTAAACCCCCGTTAACTCGAATATTAAGCCTTATGTGAAAAATTAAAATGGTCAAATTCGCCACATGTAGGACGTTTTGCAGACGGCGGACATTTTGGCAGAACGCCGGAACATATTTCCTCCACACCTTTCTCACCTTTTTAACCCCTGACCCATTTTCATGCCTGTATCTAGTAGTAAGAGCATTTAATGATTAATATCCATAGTTAAAATATCTTAATAAAGGTCACTAGAATACACACCAATCTGACTGAAATTGTACCTTATTTTTCACGTCTTAATATATAGGACTTGCATTTGGTGTGATTGAGTTTACAAATTCAAAGGCATAGTTTTTACTTCGCTAGCTTTCTGGTATACTCACATACTTTGCCATGTGATTGCGGATTTGTTGAACTGACACCATTGACGCATTCATTTCGATGGCAAGTAAAATATTGTCAATGAGAACTTCAACTTGCTCTGGGTCCGATTTTATTTTGTGGGACAGCTCGTTTCTCTTCTGTCGGTCTTTTGCATTCTCCCGCAATAATGTACCAATCCCCAGACGCATCTTGAGTCTTTGTAATTTTCAACAGCTTTCAAATGACTTTTCTGCTGAATATGACGCTTGAGGTAGTCCAACTTCCATTCAGTGCAGATTTTTCCCTCTGAAAACTCACTTGGTACTTTGGCTTCAGTTTCACCGCTTGTTCGTCTATTTGCACATGCTCCGACAGCCACTCCATCTTATATGAACCGCATTTCTTTTTTACTTTGGCTTGGTGAGTGGAGGTGTCGCTGCCCATTCGTTTCGCCATGATAAGGGGTTGGCCTTTGCGTCTCTCAACTCCGCCGCGCGCACGCACTGTTGTCAGCTTGCTAACCTACACCGCGCGTGTAGGCTGGGCAATACAGAAGCAATGTCAATGCTATGATTGGCTGCGTAGCGGAAGTGAAACTTATCGTATCATTTCCTGGACACCTGTCACTCACCGAGTTACAACGCAATTAATACGTTTCTGTTGATTTTTTTTTTTGTGCGCAGCATTGAATTTCTTGTGCGTAGAGTAGGTGCCAGCAGTGCGCGATTGCGCATGCGCGCAGCTTGGAGGGAACATTGATTAGGTATGAACATTTTTTTAATCACATAAGGAACCAATTTTAAACGGATTAGTTCTATCGTTGAGATTTTGAAAAATAAATAAAGAAATGGTCATTTAAATGGTTGATTCATTCATTTTTCGAGCTGCTTATGCCTACTTGCAGGGGTGCTGGAACCTATCCTAGCTTACTATGGAGAGTAGGCGGGGTAACCCATGAATCGTTTACCAGCTAATTGGAGGGCACAAGAAAACAAACAACCATTCATGCACACACTCATAATTGGAGAAAACTTGGAGTGGTCAATCAGCGTATCATGCCTGTTTCGGGATATTGGAGGGAACTGGAGTACCCGGCGAAAACCAACGCAGGCATGGGGAAATCATGCAAACTCCACACAAGAAACCGGGATTGAACCCTTATCTCAGAACTGGACAACAGACGTGCTAACCACAATAGTTTCTTTTTCACTCAAGTGACCGATGACATTAGGAGCTCGCGTTCGATTTTACCCAGAATGCATTTGGGGATGATATTGTGATAAATTCCATGAATCAATTTGCACTTTGTAAAGTGAAATGCGAGAGTAAAAATAAAGCCATTCATACAGCACAACATTTCATGGAAATAGTTTACACCCACGACTAGAGCTTAGTCCGTGAATGTGTATTTGACACCCATGGCTTATCTTCAGAAAACCCATGCCATGCTTTAAATGCCGTTGAAATGACATACATATTTTATCTAGATTATCATCTTCACAAGATGCAAGTGGAAATGCTATTTTTGACATAATTCCATGTTCATTCCACGTGGTGGCCTAGTTTAGTGAGTACATTTTGCAAGGAGCAAGCAAATTGAATGTAATCTATTCGCAAAAACAAAAAATTAAAACAACAACCGATCTATTTCATTCGGTTCTTGTGTATTTTGCCTAAAAAACATGACATGCGTGCATATAGGCCTGCAAAAAAAAAAAAAAAAAAGTCTTGATTCGTTACTCCACAGACTATGTGGTGACCTATGTGCAGTGTGTCATTTGTACATAGGATGCTGCGGCTCTGCTCCAAACCTCAGAAACTCACACTGTTGTTGACCTTACCCTAACAAAGAACCTATTTGTTGTAGTGTTCAGTTATTGTACACACTGGCAAGTTCAATCGCCAGTTTGAGAATCACTAAAACACCGTAGAGTACATGGAGGACTTACTCATGAGTCTGAGAACAAAACAGGTCATTCATCTGACAGAATTCTATGTGTGTATCAGTTGTTTCACAAATAATATATTTTGGTGACTTATACTGACTATAAGTTAAGTATGTGTATCTTACTCTGTTACACTTAGGCTAAACCCAGTGGAGAGAGTGGGGAACAAAAAGAATGGAATCATTGACATCAAGAAACACAAGTAGGTCCACTTTGAATTCATGCACTGTTAGTGATGATTTGCAGTACTTTAGTGAGATTTCTGAAAAGATTACTGTACAGCTTCTCGTAGTAGCTGTATATTCCCTTTATTCAAAATCTCTTTCCAACCTAAAACAATAAATATATACGTATTTGTCTTTATCTACTCCGATAATGGCTGAGCTCATCACCCCATTGGTAAATAGATACTGTAGCTTTGCTTTTCGAGTCAACGCCTTCTTTACCACAGCGGACCAATACAGAGTCCACATCACAGCAAACCTGTTGTTCTCTCGCTCCACTCTTCTCTCACTTATGAAAAGGACCCTAAGATTTCAATTCCTCCACTTGGGTAGGGATTTCATCCTCCACCTATACAGGGCATTCCATCCTTTACCAACTGAGGATCATGGGCTTTGATTTGAAGGTGCTGATTCTCATCCAAATCGATTCACACTTAGTTGCAAAACCTGGAAAAAGCAGATATGCAATACTGAGGTCACTGAACAAGACCCCATCAGCCCCTCGGCTGCGCCTAGATATTATGTCCATAAATGTATTGAACACCGTCTGTGACAAACGGCAGGCTTGGCAGAGTCAAACCCTCACCGGAAACGGATCCAATTTACAGGCTGCAATGCTGATGAAACACTGGCACCTGTCGTCCAGGGACCGAACCACCCATCATGTCATTATTAAAACCACAAAGAACAGTTACCAACTGATTTTATTATCACTTTGTGAATATTTTTAGGATTGAGGGACTAATGTTTCAGCAGGGAGTTGAAAACCCGTCCATGCTTTAATCTTCCATTGAATCGGCTAATATGACAGTATCTTTTCTGGTCTACCTAAAATGTCCATCATATCACTGCAGCTTATCCGAACCACTGCTGCCAAAAGACCAAAACGGTGGGTTACATCAGTCCTGTTCTAAGGTCTCTACACTGGCTCCTTGATCTTAGAGAATACACTTTAAGGTCCTCCTGTTAATTTATAAAGCACTTCATGGTATAAATCCAATATACATCAGAGATGAACCATCCAGACCTCTCAGGTCATCTGGAGCAGGCTTCCTCTGTGTCCCTAAAGTCAGGACCAAACATGGAGAATCTGTGTTCAGTTACTATTCTACATGTGTCTGGAACAAACAGAGATCATCCTGTTAGCTTGTAAAGCACCAAATGGTTTAGGCTCAAAATACATCAGAGATTGTCTAGTCCAGAATGAACTATCCAGAATGCTCAGGTCGTCTGGAGAAGGTCTGCTTTATGTCACTAACGTCAGGATTAAAAACGGGGAATTGTTGTTCAGGTACTATGCTGCATATATTTGGAACAAGTTAAGGTTGAAGACACCTTTTCGGTGCTGCCTTTGACTAAAAACACTTTTCAAATTTTATGGCTCGCGCAAACGCTGCACCGTAGCTTTTATACAGAACAGTATGTGTGTTTCAGCTTTTTAATGCTGCTTTGATTGTTTTTGTTCTTGGTCTTTTTTCAGCTTTTAATGTGACATAAATAACTTTGAATTGGCTTGTGTTTAATTGTGCTTTGCTAATAAATTTTTAATATATTTTTTATATATGCAATTGCAGTTTTCAAACCTACAGTGCATGCAGTACAATTTTAACTCAATTCTACTTTAGATCATGTGATCTATTCCTACAGATGGTTCCAGGGCTTTAACTGGGAGGGGTTAAGACGCCACAAGCTCCTGTCTCCTTTGAAGAGAGAGGTAAAATCTTTTGCAAATCACGCCACTAGAATAAATAAAACACATCAGTGAATGCAAATTTCCCAAACTACGGATGTATTTAGCTCTAAATTCACACAAGAATTCACATTCATATGAGGTAGGCCTACTACCATTGAGCACAAAAAAAGATTTAATTTGAACATTTTATGGAACAAGCTTAAGAGAGTCTAATAAAATGGTTGATCAGCAGTGCAATTTGAAATATCACGAAGGACACCTGCCTTATTTAACATGGTACAAAAGTGTTCCTGCTGCACTGATGTTTGCCACCAGATCAAAATAAAATGTAGCCTAGCAAAAACATGCGCGACAGGTTGAGACTTTTTTGTCAATGCGAGTGACTTCATCAACAATATGAATACTGCAGCCTCCTGCTATTGTCATGGCTTTGTTTTCATCTTGGGGCATACCCTATATTATTACAATAGTAGGTAATCCTGTTGTTACGTAGGCTTTCAAAATTGTTTGTTGAAAGATAATTGACCTTTTGCAAACACTCAGACCATTTGTTAGGTTGCTAAGCAGACAAGCTTTTTGACTGCAATGCACAAGCCATTGCAGGCAGACATATACTAGACTGTTTCAAGTCATTTATTTCTGAGCAATACCAGTACAACATCCTCCAGGTTGATGCAAGAGGGCTTACAAAATGTAATATAAAAATTTGCAGCATGCTATCGAGACAAAAACATCCAGTTTCAACACTTACTGAAAGGAAAGGGTTGGGAATCGGGACACTAAGGTCTCCATCCATAAAATTTTACATCAAAAATAAAAACAACATAAGTTCAAGGTGTTTATTAGGACACTGTGCACTACAACTTTGATATCCAGTTTTATAAATGTTCTTGCCTCTACTAAAGCAAGCAGACTAGCTAGTTCGCATCTGGCGTTAGCTTAGTGTTACCTTAGATCCTGTTTATTTCTGAGACATTTACCTGCGAGTGAGGCCGTCCACAGTGTCTTATCCATTGAAGGCACTGGGCCTGTTGTGTTTTTGGCTTTGCAAAGGGACAGAAACCCCATAAGCTGTTTGGGTACCTCGTGTCCGATTTACTTACCTCATAGGCACACCGCTTCACAATTCTGGAAGTCCCCAGCTTGTTGAATCTTTCCGGAGCTTCCGTGAAGTTGTATGACTGGTTGTATGGCAGTTGGCAGCCCGGTAATGATTACAATAACCACCGAAATAACCAATGAGACAATGGGGGAATGCTGAGTTTGTCAGGTCATGGTCACCTAACAAAGTTAGCTAACTTATGATTGGTTAGTAACCGTTTTGGGGGTGGAGTTTGCGAAAGGTCAATTAGGTAGTAGTGGCATTGGTTGACCATAACAGCTTGCTAACATTCACTCGAAAGTTCGGCAATTTTATCCACAAATTTTCAGCAGGCTGTCAGTGGAGTTGTAGCCATCTTTAGTGCGACCCAAAAGTTCTTGGAGGCGAGATGCATCCCTGGGCTGGACTAGATATTTTCCTCCCTCTATTCGAATCCACTTTCAAGCATTCCTGTCAACGCATGACAAACCGATCCATTTACGTACATGAGAAATGATAAATACGGTACCACTGGTTTTTAATAACTATGAGTCAGCTTTAGAGCAAGCCATGCCTTGTATTCAATCCTGCAAATCTCATCCAGTGAACTTATTATGGTGACGTGATCACAACAAGAGTTATCGTAATACAGAACATACTACAGAAGCTATGTACACTGACTAGGGCAGCGGCCATATGAGAAAAGGTGTGAGTGATCGTGTCAGCTAACTGATGGACAAATTTGTTTCTGCAGCTTAACAGCCCAATGGATCACAGTCACTTTGACATCTTTCCTCCTGACACAGAAGTGACCCCTGATGAGACATCTGGCTGGGATAAAGACTTCTGACATCTCATACAAAATGTATTTCGTAATCGGCGTTTCACTTTCACAATATATGGAGTCCTCAAGTCTCGCCCCTATGCTGGAGACTTAACCTGAAGGGCAACTCAACCTGAAAGTGCCCCTTAAAAGGGACTTTAATGCACGGGGTGGAACCTTCAATCACTCGTTTCAGTTGAACCATAAACAGTGACCGACGTACACCGTTTAATGCATGGTTTATGCTTCTGCCTTGGGCCTACGGCATAGCTACGGCGTTCACTCCACGCTGTCGATGAGCATTTGAAGCTCTGAGTAGAAGTGACGCATTGCACTGTAGTGTGCCGCCCAGTCAATAGGGGGGTTTATTGTTATCTTTGTGAGGTTTTGCAGGCTTTTGCAGAGATGCAAGAGATGCACTTATGATATTTTGGGATGTCAACGGGCAGATTTGACGATCTTCTTCACGGTAATGACGCATTGTGTCTCGACCAATCACAGTCGTTCATGTAGTAATGCATAGTCAGGACGCGTAGTCAGGATTTTTGAGAGGGGCAAAATATTTTTTTTTAATTTTGAGGGGCCAGCTACACTTTCACGTAGGGCACTTAGCTAGTTACGGCAACCGTACGTGGGTGGGCGGAGCTTTTGCGAAAGGTCAATTGACTGTGGCAGAATCCCTCCCCCCTCAACAAATGACACCTGGCATTCCCATGGAGTCCAAAACAGAATTGGCCCTCCTAGACACCTGAAAGGCTGTTTTTGATGACGACGATGAAAGTCTTCAAATTTGAAGAAAGGTGCACAGAAATATATGCCTGTGCCCCCACCCAGTCACTTGAAAGTTAAGCGCAGGTCCAGTCAGTTTTAACGATAATATATATTTTTTTACGTGCATTGGCAGGTCTGTTTGGCATCTTAAAACAACTTTCGCATGCAAAAAATAAACAATACAGTAGACCACAATGAAGAACAAAAAATATTGTATTTGGAAAATACATTTAATATTGATGAAAAATGCATAATGCAAGATACAACAGTTAGTAGTAAAGTTGTTGGACAGATGTACAATATTCTTATATACATTTACCTGCAAAAAGGATATAAAAAACAAAATAATACAGCTGCATTTTCAGCATGTGATAGGAACAAAGTTATAGAAACCCAAGGACTGTAAAATGTAAATGTTGATACAGTATTTTTTTCAACCACCAATAAGGAAAATAATGAAATACAGAACCTCCAAAACAACCTTGTCCCTTTTTTGTTCAATCACTATACGAATACAAGACGTTTGAAATCCACTGTATAAAAAATTCTTGTTTTTCTATTCGAGTTACAGTCAAACTGTTTCTGTTTCTTTGTTTCCAATAAAAATGAATGTTGTCAGAACATTTTGGTGGGATTGACTGGTCATGTTTCCCAATTTATTCTGCATTTTTTAAATTTGTTTATAATTTATTAGCAGACTTAGTGTATACTGTATTTCTCTGTGCTATGCCATAACAGTTCAACGGCCGTCATTTTCTAAAGATAAAGATGGGCTAAGTTTAAAGGCATGAACAGATAAATCATTGAGCATATCTTGATAGAATGTGAGTCTGTTCAACTGCAAGATGACAACAGGAGGAGGGAAATGAAATACTGTACAGACAGACAGGCAGGCTCTTGTTTGATTGATTCAAGTGATGTAATGTTTGTTACATAATAGGAGTGAGTACCCTTCAACATACATCATGCTGACATGATAATCCATAGAAACCTTTGTTTTACACAAAATTTTTGCATGCCCTACGCTTTCGACCAAATCATACAGTATACTGCATATGCACACCAACACCCAAGGAGAACTAAATATATGAAATAAGTGGTACACAAATGTGGCTATTATAATACTGTTTGTTACTGGACATAGAATATTGTTTTAAATGTATGTTCACCTTTCCCCAGTTTAGCCAAATGTAAAGGTCACAGACTTTCCCTTTACTCCAACATACTATGCTGCAAAAACACTCTTCATTCTGGAATCTACATTCATTTACATACGTTACATTTACATACGTTTTCTGTTCCCGGTCTTGAATCATCTGGAATGCTCGGCCCCTAGTACTTGCGTGATGACATCTGGATCCAATCTTTAGATAGGAAAGGGATGGCGTTAGTCACTTCGTCTTAGTTTTTTGACACAATATACATACAGTGGGGGCAAATAAGTATTTGGTCAACCACCAATTGTGCAAGTTCTCCTACTTGAAAAGATTAGAGAGGCCTGTAATTGTCAACATGGATAAACCTCAACCATGAGAGACAGAATGTGGAAAAAAACAGATAATCACATTGTTTGATTTTTAAAGAATTTATTTCCAAATTAGAGTGGAAAATAAGTATTTGGTCACCTACAAACAAGCAAGATTTCTGGCTGTCAAAGATGTCTAACTTCTTCTAACAAGGCTCCACTCGTTAGCTGTATTAATGGCACCTGTTTTAACTCATTATTGGTATAAAAGACACCTGTCCACAAACTCAGTCAGTCACACTCCAAACTCCACTATGGCCAAGACCAAAGAGCTGTCGAAGGACACCAGAGAAAAAATTGTAGACCTGCACCAGGCTGGGAAGACTGAATCTGCAATAGGTAAAACACTTGGTGTAAAGAAATCAACTGTGGGAGCATTTATTAGAAAATGGAAGACATATAAGACCACTGATAATCTCCCTTGATCTGGGGCTCCATCCAAGATCTCACCCAGTGGCGTCAAAATGATAACAAGAACGGTGAGCAAAAATCCCAGAACCACACAGGGGGGACCTAGTGAATGACCTACAGAGAGCTGGGTCCACAGTAACAAAGGCCACTATCAGTAACACAATGCGCCGCCAGGGACTCAAATCCTGCACTGCCAGACGTGTCCCCCTGCTGAAGAAAGTACACATCCAGGCCTGTCTGCTGATCCAGAAGACTTGGAGAATGTGTTATGGTCAGATGAAACAAAAATAGAACTTTTTGGTAGAAACACAGGTTCTCGTGTTTGGAGGAGAACGAATACTGAATTGCATCCGAAGAACACCATACCCACTGTGAAGCATGGGGGTGGAAACATCATACTTTGGTGCTGTTTTTCTGCAAAGGGACCAGGACGATTGATCTGTGTAAAGGAAATAATGAATGAGGCCATGTATCAAGAGATTTTGAGTGAAAATCTCCTTCCGTCAGCAAGGGCATTGAAGATGTGACGTGGCTGGGTCTTTCAGCATGACAATGATCCCAAACACAAAGCCAGGGCAACAAAGGAGTGGCTTCGTAAGAAGCATTTCAAGGTCCTGGAGTGGCCTAGTCAGTCTCCAGATCTCAACCCCATAGAAAATCTGTGGAGGGAGTTGAAAGTCCATGTTCCCCAACGACAGCCCCTAAACATCACTGCTCTAGAGGAGATCTGCATGGAGGAATGGGCCAAAATACCAGCAACAGTGTGTGAAAAGCTTGTGAAGAGTTACAGAAAACGGGTACGGAACAAAGTATTGAGATGAACTTTTGGTATTGACCAAATACTTATTTTCCACCATGATTTGCAAAATAAAAAAAATAAATAAAAAAAATCAATTAAAAATCAAACAATGTGATTTTCTGGGGGGGGGGGGTTCCCCACATTCTGTCTCTCAAGGTTGAGGTTTACCCATGTTGACAATTACAGGCCTCTTTAATATTTTCAAGTGGGAGAACTTGCACAATTAGTGGTTAACTAAATAGTTATTTGCCCCACTGTATAAATACTATGGATCCCCTGAATCAAAAGGTTGCTCATTTTGTTCTTTGTGCTTTAAAGCAGGGCTTTTCAAACTAAGGTCTGTACAGTATTAAAGTATTTTTTGGCTGACCCTCGTATAAGTTGCACCACAATATGAGATTTTTGGGCAAATTTTGGGGCCAATTGTTGATACCAATATCACTGAAACAAACAAAACTTGGTATATTTTATTGTGATTAAAAGACAATATTTTCATTACTTGACTATTTTTATTTAGTAACAACTTACATGCATAGTAACAACTGTAAGTACACTTCACAAACAATGCCATCGAGGGAAATATATTTCTAGTTTTTGTTTCTTAACCATCTTAACTCTTTGTCATTGTCATGGGTATTCTGCCTTTGGTAAAATTCTGAAAGCAACAGTGGGTTTTTGCGCTCTCCCAGAGCACCTTCTTGAGGTAGCTTGGTGACATTGTTTGTTGTGAAAGCCACGCTACGAGTAGTTTCGCAACGAACATGTTGGTCTTTATTTCTTTCCTTGGGCACGTTTTGTTTGTAAGTACTGTATGTCTAAAGTGCAGTGCATATTTTGTTGTTTTTGTACGAGATGTTTTTTTTTTTTTTATATTAGACATCTTTAGATTATTAAGAACGTAACTGGTCTGTATAGTTAGCATACGTAGTTAATGCTTAGTTGTATGCTTTTTCAGTTTTACGACAGTCTAAATTGGGCAATGATTGGAGCGAGGACAGCGTATCGGACGTATAGGTCTTTTCGGGCAAAGATTTTGGTTAAAAAATTGCGACCTATACGCGAGTATATATGGCAAAGAAAAAAATTAAGTGTTTTTTTTTAAAGTGTATTTCTAAACGCCATTTACACTGGTGGGAACATTTTGAAATCCCAACAAACATTTTTGTGACATTATAGCATCCATTTTCAATGCAATTTTGAAGCTTCTGAATGATCAAAGGCTGATTTGAAGCCATCCACAAGAAGGAGTCATGTCATTTCACCGATGAGAAAACTCTTGAGGTGCTACAGTATACCTGAACTCTGTGCACTTCGGTCATTTTTAGCGCACTTTTCCAATTGGTGCTCACGTCTCCCTGGGCATGTTTTCTAAGTTTAAATGTAACAGGATAAACTGTGCAAACACATGTACATACATGTACAGTGAGGAGCAGAAGTATTTGAACCCCTTGTGATTTTGCAAGTTCACCCACTTGGAAAATAGGTAAGGGTCTGAAATTTCAATCAGAGATACGTTTTCACTTATAAAAACATCATTTAAATTAAAAAAAAAAAAAATCTGAAACTCACATTTTATGATTTTTCAATAATTTATTTGTAATTTAATGGGGTTCATACTGTAAGTATTTTTATCCCTGAGAAAATCAGTGCGAATATTTAGTGCAGAAGCCTTTGTTTACAATTACAGAGGTCAGGCGCTTTCTTCACCAGGTTTTCACATATGGAAACAGGAATTTTGGCCCATTCCTCCACTCAAATCTTCTCTAGATCGGTCAGGTTTCGGGGCTGTTGTTGAGAAACACGAAGTTTCAGCTTCATATGTTCCCTGGCAAACTTCAGACGGGCCTTCACATGTACTGGCTTCAACAGGGGAAGCTTCTGAGCGATGCATGATTTTAAACCATTGCACTGTAGTGTTATACTGACAGTAGCCTTTGAAACTGTGCATCCACATCTCTGCAGGTCATTGACCAGCTCCTGTCGTGTAGTTCTAGGCTGAGCCCTCACTTTTCTCATCACGAGTGATGCCCCACAAGGAGAGATTTTACATGGAGCCCCAGTCCGTGATAGATTATCAGTCATATTTAGCCTTTTTTCCTTTTTCTAACAATTGCTGCAACTTTTGATTTATTCTCACGAAGCTGCTTTCCAATTGCCCAATAGCTTTTCCAGCTTTGCGGAGCTCAGCAGTTTTTTCTCTGGTGTCTTTCGAAAGCTCTCTGGTCTTGCCCATGGTAGCAGTTAGATTATGACAGACTGTGGGGTGCACAGGTGACAATAATGAGCTCAAACGGGTGGCGGACGTGTGGGACCCATTGGGTATAGGTGGACTTTCTTTAGGGTAAACTGACAACTCTTTGAGTGTCAATGTGAGTTCGGGATTTTTTTTATTTTTTAGATTATGTCTCTATAAGTGGAAATGCATTTATGATTAAAATTTCAGACCTCTGCCAATTTTCTAAGTGGGTGAACTTGCAAAATCACAAGGGGTGCAAATACTTCTGCTACTCACAGTACTGTATGTGTATGTGAAGTGCGAGTATGATTGTTGTCCACTCAGGGTCACCATCCTCGTGTGACAGTGTTCCTACCATGTTTAATTTTTTTTTTTTTTTTTTTTACCCATTAGCCTTTTTACGGATCTTGTCCCCACTAGGCCAAAACTGTGGCCGTTGTATTTTGGCCATTCATTCTTCTAAATTCAGGTTTTGCAGGTCTTTGCAAACTTGCTCATACGGTGCACAATAGGAACAAGCATATGCCATTCACCCTTCTTACTTTTCTTCAAATTGTTACACTGCATTTATTGGGTAGATTTTATAGGTTTATTTTTGTAGTGCAACAGCTTTGCCAGCTCAGTTCATGAATTAAATATATACATTGAATGGAGAAAATAACAACAACAAAACAAATTGATTTGGAACTTCTTGGTTTTTTGTTTGTTTGTTTGTTTGTTTGTTTGTTTGTTTGTTTGTTTGTTTGTTTGTTTTTTACACAGATTACAAAATGCAATGTAAAATGAGGTATTGAAACAAGTTTTGATGATACAGGTACGACTTATCAGTTGTACTAATTAAAACTCAACGTTTTATTGTACTCGTAACAACTGGGTCATTCTACCGAATAAATGAACAAAATATTTTTCTGTTACTTATGTTAGTTATTAGTTAGTTTTAGGTAATGAACTGTTTTCCAGGTCTATTTTAATGTGTCTGTTTTTATCAAAGTATACTTTTACTGATTTTACAGGTTTTATCAAAGTATACTTTTACTGATTTTACAGCTTAGTCAGATGGGCATTTCCTTTTGATAGAGTAAGTTTAATTGGCCTTAACAATTAATAATATGGTCCATTGAAAACAGTCCCCCCCGTCAGGAGTCCCTGTAACCATAATTTGAAGAACCCCTGATTTCGAAGTCACAATTCACATTTGTCCTACAACTATGATTTACTCTTTTTGAGTACATTAAAACCTACATTAAAACAAAATTTCCTTTCAAACCCTGTCTCATTATAACTATTTCCATTATTCGTTTAGAAAAATGTTAAAGGTTGACTCGCATTCCACATCGGACTGTGTTTGTCATTTCACTGTACATTATGTGTAGCATATTAATCTGTCAACAAACCTTGAAACTGAATTAGTACGGGAGAGTAAAGTTGGAACGGATTTGCATTACCTTGCTATTTATTGTAGCCAAGGGATGTACGATTTGTTGGAGTGTCCCAAGACAATCATGGAATTCCTATTTCTGTCAGCAGGTTCCTTTTGTCCAAGATCAGGCCTGTAGAGTATAAACATGAATGTTAAATTTTTGTTCATCCTTTTTCTGTACTGAACAAAAACAAACCACAATGGGAGTTTTGAGCGTTTGAACATTTTGTTATTCTTGTTTTTAGCCACATGCTAACAACACGCTATTGCTATAAAGCTGTTTACTTGGATTTTTTACAAATCACCAGTTTTAGAACGATATACGATATCGATTATGATTTGGTTCGATACAAGAGTGGTATTGGGGCTTGTGGCTAGCTAGTGAAAGTATAACGGTGACAATGATGGTATACTTATCGCTGATTGGACAAATCTACTGGAAAGGGTAGGTACTGATAAACTAGGAAGCTATTCACTTCTGGCGTGGAATTGGAAAATGAGCATTACCAAAGATGCGAACGTGGCTTCTGCTATAAATGAATATTTTTATTAACCTTAACGGTAGATCCGTCCAATCAGCGATGAGTGTACTTTTTGACTAATGCTTACAAATTCCGGTTCCTTAATGTAATTTTATTTTGGGATTTGCCGTTGTGTTCTCTGATTTGTCGTTATTTTTTAATTTACTGTTGTGTTTTCTGATTTGTCGTGTTTTTTTATTTGCCGTTTTGTTTTTTTTGACTTGCCATTGTTTTAATGATGTGCCGTGGTGTTTTTTGATTTGCCGTTTTGTTTTTAATTTGCTGTTCTGTTTTTTGATTTGCTGTGGGTTTTTTTTTCATTTGCCATTTTAATTTTTGAATTTGACATTTACATTTTTGAATTTGCCCGTTTTAATTTTTGATTTGTCGTTGTTTTTTGATTTGCTGTTTTGTTTTTTATTTTGCCGTTTTGTATATTGAGTTGCCGTTATGTTGTGCACTTCAGGGCCACTGTAAAAAGGTTTTTATAAAGGAAAGATGCTAATTTAGGAATGGACACTGGACAAAATTTATTGAATAGCGAACAAAAGGATGCAAAGATTGTTTTCTCTCGGAAAGTCTGGTGCGAGGCAATAAGCAAAAGCTATCTTTCATAGGCTGTAAAGAAGAACATAACGGGATTAACTTTCGTCACGGATGCAGTGATAACTACTCCAATACAACAAGCCCAAGTGTCACATTTAATTAATTAAAATACTATTATAAAATGTGTTTTTCTTCATAATACTGTATAATACTAATACGTATATACTATAATACTATAATACTGTATTGGCTACAGATATTCATTTTTACATTTTTTGCTGGTGGTGTGCCTTGGGATTTTTTTTTTTATATATATAATGAAAAAAGTGTGCCATCGCTCAAAAAAGGTTGAAAAACACTGCTTTGAGCAACACGGAAGCTTTGTAAAATAGAAGAACCTGAAGAAATGGACACATATTAAAAATACGATACCTTGGATATAAATGTTGCTCACACATTCTGTACAAGAGGGGTGTGCTCACCTGTACAGCTGTGGACAGGACATCTTTAGTGGGGTTCTGACTAATCCTAGTTTGCTCTTATTCCTCACATTCGTTCTTTTCACCAGGTGCTTGACTCTGTCCCATGTGTCATAATCACCGATCTGATGCAGAAGAGCAAACCATTCAATACAATATTCCAAGCTGAAGCAACTCATGCTGCAATAATTTTGTAGGGCAAATTTGATTTACAGTTCAGTACAGTACAAACTGACAAAAACCATTTGTATGTAACAGGAGTGGGAACTTCTGGGCACCTTGCAATACGGTCCGATTTTCGATACAAGGCTCAATACAGCAAAAAGAACAATTATCAAAACATGGTGAAATGATTCTAGGATATTCTACAAAACAACTAATAAACAGAATAACAAGCTATTTTTCTTTATCTGCTGCGAATTGGAATGAGTTTGAGATCTGAGTTGAGATCTCTAGTAGACGTCCAATCTGTTTGACCTGGGAGTGTGGCAGCAAATGAACACTCATTGCGCCGTCAGTGGGAGCTAATGTCAGGCAGTTTTAAATCAATATATACAGTGCCCTCCATAATTATTGGCACCCCTGAAAAAGATGTGGTTTTTAGCTTCTAATATATATTTTTTTATTCAAATAATATGGGACCTTAATGAAAAAAAAGAGAAAAATCCAACCTTCAATACAAGTGCATTCATTCATTGGGGAAAAAATCCCACATAAAGAAAAAATTATTTGACATCAAATAATGCATGTCACAATTATTAGCACCCCTGGTGTTAATACTTTGTACAACCCCCTTTTACCAACAAAACAAGGTCTGGGGACTGAGATGGCCATGGGAGGAGCTTGATTTTGTGTCTGGTGAACCATTTCTGTGTAGATTTGGCCATATGTTTAGGGTCATTGTCTTGCTGAAAGACCCAGTGACGACCCATCTTCAGCTTTCGGGCAGAGGGCAACAGATTTTGATTTAAGATGTCCTGGTATTTCAAAGCATTCATGATGCCATGCACCCTAACAAGGTTCCCAGGGCCTTTGGAAGTGAAACAGCCCCACAGCATCACTGGCCCACCCCCATACTTCACAGTGGGTATGAGGTGCTTTTTAGCATACGCATCTTTCGCGCCACGCCAGACCCACTTAGAGTGTTTGTTGCCAAAAATCTCAATCTTGGTCTCATCTGACCAAAGCGCACGGTCCCAGTTGAAGCCTGGGATTTTTTCCCCACTGAATGAATGCACTTGTATTGAAGGTTGGTTTTTTCTTTTTTTTTCCATTAAGGTCCCATATTATTTGAATTAAAAAAAATATTAGAAGCTAAAAAACATCTTTTTCAGCAGTGCCAATAATTATGGAGGGCACTGAAAATTCTTGGTGGAAGCATATCAATAACCTTTTGGGCTACAAAGTATCGCGACATATTATCTTTTCGATATGTTGTCACACCCCTAATACATTATATGGACATGACTCACCGGCTGAAAAGTGACTGAAAGCCTTCCGGTGCCCTCCCGGAGTAGGCTATCCCCGTCGTAGCAATTTATTTGGTTAAGACTTCTCTTCCACAGAGGGATTGGTGTCATTCTGTCAAAGCTCGTGTCTGTAATTAAGAGCAGAATCGGTATGCTTTGACAATCTGCTCTCATAGATGTGTCCACACTGTGTAACGTCACACACAAAAAGCCTGAACTTGAACATAAACGACACGTTTAATAAGTCGAATGAATAAGTCTAAACGTTTTGTGAAGGTGCTGCCTTTTATGGAACTCTTCTGGAAGGAAATGTTTTTGTTTATACATTTGCTTGTATGAATCTCATAACACCTTATAATGTATTTTGACCATTTAGTAAAAAAACGTCACAAAACTGGGGAGTGATGTAACCTCTTTCTTTAAATCAATTGACCACATGCACTGTATGTGTAAAAACAATATAATGCATCTGGGTAAAAATGATGATTTGACCCCTTTGACCCTTTTGTGATAACATCACACAAGTGCTGGGAAATTGAACTGTGGTAAGCAATTTTATTTTTTACCTCCTTTAAATATCAGATTTTGCAGTTTTATGAAGGTTGATTGGACTGTGTCCACTCTGTTAAAGTTATATATCAAAGACATGAATTGAACTGCATCATTTTTGTAAAACTACTGTATAGCTTTCTCATCAAGTATTTAAAGTCATGTTAGCCCTCAGCCTAACTTTGCGAGCATAACAGCAAATTTTAGCACAAAATGTCCCCTCTGTCAGTGTCCACTCTGTTACGTCCAAATGGCACCCTATGAAAAATAATGACCTGGCTTTAAAGGAAACCTCGGACTTAAAGACTTGTAGGCTCTAATAAGCCACAATTGTTCTCTTTTTCTAAAATATGTTATTACAAACACATAAACTATTGCCATTGATTTAAAAATCTATATTATTTAGTACATGTTTTGACCTACGGAGGGCGCCATGTTTTAAGCATGCAATGGAAGTTCAGGGTGATGACGTAGATCAGGGGTCCCCAAACTTTTTCCTGTGAGGGCCACATAACTTTTCCCTTCTCTGATGAGGGGCCGGGTCAGTTTGTAACAGAAAAAGTGTGACGATTGCAGGAGTGCCTAAATGTAAAGATTTATTGTTTTTCAGAAAGCCACAATCAAATAACCCTTTCTGGATTCTTCACGGAACAAAAGTAAATAAAATAAAAACATAATATAATATAATATAATATAATATAATATAATATAATATAATATAATATAATATAATATAATATAATATAATATAATATAATATAATATAATATAATAGATAATAACCAAATAACCCTCTCTGGGTTCTTCACAGAAAAAACCCAGGAAATAAATAACACTATTGAAAAAAAAAAAAAAATTTGTTCAGGGGGCCGGACCAAATGTGGAGGCGGGCTGTACCCAGCCGTACCCCAGACTTAGATTGTCACTGTCACTCGACGAATACTACCGGGTTATTACGATTCCTTTTACGCGGCGAGACGTCCAACACATGCACTCATTGGCTAAAAGCGGAGTACTTACTATTTGTGTTTTTGAGTCTTTTATTACCTTTTCATTGCCTCAAAATACTTTTTTGCACGTGTTTCCCTCTCATACTTTTAAGCATTGTGTTTTCTTGTGGTAGCTTTAAAGCAGATTGCTGATCTGTTGACCACATTAGTCATCTAAACCAGGGGTGGGCAAACTATTCCACAAAGGGCCGCAGTGGGTGCAGGTTTTTGTTGCAACCCATTAAGAGGACACTTTTTCACCAATCTGCTTTTTTACAAGTGCAATCAGTCGATTGCAGTCAGGTGCTTCTTATTTCTGCTGAAACCGCGTTGGTTAAACCATCTGTGCTGGGTCATTTGGAATAAAGACCAGGACCCACTGCGGCCTTCGAGGACCGGTTTGACCACCCCTGATCTAAACAAAGCAAGCTGAAAGCGCACAGTAGTACTTTGCGTGTCAAATTAGCTTCTTGTAGCACATTTCGCCGGTGTAGCACATATTGTCGGAATTTTTCATCTCGTCTTACCCCGTCTTTCCTGTTCATTTTGCTTTTGCTGCTCGTTTTGTGAAACACTGGCAGTGATGTCATGCTCATTAATGTTCCTCTCGGGTTCAAATTGTAAGGGTTGAACAGATTACATGTTTATGTCGCTAGAGTCATACTCTGGAAGCCCGGCAGCGTAATCCAGTGACGTCACCGCCCTGCGACGTCAACAACAATGGCGACCTACTAGTTAAACTAATTTTACAAATTGTATAAATTCTTTTAAGAACTACAAGTCCTTCTATCCGTGGAGCCCTTTAAATAAAAGCAGTTTTCCCTAAATGAGTCACATATGAGTGATCCTTTTTCAGTGGTTTAACTTTACTGTCATTTTAGGACCCAAAGCAGGCTTCAGGGAGTTAAAAGGAGTAATTTATGACTATTTTGACATTTTCCTTCCACCAACATGTGCATGGAAAATATAATCTCCTAAGAATTCAGAGTCTTTATCTAAGCATGACACACAAATGAAGCCTCCCAAAGTGATTTATTGATATTTAAAGAAAATGCATTTGTTCTAGATTTCCCCTTTTTTTGCCGTACAAATGTCAGAATGCATATTTCATAATATATTCAAATTTTAGCTCCATGAATCTTTATGTGATTCAATTTCCATCTGGTAAATGAGCAGCCCTTATAGGGCGTTCCGGAGTTATTCACTCCTTTATCTCAAACAGCGGCAACACACTCCTGGTTTTCAGAACTCTGATCTTGATGCCAAATGTTCTGCCTTTCAGAGGAAGAAGCAAGACACTCCACTGACCATGGGGCAAAATACAGTATGTTCCTTTCATGAGGAGGATTCCAGGAATTCTGCCTTATGCCCTTGCCATAGTTATACTTTCCCTGCAGGACCACATAGATGTCAACCTACAGTGGTATGAAAAAGTATCTGAACCATTTGGAATTTTTCACATTTTTACATAAAATCCCCATCAAAGGTGATGTGATCTGATCTTTGTCAAAATCACACAGATGAAAAAAAACTCTGCTTTAACTAAAACCACCCAAACATTTACAGGTTTTCATATTTTAATGAGAATAGTATGCAAACAACGACTCAAGGGGGGAAAATAAGTAAGTGAACCATCACATTTAATATTTTGTGCCCCCCCTTTGGCCGCAATAACTTCAACCAGATGCTTCTTGTAGCTGCAGATCAGTTTGGCACATCGATAAGGACTAATCTTAGCCTATTCTTCTTTACAAAACTGATGTAGTTCAGCCAGATTCCTGGGATGTCTGGCATAAATTGTTGTCTTTAGGTCATGCCATTGCATCTCGATGTGGTTCAAGTCTGGACTTTGACAAGGCCACTCCAGAACATGTATTTTGTTCTTCTGAAACAATTCTGAAGTTGATTTACTTCTGTGTTTTGGATCATTGTCTTGTTGCAGCATTCATCCTCTTTTTAGATTCAACTACTGTATCTGACAGACGGCCTCAGGTTTTCCTGCAAAACATCCCGATAAACTTTTGAATTCATTCTTCCATTAATATGATTGCAAGTTGTCCAGGCCCTGAGGTAGCAAAACAGCCCCAAATCATGATGCTCCCTCCAACATGCTTCCTGGTGGAGATGAGGTGTTGATGTTGGTGAGCTGTTCCATTTTCCTCCACACAGAATGTTGTGTGTTACTCCCAAACAATTCAACTTTGGTTTCATCAGTCCACAAAATATTTTGCTTAAACTTCTGTGGGGTGTCCAATTGCCTTTTTGCGAACATTATAATGAGCAACAATGTTTTTCTTTTAGACAGCAGTGACGTCCTTTGTGGAGTCCTCCCATGAATGCCATTCTTGGCCTTAGTTTTACATATAGTTAATGTGTGCACAGAGATATTGGACCGTGCCAGTGATTTCTGTAAGTCTTTAGCAGACACTCTAGGGTTCTTTTTATACATCTCTGAGTATTGTGCACTAAACTCTTGGCGTCATCTTTGGTGGACGGCCACTCCTTGGGAGAGAAGCAACAGTGCCAAAATCTCTCCATTTGTAGACAACTTCTCTGACTGTCGATTGGTGAACATCCAGACTTTTACAGATGGTTTTGTATCCTTTCTCAGCTTTATACAAATCAACAATCCTTAAGCACAGGTCTTCAGACAGCTCTTTTGAGCGAGCCATGATGCACATCAGACAATGCTTCTCATTAAGACATTTCTTACCAGGTGTGTATTTTATAGTGGGCTGGACAGCTTTAAACCACTCATCAATGATTAGGCAGACACCTGACTTAAAATGTTAGGTAAAAATGGGTTTAAATTGCTCTTTAAGTCTCCTTAGGCAGAGGGTTCACTTACTTATTTTTCCCCCTTCTGTCATTGTTTGCATGCTGTCTTCATTAAAATATGAAAACCTATAAATGTTTGGGTGGTTTTAATTAAAGCAGACACAGTATTTTCATCTGTGTGATTTTGACAAAGATCAGATCACATTTGATGATGATTTTATGCAGAAATGTGAGAAATTTCAAAAGGTTCAGATAATTTTTCATACCACTGTATAACTTCCTCAGGCAGTCTGAGGCTCACTGAAAACACTGCAGTAAAACATGGGGCTGATTACAACATTCCCACTTGAATAATATAAACATTTGCTGGTGTCTGATGACAAGGTAAGCACTGAAATGGAAAAGCATGAGAGGTTGCTGTAGGGTCAGGATTTGGAAATACAGTATACCATTAATACATATGATATGATACATGAGATCAACTGTAGAAATTAAAGCAATATGGTAATGTTTGAAAGGTTATCAAGGGTCAGCAAGTTACTCTTTTACCGTATTTTCGGATTATAAATCGCACCAGCCAGAAAATGCGCAATGAATAGGGGGCGGGCAAAGTTGCACCGGAGTATAAACTGCATTTTTGGGGGAAGTTTGTGTGATAAAAAAATCCAACATCAAGAGCTGACATATCATCTTGAAAGGTGATTTAAAATCCAAATAGAATAAAACAAACAGGTGAATAAGTACCGTATGTTAACAGCATGTTCAACTCTTCTCAGTTGTTTTTATAAGTTACTGGCGATGTTGAAACACAGGCCTTGAGCGCCCTCTTGTGTTTCAGTGTGAAAATAAATTGCACCAGAGTGTAAGTCGAACCCCTGACCAAACTGAAAAGTAAAAATGCGACTTAGTCTGAAAAAATACAGTAATTGGAAGTTCAGACCACTTAATTGGTATCCACTTTCTTTATAACAATACACAAAATTATTCATTTTTAAATGATCTGTTAAACAAAGAGAAAAATATACAAGAGGTAACTACTAAACCCCTTTACTCTTGTCTTTAAGCTGTGTGCACAATCACTGCCAATTTATAGAAAAAATTCTAGCAACACAATACTATAATGACTGCATTACTCTTCTTGAAAATAGTTTACATGCAGAATGAAAACAGCAAATAAAGCAATGGCATTTTATTTGCCTAAAAACACATAGTAGCAAACTTGAACTGACAGCAACATGCTCATTTTTTAATTCTTCCAAAAAATGTAAATGAAAACATACTACAAACATAGTACATACTACTATGGGACGATATGAGTGGGTTCCGGGAGACCTCCGGGATGGTGGACAGATCTGAGAGTGTTCCACTGGGTGACAAAACATCCTCAAAGGCCAGATTGGCTGCACCACAGCTGCAATGGTGTAGGAAGAAGTCCTGTGATATATAAGCAGTATGTTATTCTTGCTTATTTTATGCTTTGTGTCGTCACTACTTGTAGAAACCTTACTATTGTATAGCTGAATTTGATCGATTGAATATTTTTCAATCTATAGTATTTGTTTTTAATTATTATCTTTGAGTCATCATTATATTAGGAGTAGGGCTGCAGCTATTGATGATTTCAGTAATCAATTAATTTATGGATGAATTAGTTTGATTAATCGAGTAATCAGATAACAAACGTTTAATTTGTTGCAGAACAAAATTAGAAGATGCAATACAAAGAAATAAGTGTGTATGCTTGCATTAATATTTATGTTGACCTGCACATCCATTGGCGCCAAGATTACACTTTAAAGAGAGCATTAAATGCAAATACAAAATAAAAAACCCTGACTGTTTCTTCAAACTATACAGAATTGCGCTTTCATTTCACAAGAGCAATAAATCCATTTAAAAATAAATTAATTTAAAAATGAATTAAAATACCTGAGATTATCATCAAATGGTATAAAAAATGAGGATTATAGTAAAACAAAATAGCAAAAAAATTGGAGTATAATTAGTCAAATTGATATGTAATTTTAAGATCGTAATAAATTTGCATTGCAAAAGTCTTCACTTTTTTTTGAACAAATTGTTCAAGAACATATTCCCACAACAAAAGTCTAAATATGCCTCAAAACTAAATCATAAATGCATACACAAATATGATATAATATAATATAATATAATATAATATAATATAATATAATATGAATAACATACCGTATTGGCCCGAATATAAGACGGTGTTTTTTGCATTGAACTAACAGTGAAAAAGAGGGGGTCGTCACATATTCGCGGTCGAGACATTATACCCATTCACGACGCTAGATGGCGCCAGATATCATTGAAGCGATGTTCTGTCATGACCAGTGTTGGGCACGTTACTTTAAAAAAGTAATTAGTTACATTACTCACTACTTCTTCCAAAAAGTAACTGAGTTAGTAACTGAATTACTCTATAGTAAAAGTAACTAGTTACCAGGGAATGTAACTATTTCCGTTACTTTAAAAAGAACTTGTTGTATGTCAAAGAATTTGAAATTTTCTGAGCAGTATTCGAGTCAGTGGAATAGAGAAGAACAGACAGGTAGTTAACTTGTTAGGTAAAAGAACTTGTTATATGTCAAAGAATTTGAAATTTTCTGAGCAGTATTTGAGTCAGTAGAATAGAGAAGAACAGACAGGTAGTTAAGTGGTTAGGTGCTTCAGCAGATTTGAATTGCTGACCACAGATGTCGACAAAAGCTTTGCCCCGGGACATAAATTACACATTACATGCAGGTTCTTTCCTTTAATTTCGACAAACTTGAAATAGTGTCTATATCTCCACCTCTTAAAGGACAATTTTTCTTCTGACTGCTCTGTCATCCGACCCTGTGCATCTGTTTTGCGTGTGTGTTTGCCGCACGCGCTGTTCCGGTTTGTTTGTGAAATCACCGGCTCTGATTGGCTTAGCACGACACATGACTCTAACCCTCAGCCAATCACAATCACTTCCATCGCATCTCTCGAGGGGCTGCATTCAGGTAGGCTAGTTTCCTGACAATTCACGTCACCTTCAAAGCGTCTGCCGTCCTCAAGATGGAAGCAGAATTATTGCTGGCTGACAGTGGGAGATGGGAACGAGGCTAGCATCAGGTGTAGCAAACACAGAAACGTTACCAAACTTTGGAAAGCATTGTCTAATTGAATGAGCAGGGACAAACAGCTTGGAGTCAGAAGTACATGCACTATTCTCGAACCTGAACGCACCCAAGTCTTGGATGACAAATCAACAGAGCAGAGAGTCGACTCGACACGGCTGGTAGTTTCTTCAATTTATTCAGAGTAAGTAACGCACCGCTTTTGACCGTCAGTAACGGTAACGGCGTTGTAACGGCGGAAAAAGTAATTAGTTAGATTACCCCGTTACGTAACGGCATTATTTCTAACGCCGTTACTCCCAACACTGTTCAGATCTCAGCTACTCTCCCCATTTACGACGCTAGATGGCGCCAGATATCATTGAAGCGATGTTCTGTCATGACAAATCTCAGCTACTCTTTTTAGTTTAACCAGTTTATTTTATTGCAATGTTTTTCCTTATTCAGATTTGTGTCAAGACTACAGTTACAGTTAGACTTCACTTTGATGGTTAATGCAGTTATTGCAATTTTGTTGTTTTATTACAATAGACCCTACTCACCAACTTCACAAAATGACGTGTCGCTGTATCCGGCCGCCATATTGTCCGTCAGTGTTTATCCGTATTCTCAATGGTTTCAATTTGTCGTGCAATTTACAGTGCAATTCATGGAAGCCCCGGTGCTTTCAGACGCTGTAAACTCATTGGATGCGTTGCGTTAAAGGCGTTATGTGGAAAAGCTTCAGTCTATCCATTCGCCAGATCCATATCTGATGCCTAAATCGATATATTTCGACCCGCTGTCTTCGCCCTCTCTGCCTGACATCTGCTACCCTGATATCTACAACTATCTTGTCCACACAAAATCTGCCTATTCTCACGAAAGTGAAAAACTTTAAGAGCAGCACTCTAAGCAACATTACCCCGTGTGACCCTTACTTCCAATTTTCTAAAATGGCGACAATCAATTAAAAAAAAGTTGACTGCGATGGCCGACGCTTCAAGGATATTGGACTATTTCTTCAATAAAACACGCAACAACTGTGTCTGCCTCATTTGCAAAGAGACAGTCGCTGTTTTCAAAGAGTTCGATGTGACGCGATAATGATATTACCGAACAAGACACGCTGACATGTACGACAACATCACAGGGAAGATACGCAGCGAGAAATTATAGCAACTTGAAGCTAGTTTAATTTCACAGCAGCAGTATTTCTCAAGAGC
Organism: Corythoichthys intestinalis; assembly: GCF_030265065.1. NCBI lineage: Eukaryota > Metazoa > Chordata > Actinopteri > Syngnathiformes > Syngnathidae > Corythoichthys > Corythoichthys intestinalis. The sequence goes on along the minus strand of NC_080404.1, from coordinate 22,081,055 downwards.
CCGAGTATCGAAAGAGAACACCACAAAGACGAGATTGTTGAAATTATGAATTAAAAAAATTATAAAGCAAATGTGACACACAGAAGGGCTTGCTAAAATTTGTTTAAATATATTGTTCTATGTAAATCAGCCAAGGTAGCCCCACGCATTTTTACCACACTAAATCTGGCCCCCTTTGCAAAAGGTTTGGACACACCTGTTTAACTTCTTTCACTTGGTACCAGCTAAATATTATTCAAAAAATAATGATGGTGGAAGAAATAAGCATCTTGAATTTGAAACTGTATGTTGTCCGCGATTAGCCTCGCAATGATCTTAATTGTGGTTGTCAGCCCAAAACCCTCTAAATATATATTAAATTCATCTTACCAGATATAAAATGACTACTACATAATCTGTAGTGATCGTTTGATGCCCAGTTTTCTCGTCGAATTGCAGCAGTCCATCTCGCTCTCCTCTCCTGGTCTCTCGGAATACGGTAGAACTACAAGTCTCTCTGTCTATCTTCTCTGTTATTGCAACCAACCGCCACACACGCCTTCACCATTTTGATTATTAATGTTAACGAGTAGAAAATCACGCCATAATAGGAGGAATTTACGTAGCGTTAATGCTTAAACCCGACGAGCTGACGGACAATATGGCGCGGAGGCGTGGTTATGACGTTATGTGAGTAGGGTCTATAGATTGGTTTATTTACATTTCAAAAACAGAAGCCATTCATTTACGAATGTGATTGCACTTTAGTTTACATATTTAAATGTTCAGATATTAAGATTTTCATGAGGCAAAATAACATGATTTTTCTCTCAAATATATTATTATAATCATTTGTTTTGGATGTACTGAAATTATTTTCTGTATAAAAATCAATTTGGTGTTCGAAAAGTCTTTTTTCAAACTTGAGTCTTGAAAAAGAGGGGATAATCTTATAATCAGGGCCGTCTTATATTCAGGCCAATACGGTAATATGAAATAAACATATTCGCTCAAACAAAAATTTAAAGCCTTATGTTTGCCTCATCAGGGAGCAGCCGGATTCAGCCGAGACTAGTAATATCGTATTCACTGTTGCCACCAGAGGGCAGTGTATCTTTCCATATCAATAAAAGTAAATGCAACATTTTCAAAACAAACTATTACTATGCCACTCTAATTAAACGAATCATCGAAGCAGCAAAAATTGAATTCAAACCCTTTTCTAATCAAATTACTCAAATTAATCAATTAATCGTTATAGCAGTAATTAAGCGTGTAATAGAAGAATTTTAAAAATCAAGTAAAAAGCTCTAGGAAATTCTCATTATTGTGGCATTAATTTTATTTTTTTATGGTAATTTTACCTGACTTGAAACAGAAAAGGTTTAGGTTCTTTTGACTTCAGAGTGAGACAAAAAATGAAGTGAGTGTATTTGCACAGAGTTTGTAAACTTACAGCTTCAACTGTATGTATGTCGCATTAAGGCATTTCTGTGCAGTAAGGTATGCGACGCTGTTTGACTGGAACATCGTCACCTGTCTAGGCTCACGTGGCAAAGGCCAATGTAAACAAGCGCCCTCATTAAATGAGCTGGATAGAACCGCTAGCGACTTAATATGCCTGCGGACCTTAGATTTCAAGCAGAGACCTAATAGTGAAAAGCTGCAAAAAAGTCTTACATTACTTTTCTGACATCTTATCATCAATCGACCAAAATCTAGACAAAACAGTTCATAGTTGACGGTTTTATTGTGACATTTGAGAGGTTCATTATGTTTGTTTTATTTCAAATCGCTTTCTTGCTTGCTTAAGAGTTAAGTTTCGCTCAGAACTGTGGCAGCACGGTTCAGATGGGCCTCTTCAATATCAACAGCTGTATTACATAACCACTAGAAATTTGAGTTCTTCATTAGTAAGGGGTTAGGAGGGCATTCAAGGGAAAGTGTGAATCGGTGGCAATATGCTCAATAGATTGACGTTCTTTGCTCTTTTTTTTTTATGAGGAATTTAAGATTATTTCTGACAAAACTTCATAAATTGACCTATTCACAAGAACTGCTTTGCACTCTGTCATTGTATTCAACGTGATAGCTGCTTCCTGATCACGTCTGCAGCTCCCGCCTCTTTATGCTGATAGCCTCGGTCATCAGATGGCCACGAAAGTTAGACACTTGGGGTTGTCAAAACAGTACTGTATGATCAATGAATTAATCGCACTGTTTTGCTTGCAAGGCTACCTATCTCCAAAAACTAGCTAAATTTGAGGAACCACTGATGTACCTGTTTGTTGGGGAAGTCTTTCAGCACCAGTAATGTCAATATGAGCATGTATGACTACGTAGATTGGAAGAGGAATATGACTTAAATAGTTAATCTTTAGTTTCAGTCATTCCTTGATCATTTTCATTTCCATATACATAGTTTGATTAATTTATATTTTAGACAGTATTTACTATTGAAATTATACACTGTTTCTGTATGCCACGTGAGCAACATAAAATTATCTCTTCACACTGTTTTACAGTGTTGATTATATTTGAGTTTGATTTAATATTTCGTCTCATCAAAACTCATAACTGATACAATAACAACAATTCAGCATTGTAGGATCTGCGTGGTACATAATGCAATGTGACAATGGATTTAAAGAATTACAAATGTTCTGATTGGCAACATAAGTTTAAAAAATAATCGCAATTCTTGCTGGAAAAACAATTAAAAATGAAGAACCTCTTTAGTCTTTGTCATTCTGCCATCCTTCTGCAAGCGACAGATATGCCTTTGAAGGCGAAGGTTGTTCTCCTGCAGCTGTCCAATTTTCTCAATGAGTTGGCAAATGTGCTCTAGGTACCCAAGTCCTGACCCCAAAGGATTGCAGCTTGATTGGTGTGTCTGAATGAGCACAACACAAAAGAAGTATGGAGGACCAAAGATACCAAAATTAAAAACAAATAAATAACTGAATAAATACATAAAAGTGAAAATAAACATGACTATAAATACAAAAAAGAAATAGGATTAAAAAAAATGTAAAATACATTTTAAAAAAATAAATGTGGAAATAAATGCAAAAATTTAAGTTGAGTTAAATATTATTCAGTAAATAAAAGTGCATTACTCTCGTATTTATTTATTTATTTCATTGTCATCTAACACATGCAGAAGTACTATTTACCTTTTGGTCAATCGACATACAAGTGAAGCGATCGACTAGCTAATCCCTGCCTTTAAACGACATAGTGAAACAAAAAGTACAGAAGGAGTAACAAGCAAGTCATAACCAGTGTTGTTAATCTTACTTTAAAAAAGTAATTATTTACAGTTACAAAAAACTTCTCCCAAAAAGTAATTGCGTTAGTAACTCAGTTATCTGAATGTAAGAGTAATTAGTTACTTGGCAAAGTAACTGGTGCTACCTTTCACATTTTTTTATTTTTATTTTTTTCATTCCAAAAAACAAACCAACAACAACATAGTAAGCTTTGCTATGTTTGGAAGTCATTTATTGTTTTGAATCAACTGTTAAAGCTGTTAAAATTGCTCCCGTTATTGCATTAGTTCCATCCTACTTTCGACATGTGAAAGTTTTTAAACTATTTCATCATTTAAAGATAGATTCAAGTCAAGATTTTGCCGATTTAGGAGTATTTTAAGTTACTTAGGTTCGCTAGGGAAGGTTCTCTACAACAGAGCCTTCCTGAGAAGTCTACAGCTTTAAGATGGAGGCTGTATACTAACGCCCGCGAGTCTATCATTTCGCATCTAGTTCTATCTACATGTGATATCTACCGTAGCATCATGTGGGCGTAGTTTGTAGGCTATCAGCTACAGTCACGTATTATTGGAGCCGCCTAGCATCTCGTTTGCAACTGCCTCCCCACTCCTGCTCTGCTCTCTCGTCTCCATGAGTCCGTGTCTCTCAGACTTTTCTCGCGTCATTCAACTAACGTAGTAACGGATAGTAACGCACACCTTTACATCCTCAGCAACGGTAACGGCGTTGCCAAGATGAGAAAAATAATTAATTAGTTTACTCACTACTGAAAAAAATGACGCCGTCAGTTACGCCGTAATACTCTAACGCCGTTATTAATAACACTGGTCATAACAAAATCCAATGAGCATCCAATGCCAGCTATCGCAGATGACAATTATGTAACCCAGTACAGAAAATATAAAGCCATTTTATTTTGAAAGTGCAATTATTTTGTAAAAGGAAATAGTTGTTGTTGTTTTACGCTTGACTTCCTCCTGTGAGTTCACATGTGAGGATAATAGTATTTTAATTGGTCCGATTAACATGATCCCGCCCTCTCGAGACATCGTCTCGAAGGTTCTTTATTTTACGTTCTTTTCCGCTTGGATGCCAAAGAGGAAGGACGTAGTCAACTTCCTCAGCGCTTGGAGCCAATAAGTCACCCTTCTAGAAATAAAATAATTGACTCAACGCTGAAATAAGGCCGTTTGAACAAATAATAAGAAGGAAATTACATTTCCTCGGTGAGTGTTGACAAAATGAAGGAAAATAGTGCAGACATTCATCATTGCTAATTTGATGCTAATTTGAAAATATTATTTTGAACTTATAGTGTATGTGAACCGGAGGATTGGAGCCTGCATCCACCCAAGTTCACATTAAAAGAAAAACTTCGTCTTGGTGAGTTGTTTTGTTCTTGCCAAGTTGGCTAAATGCTAGGCGCGAAGCTAGCGAAATGCTAATCGCGACGCTAACACGAAGCTAGCGAAATGCTAATGCTAAGCTAGCGCGACTCCAACGTTAGCAATGAGTGAAAAACAGTTAAAATTCAATGAAGAATTGTTTGTTGTGTTATGTTATAGCACCGAATGATGTAACCATTGTATTGTATTGATTAAGATGATGATGTTATTTTGCATTTGAATGGCAGATGCATAAGCATTAACTTTGATTTGGATATTTTTGAAATATGTGAATATTACTGGTACAATGTAATATTTAGACAAAGGGAAAAAAAGCTATAGCTATGGAAAAGATTCAATTATTGATAAAAGGCTGTATACAGTAATTTAATTATTGTTATGCAGGCTGGGTTTTTTGTTTCCTCCTTTCATTCCATTCATTGGACGTGGATGAAGAATTCGAAACTGGATAAAGACACTGGATAAAGACTTTTCCAACAGATGAAGATGGCGAGCTAATGCCCGGAAACCAACTGAATTGAATTTAGACGGACTGTCTGGTTTGAATTTTTGTTATTTTATTGTATATATTTGTGTATATATCGCCGGCTTAAATTATAAATAGTTTTTGTATTAATACAATTATTTTGTTACTCATCTCGACTCCAGTTATTTCAGTTACTAAACATTATTTTCCTTATTGTAATCTCCGAGAACCTAGTTTTCTGCCCAAATACAATTGCATTCATAACAGAACCCCGTCATCTCGAACCGGGGGTTACAATTAGTATTAGCGGTTAGCATTTTTAGTTAATGTTAGCTAATACCATAGGCAATTAACGTCCACATTAGCCATTACATAACCAATAGGTTAACAGTTTAACCCAAGGCACACATAGAACCGCCCCATTTTTAATTTTGGCAGCTTTGGTTCTCTATAGTCAAGAATTATGACAGAACTTTATAACAGCGAACTAAAGCATCTTATTTTTGAGAGGGGTACATAATAGGGTCATTTATAGTTGCATAATTTCAATGAAGAATTGTGTAAGGGGCTCTATTACCTAATGAAAAAAGAATAAGTACAAAGTATTTGTGGCAAATTTAAACCCTTAACGCCAATATATTTCCCAGCAAAAGCAGGATATGAACTTCACTTGGGGCCTAAGCTGTCCCCTTTAATGTTATTTTCCCATGATGCTGACACTGACAATCCTGTCCTACTGGATAATAGAATGGAAACAGTGTGAAAACAATAGGCCAGAAGTTATAACAGGCTTCGAGACTGACATCATGCGTTTCCTGTTGTTGACAAACTCTCCTGATAATCACACATATGCATGAGTTCCCACACATTTGTGTCGTAAAAGAAACCACCAACATGATGGATTAATTAATTTTTTAACGGCATTTTCCTTCTCTCTCTCTCTGTCTCTCTCTCTTACTCTCTCGCGTTCTTCTATTTTTAAAGTTATATTTTTTTCTTCTTCTTATAAGGGGTCTTTTTTTTAGGGTGCCATTTGGACATAACAGAGTGGACACTAACAGAGGGGGCATTTTGTATTAAAGTTAGCTCTTAGCCTAACTTTGCGAGCATAATAGCTAACATGACTTTGGATACTTCATTTTACCAATAAAGCTTTTGAAATTATTCAATTGATTTCTTTGATATATAGCTTTAAAAAAGTGGGCACATTATGATCAACCACAATGAACGTACTTCATAAAACTGCAAAATCGGATTTTCAAAGGAGGTAAAAAATAAAATTGCTTGCCACAGATGAACCCGCCACTGGTGTGATGTTATCATAGAAGAGTGCTGTAGGGGTGTGACAAAATATTAAAATGGTGATACAGTGGGGCAAATGAGTATTGAGTCAACAACTAATTGTGCAAGTTCTCCCACTTGAAAATATTAGAGAGGCCTGTATTTGTCAACATGGGTAAACCTCAACCGTGAGAGACAGACTGGAAAAAAAAAAAAAAATCACATTGTTTGATTTTTAAAGAATTTATTTACAAATCATGGTGGAAAATAAGTATTTGGTCAATCCCAAAAGCCACTCCAGGACCTTGAAATGCTTCTTACGAAGCCACTCCTTTGTTGCCCTGGCTGTGTGTTTGGGATCATTGTCATGCTGAAAGACCCAGCCACATCCCATCTTCAATGCCCTTGCTGATGCAAGGAGATTTTCACTCAAAATCTTTCGATACATGGCCCCATTCATTCTTTCCTTTACAAAGATCAGACGTCCTGGTCCCTTTGCAGAAAAACAGCCCCAAAGCATGATGTTTCCACCCCCATGCTTCACAGTGGGTATGGTGTTCTTCAGATGCAATTCAGTATTCTTTCTCCTCCAAACACGAGAACCTGTGTTTCAACCAAAAAGTTGTATTTTGGTTTCATCTGACCATAACACATTCTCCCAGTCCTCTTCTGGTTCATCCAAATGCTCTCTAGCGAACCGCAGACGGGCCTGGACGTGTACTTTCTTCAGCAGGGGGACACGTCTGGCAGTGCAGGATTTGAGTCCCTGGCTGTGCGTTGTGCTACTGATAGTAGCCTTTGTTACTGTGGTCCCAGCTCTCTGTAGGTCATTCACTAGGTCCCCCCGTGTGGTTCTGGAATTTTTGCTCACCGTTCTTGTTATCATTTTGACGCCACGGGGTGACATGTTGCACGGAGCCCCAGATCGAGGGAGATTATCAGTGGTCTTGTATGTCTTCCATTTTCTAATAATTGCTCCCACAGTTGATTTCTTTACACCAAGAGTTTTACCTATTGCAGATTCAGTCTTCCCAGCCTGGTGCAGGTCTACAATTTTGTCTCTGGTGTCCTTCGACAACTTTTTGGTCTTGGCCATAGTTCAGGCTGGAGTGTGACCGACTGAGCTTGTGGACAGGTGTCTTTTTATACCGATAATGAGTTAAAACAGGTGCCATTAAAACAGGTAACGTGTGGAGCCTCGTTAGACCTCGTTAGAAGAAGTTAGACCTCTTTGACAGCCAGAAATCTTGCTTGTTTGTAGGTGACCAAATACTTATTTTCCACTCTAATTTGGAAATAAATTCTTTAAAAATCAAACAATGTGATTTTCTGGGTTATTTTTTTCCACATTCTGTCTCTCATGGTTGAGGTCTACCCATTTTGACGATTACAGGCCTCTCTAATATTTTCAATTGGGAGAACTTGCACAATTAGTGGTTGACTAAATACTTATTTGCCCCGCTGTATATCGTGATTCTTTGTATCCCAAAAGGTTATCGATATGCTGCTGCAAGAATCGAGATATCATTTTAAAAAGGTGTCAATGTCTAAAAATAAGAAACATTTTAAAAAAATAAAAATAAAAAAAAAAGGAACCAACAAGTTGCTACCAAAATCTTCCACCATAATAGTGTCTCAGTTAACTCTAAGGCTGCCTTGACGGTGCTAGACACCCAATCCATTTAGACTGGGAACGTTCGTTCATTCGAAACCAGAGCATTCACAGTCATTCTGTCAGATTTTCAGGGCATTTATAGGTCACTTGCTGTTCATTTTAGGGCATCAACAGGAAGTAACTGAAAATCAACAGGTAAATTACCTTAAATGGCCCAAAATTACCTCATTGCCTGGCATTGGCTGCTACTTACGGCCATAGACGTTCAATCCGTTTGAAGTGGGAGGGATGGCAGCGAATGAACATTCGTTCACTCGCTGCCAACCTCCCAGTTCAAATGGATTGGACGTCTACTAGTGATAAACTCATTCCAATTCACAGCAGAAGCCCGTTTTTCTGTTTATTAGTTCTTTTTAGAATATCCTAGAATGATTTCCTGACCAATGTATCGATAATCGTTGTATCGCCAAATCGTCATATCATCGTTATCGTGAGCTTTGTATCGCAAACCGTATCATATTGTGAGGTACCAAGAGGTTCCCACTCCCAGTGCTGTCATTAATAAATGGGTCTTTTTCTTAAAGGGACACAGAGTGTTTACCAGAGTGGCCAGTGACACTGAGAATGAACACAAAACTTTTTTTTAATTCAATTAAAATATATATTTTAATTTTTAAAAAAACACACAATTAAAGATAACCTTTTACAAGAACCACATTAAATTTAAAAAATAGAATTTAGAAGCCTGTACCTTTGAATCTATACTAGAAGGCAATTGATAATACATAAAAGACTAATTTGAATAAGTATTTGTCCAACTTTAGTGAAAGTACAGCTTAATTCATAATGAGGACACAAATGGCACCCTATTTTTTTAATTTTTTTTTTCATGACCCTTACAGTATGTTACTAGCAACATGTTCGTTAAAGTCAAGGGCTTTTGTGATTTCAGGCCAGCTGTCTTTGATCATTGAATTGTTTCACACTTAAAGATTTTTATGTGAAATAATAATTTTCATCTCAGAGATGCACCATTTGCAGCAATTACAGCAACAGATTAGATTTTAGATTCGCCATTGTGGGCATTCATGAATGTAGAAATTGACCTTTGATTTGTTGAAATGCATTTATTCCAAACTTCAGGGATGAATAACTTTTCACTGTAACACAATGAACTTACCTCATTAAGTATGCAGCATGTGTTCATGTATTTGACAAAGTTATCACAGGTGCTACTCTCCTGTGAAGTTTCAAAGTCATTCTCGGCCTTGTTGTTAGACGTTTCTAATGAGACTTCTTTCCCATGTTCAAATTTTCCCGTTTTCTCAAGGTTTTCCTCATCCGTCGCAGGGATTATTGGTGACATACTGCACTCATCCATTTCCAGGTCCTCACAAATATTCAGTTCATTTCTTGAGACTGAAGAGCTGATCTCGAGTTTGGCCTTTGAAATGTCACAGTTCTGTTTATGTCTTGTTTGCTCATCAGATTCTGTTGTCGGGTCCATGTTTAAATTAGACGAGTCACAAGATGATTCACGACTGTGGACAACAAAGTTGTGGTCAGAGCCTGTCGGAGTAGATGGAGAGTGACCGCTTGACAACTCCACTCCAGAGTCCTCTGACTCAAACTTGTACAACCTGGTTAGCTGAGAGTCTGAGAACATGTCGGACAGGTAGTCTGTACTGGTGTAGGCTTGAAGCTGTGCTGACTTGTCAACAATTTGAGACTCCACAAAAGGTTCTTTGGAATGATGTGAGTCCTTCTCTTCAGAGGCTGCTGAGAGGGTAGGAGGGAAGGTACCCTCCTCGAAAAGCCTCTCATTAAAGTTTCTGAATAGCTTCATTTTAGTCAGCACAACTGCACTGTCAAGTACTGTGTCGCGGTCTCCTTTGCCTGCAAAAAAGGGATTTAAAAAAAAAAAAGTTTATTTAAATTGCAAGAACGGAAGTCTTTCGACAATGTCATAATATTGTTGTCCCTTCAATTGGGAATACGAGGTGTTATACTAGGGAGGCCCCTGGGTGCCAGAGTAGAAAAAAATATTTTTCATAGCTAATCTGAAACCACAGTTTACTAATCGGTTCCCACAATTTAGTAATCTGTACTCACAGATTACTAAACTGTGCCCACAGATTACTGAATTGTACGCAGAGTTTAGTGATCTGTACCCAAGGTTTACTAAACTGTACCCACAGTTTAGTAATCTGTGTCCACACATGTTACTAAACAGTGGGTACAAAACTCGCCATATTGATTGATGACACCTTAAAGTGATCGTGTTCATAGCTACCAAACAAAATGTGCATTAATTACCTTTCAAAACAATTTAGGTCGTCAAGGGCAGCCCGTGTGCAGCTGCTTTCTTATATAGTCAGACACCTTTTGGAGTCTCCAGCAAGCCAAATTAAGGACTACAGTTTCCACGTCATTGCTTAACTGTGGGTTCTGTGTACCCACTTAATCTGTGGATACAGGTTATAAAACTGTGGGTACAGATTACAAAAATGTGGGTATACTAAACTGTGGGTGCAGTTTAGTAATCTGTGGGTGCAGATTAGTAAACAGTGGGTACAGACTAGCTATGAAAAATATTTTTCTCTACCCTGGCACCTGGGGGTCTCTGTAGGAATACACAACCGATGAAGTCAATCTCAAATCTGCAACATTTAGAGACTCCTGTTAAAGGAATCTTGGAAAACTACTACCTCTACACTAAGAGTTATTGCATTCCACCCAGGACCATAACTATTTTTTTTTTTTCTTTTTCTTTTTTGTTTTTCCTCCGTCTAATACAGGGTCCCTCAAACGACGGCCCGCGGGCGGATTTGGTCCGGCTTCCTGAACAATACCAGAGAGCATTTTGATTTTTTTTTTTTTCCAATAGTGTTATTTATTTCCTGGCTTTTTTCTGTGAAGAACCCAGAGAGGGTTATTTGGTTATTATCTATTTAATTAATAGTGTTATTATTATATCATATCACATCATATCATTCATTCATTTTCCATGCCGCTTTTCCTCACGAGGGTCGCGGAGGTGCTGGAGCCTATCCCAGCTAACTACGGGCAGTAGGCAGGGGACACCCTGAACTGGTTGCCAGCCAATTGCAGGGCACAGGGAGACATACAACCATCCACACACTCACTCACACCTATGGACAATTTAGAGTGTTCAATCAGCCTACCATGCACGTTTTTGGGATGTGGGAGGAAACCGGAGTTCCCGGAGGAAACCCACGCAGGCACGGGGAGAACATGCAAACTCCACATTGGAAGGCCGAAGCCCGGGATTGAACCCTTGATCTTAGAACTGTGAGGCAGACGTGCTAACCACTCAGCCACCGTTATATTATATTATATTATATTATATTATATTATATTTTTATTTTTATTTTATTCACTTTTGTTCAGTGAAGAATGCAGCAAGGGTTATTTGATTGTGGCTTTCTGAAAAACAATATATTTTTACATTTAGGCACTCCTGCAATCAGACTTTTTCTGTTACAAACTGACCCTGGCCCCTCATCAGAAAAAGAAAAAGTTATGTGGCCCTCACAGGAAAAAGTTTGGGGACCCCTAGTCTAATAGATCTACCTAGGAGAAACGTTCTGAGGAAGGATACAATGATAAAAAAATGTTCAGTTGTTACAAGTGAAACGTACCGCTTTCAAGATGATTCTGTTTTCTGAGTGGAGCTGAATTATTTGTACCTACTGGATCATGTGTGCAATCATTTCTTTAGAATGTACAATGTCATTATTTGCACAAAACTAATGAATACTTCACTTGAGTAATGTTCATCAAAAACCAGTGAAAGAATAAAATAATATCTTCCCTGCGCAATTCCGGTGATGCAATGGATTTGGTTTCCCCATTTGTATTATTATTGTCATGTTTCATTTTTTACACACTGCATAACTCTGGTCAAGTTTCCCACCAACCTCATAGAAGCCAAAATGTCTCCAGATGTCAGCTTTCAATGTCTTAGGTGCATCAAGAATCTTTCTTGCTCCCTCTTTCTCCGCTTCAGCCATTGTTATGTTATGTCCTATCTCTTAGAGGTTAGATCTTGTGCCCGAACCCGAACGGGTCGGGCCCAAAATGTTAAGCATTCACGTTCGGGTCGGGTCGGGCCGCCCCGCGCCGGACTAATAAATTTTTTTTTTTTAAAATGGGATAAAACCGAGAGCAGGCTCTCTGTATTGTGCATTTGCTTGTGCACTTACATGAAGCAGTGGCGCCGCCCGCTTTTTCTTCTTCTCCGCTGTGGCGCTTGCAATTCGTTACGAAAGACACTTTTATTTATGCACACAAAGGCAAATGTGATCCTTTTGAATCTTCTCCTCTGGGTGTCTGTAAAACCATGTTTTTTTGTTTTTTTTAAATTAAACTTTCCCAGCGTTATTTCGTTGTGTAAATGATTTTATAATGATCACAAAAATATGTAGACTATTTAAACATTAAGAAAACTTGCGTTTTTTTTCTGCCAACTGAGAATTCGTTACGAAAGACACTTTTTTATGCACACAAAGGCAACACAAATGTGATCCTTTTGAATCCTCTCCTCTGTGTGTCTGCAAACTCATTTTTTTTTTTTTTTTTTTTTAATATTAAACTTTCCCAGCGTTATTACGTTGTGTAAATGATTTTATAATGATCACAAAAATATGTAGACTATTTAAACATTAAGAAAACTTGCGTTTTTTTTCTGCCAACTGAGAATTCGTTACGAAAGACACTTTTTTATGAACACAAAGGCAACACAAATGTGATCCTTTTGAATCTTCTCCTCTGTGTGTCTGCAAAATCGCATGTTTTTTTTTTAATTAAACTTTCCCAGCGTTATTCCGTTGTTTAAACGCTTCTATAATGATCACAAAAATATGTAGACTATTTAAACATTAAGAAACATGCGTTTTTTCTGCCATCTCGAAGAAATGAAAATAAATTGCTGCTGCTGCGTTTTTTTTTTTTTTATTCGCGTCACTCCAAGCCGGGTCGGGCTTCAATACCAGCGGGCCGTGTCGGGTCAGGCTGGATTTTTTAGGCCCCATCTAACCTCTACTATCTCTCTGCTCTCTCAATTGCAAAAAAATGATATTTCCTCATGTTGAAACAGATTGTTATGGCTGCTAAAATGCTGCTGCACTTCATTTTAATTCATTATTTTTTATTGTTATGTGGTAGTTACTGATTGCATTTCTAAGTTGATTGCACATATATAGTGGGCTAGGCCTACATTTTACTTTCGTTCTACATTGCAATTTAGTTGGATGTTTTGTTTGCAACTGAACTGATCCCTGGATTGATATTGCGATAAAGATGCTGCTGCGCTACAATATTTTCTTTGTCGCTTTCTTTAATATTTACTTGAATATTTTTATTGATGGGTTGTTGTGACTAAAATACAGTGACTGTTATTACTGATTTTGCACAGAGGTTCAGATGTTGCACTGTGTGAAAGGCTGCTACTGTGTGTAAAAAAAAAGAGAAAGCCCTGGTCTCATTCAAAGTACCAATTAAATGCTGTGATGTTTTTTTTTTTTTTTTTTTTTAATATATATCTAAAAGTATTTTCATTTGACTTCAATTGCATTGCCGAATCGAACCGAATCAAATCGTGACCCTCTGAATCGAATCGAATCGAATCGAATCATGGCCCTCCGAATGGTAATCGAATCGAATCGAATCGTGAGGGCAGTACCGATGCACACCTCTAATATATATATATGTATATATATATATATATATATATATATATATATATATATATATATACATGTATATATATATATATATATATATATATACATGTATATATATATATAATAGTCTCGACCCCAGTGGCGGATGCTGGTCTTTCAAGCTTAAAATATGAGTGTTTTGTGATGGTGGAGGGGCTCAGTGGCACTCACTGCTCGGTAGGGAAATAAACTAGAGTGCCAGAAGTGAAGTCTCCAAACATAAGCAGCAACAATAAAAAAAAAAAAAAATTTAAACACCAGAAATAGAAGCTTAATTTTTCACTAGATATTTTTTAAAAAGTGTCGCTAGGATGATTATGAAAGTTTCCGGTTCAACTCAGAACAGTGGAATGTAAATTGACAAATGCCTCCCGTGGATGTAAATACAAGAAGATCGCTCATTCACTCATTTCTCTGTCAATAAAAAAGGGATTCAGCCTCAGACAGATCATCCAATCATCATGCGGAGAAAGAGGAACGTCTAGGCCAGCTGAGCCCCACCCACTGGCCACAGATTCCAAAGAGACGCATAGCGTCTGATGGGCGTGATGAGCCTACCCTTTAGCCAATGACTCATTTCGTTTCGCTGTTTTGGAACAATACCCTCTCAACTCTGGAGACACTGTTTAAAGGCATGAATAAAAGGAAAGTTGAACGCGCTGTAGCGCGTATTTTGTCAATGACATGTACACATAACAGTATCCATTTGATCACTTATTTTTTGACATTTTGGGGGAAGCCGAGCTTCCCTTGCAGTCGTACAGCAATTGCCACTGCTGGACTCCTACTTCCCCATGTTCGGAGCCTGGCCAACTTGGCCGATCAAGTTACTGGACCTCTTGCCAATACATAAAGCCAAACAGTCAGATTTTTGTTAATCATAGAGTCTCCAAATAAAGCCAAACAGAATACCAACATGGACTCTTCATCTTCGTACTGGTTTACGGAACATTTCATGAGAGTAAAATTGAAATTTTTTTGAGTTTTTTCCCCTTGTAAACCATTATTGCTTTTCATTTCAAAATGTATCTGCTTGATTTCCGACTCATTTTGCCATGCCATGTCATGTGTATTTACAGTATATACATTTATGAACCACTTTGACTCATAAATTTCAAAACCTGAAGCTAATGTCAGTGCCTCACCAGCCACGAATCTCACTGCACATCACTAAGCATAACAATAGGGCAGATTGTGTGACTTCCTTCAGGGTGAATTTGAGATCCTGCCAAGGCAAATATGAGATTAAAAGTTCTTTGAAGTAGTAAATCTGGTGCTTTTATCCTCCCTGAAGGGAATTTAAGAGGAGGGAGAAGCTGAAGAGAAATGGACCGCATACAATGAGCATTCTTAACACCGCCTTTTAAAGACAAACTCTTGTGCTATTTCTTGGTATGAAATATACAAAGAGAGTGAGTGGGAGTGGAGTCTTGCAGTGGAAGCAAAGGCCCCACATAAACAGCAGTAGATGGGAATGTTGCTAATGTATTCATCCTTGTTCAGTAAATTGTATAATGAACATAAAAACAGTTCTATTTAAGTCACTATTTTACAATGCTAAATCTTTCGTAAAGACAAACAACCATGTATTGTAAAAAATATACGTTATTCAGTTCTGATTCTGGTTCTGATTTTGTCATCCTCACAAATGCTATTTATTGTCACACTAATGCCAAGATACTAGTGATTTATCCTTTTTTATACCCCTTGACTTCATCTTTTTGCACCCAAGTCCGAGTCACCAGATTTTGAGGATCCGTCGATACAGAGTACTGATTAATACATCGGCAATTGATACATTTGTTTAATAATTATTACAAAACATGATTTTTTTTTGGTTTCTGTTGACAGTGTCCTTGTCCATCTTGATTAGTTTATTGCTTAGTAAGAAAAATCTTAAAAACCGATCTTTTTCTACCCGAATCCAATCTTTAAAAAATTTTGCGTATGACAAAACATACTTTTTTTTGTTTGTTTTTTTTCTTTTGACAATATGCTTGTGCATCGTATTTTGTTGCTTTGTTGAAGTTAAATACTAAAAAAGAAAAATTATACTATATTATTAATTTATAAAAATTATTAATTCTTAAAAACCCTATCGTTTCACACTATTCCGATC
Organism: Corythoichthys intestinalis; assembly: GCF_030265065.1. NCBI lineage: Eukaryota > Metazoa > Chordata > Actinopteri > Syngnathiformes > Syngnathidae > Corythoichthys > Corythoichthys intestinalis. Next base: position 22,065,170 of record NC_080404.1, on the reverse strand, counting down.
TTCTAAATATTATATGATCGGGCCCGATTTCGGATTGCATCGGGCACAATGTTGCCTTTTGCCCTTAACTCATTCAGTTCCATTGACAATGTTGACTTTATTGTAATTGGCAATGCTGGCATTGAATGATCATTTGATCACTGCCAACTCTACCAGTCAAATTGGACTGGACTTCTATCACTGTCAGTGACATGCAATAAGTTATACTTACAAATAAAAATAAAAAAAAATACGTTTTAAAACTGATCTTTTTTCACCCGAATCCGATCTTCTAAAAATGACATGCTCGGGCTCGATTTCAGATTACGTGATCACATCTGGCAAAATGTTGCCTGTTGCCTAGGGTGACCATATTTGATTTCATAAAAAGAGGACACTCGGCCCAGCCTTGAGATACTTGAATTTTACTCGAAGTTCACTCAAAGATACCTATATCACTTTGTCATATTTAAGGTGTGCCTCCTCCATCTGGATGGAAAAATTCAATTTTATAAAAAAAATAAAAAATAAACATTATGTATATACTGTATATTGTCATATAGTATATAGTATATACTATATGGAAAAATATTGTTTTACTCAACAGGTTACAGGTTATTCAATAGGCCTTATTTTTCCTAAAAAAAATAGTCAAACAATAAAAACACACAAAAAAAACCCGAATAATGATAAAATAATATAATGCAGACCCATGGAAACATAGTCCAGTCAATACACACACACAGTAGGCTATGTGCCAATTTTATAAATTACAACAGTATAAACATCTCATAGAACTCCTCCTTATTGTAGTCTGTAACTGCCTGACCTCTTGCCAAAACGTCAACCCAGTAGATGGCAGTAATGCCCCATCATACGGGGATAAACTGCCAACAAAAACAAGAAGAAGAACTACTCCTTCTCCCCCTACTATCAGGAGCCACGTTAGCGCAGCTGCGCCTCAGCGGCCAGATGGATTCTCTTCAAATTAGTCCCGTGCAAAATCGTGAAAACCGGACATTTTCATGAATTTATAAAACCCGGCCGGATGCTACGGAGAGGATGTAAAAAGTGGCCTTGTCCGGGCAAAAGAGGACGTTTGGCCACCCTACTGTTGCCCCTAACTCATTCACTGCCATTGACAGCGATAGACGTTTTATTTATTGAATTTATTGGAACTGGCAATGCTGACTTTGAGTGATTGTCAAAATGGATTGGACGTCAAATACAAACATACATACAACACAAAAACAAGTACAAAACCCGATCTTTTTCACCCGAAACCAACCTACTAAAAATTATGTGATCAGGCCTGATTTCCGATTACGTGATCAGATTGGAGACACTCTCAATACACATACATAGTTAGAACAATTAAAACAATCTGAGTCAAAATAAGGTTTCACATTCTTAACAAAACTGTGCTAAAATGAATTGAACTCTCACACTTGGTTTAAATAAGCATGACCGAGAGGTGTTTTGGTTGAGCAAAGCTGAAAATTCTGTGTAAATGAGGTAACTGGCATGGAAGACAGCATAACACGATAGCGGTTGCATAACATGATTATGACTCCTGCTGTTTTTGCGGAATAACAAAAGTGTAGAAATATACAGTTGATTGGATCAGTCAATGTCAATATTATCAATTACAACAGTTTCGCGCTGTGTGATGTCTGTGTTGATCATATAAATAGTCGCATGATGTGATTGTAAGGTGGCATACTGTTGATTTACACCTGAATAAATGTCACACAATGCTGAAAACCCAGCATGAGCAGAATTTCATAAAAAATGCCTTGTTTTGATTTCTAATAGAATCTATCTCAGCAAAACACTGGTATATCTAAAAACGGGCCACTGTTCTGATAACCTCAGTGTTGAACAGCAACCACTCTGCCAAAACACTGATAAGTAGTTGTTACCATATCAAATCAGCTTCCAAAGGCTCTTCCTATTTACAGCATTTCTTTCACTTCTGTTGAATTCAAACAGAAATAACCAATACATGTACACTTATCCTGCTATAATTTGTTATATTAGGAGACAAATATTGAAATTTGAAGTAGCTATAAAATGAAAATTGCAAGGAGTCCTTGGGTTACGATGTCTTCGACCTATGACGTTTCAACTTTACGACGCCTGTGCCTGTGGCTTAGCTAATTCATAGTGCTTGTCTGTTTGTGTACCTTTGCCTTTTTTGCCTTCCTTATTTTCATATTATGGCACCAAAGAAGAATGATGAGTCTTCTAGGTCCAGCAAAAAGAAAGGCAATTACCAATTGCATTAGCAATGCATGTGTTACCGGTCTTTGCAGTCAGAATCAAACAAGAAACTGCAGCACACTTTGCATTGAGGACATTACCCTAAGAAACCCAACACTGTGCCTGGAGGCGACATCCTGAAGTTCACTTCTCAGGCCAACAATGTTATGCATTCTGTGAAAAACTCAGCATTTTTGAAGAAACAAGCAGTTGGAGCAGGAGAGGAACTTTTTCCCAGAAGTCGGGAAGCAAGCAGTGAAAATAAGCCAACTTTTCTTTGTTCTCTTCTCATTGGGGGGCTGTCCTTTTTGAAAATGGAATATTCCCACCCCTAGAACAAGGTTAGAGTGCCAAATCTAGCATGAAATAGTGTTGGGGCCAAAATTCAGCTCTCATAAACGCACTTTGATTTTTGTGCATGTACTGTCCATTTTGCATGCCATTTTCCACTTATTACAGTTGCCATGACTGCTAGGTGCCGCCAGATTTGCATTGTTACTTTGTCATAGCACCTGTTGTCACTGTCACTTTAGATTTCACTTGTACAGTACTTATTTTAGTTGTATATACCATGTATACACTTTTTATATAGTTTGTTATATTTTATAGTTTTGACTGTATGCTGTTTTGATGCTGCTGCAATACCTGAATTTACCCTATGGCATATCAATAAAGGTTAAACTTTTCTGATCATATCTTATTGTATTATAATATTACCTGCAGAGGTGGGTAGTAACGCGTTACATCACCTACGTTAAATTTACTCGAGTAACTTTTGGAGAAAAATTTACTTCTGAGAGTAGTTTTACCATACCATACTTTTTACTTTTACTTAAGTAGAGTTGTGAACAAGAAACGCTATTCTTACTCCTCTAGTTTGGGCTACACCAGTCGTTAATTTTTTCCTCTTTATTCTACATTAGAGTGTATTTTTGTCAAAGGTTCCCAGTGATTATATCACTTTGACCAATGTGACATACCAACAATAATCACACGAGTCCATTTTCCAGTCAGACACAACAATACAGTCACATGAACACACACAAGCTTGCTATCGGAAGTCCTATGATCACGCCGGCCTGTTCAATCACGTGGCGTCTTAGAAGCGGCATAAAAAATGAACTATTTCATTTAGGGCACTATCAACAGTAATCGAAGGCACCGATAGACCACGGAAAACAGGAGATATGATTGTTTTAATCTCACAGTAGAAAATAACTTTCATCCGCTAGAGGGCACTCATTCTCTTGGGACAGGTGATGTTTCATTTCTGTAGAATTTTCTAGTCGGAATTCAATGATTTTTGCGCTTTTTTTTGCCTAATATTGTCATATAGTATCATAATAACAGTTCATATAGATTATGTTGTGACGAGAACAAATATATACCATAAGTATATTTGTTCTCATGATGAGATGAGAACAAATATATACCATAAGTATATTTGTTCTCATCACACAAAAAAACATTGTAAGCTTTACCTCATTACTTGAGTATTCTTTTCACCAAATACTTTTTTACTTGTACTTAAATAAAATTTTTGGATGACTACTTGAGTAAAATCATTTTTTAAATAATATTACTCTTACATGATACACGTAAATTTGACTTTACTTTGACTGCGCATTTAAGATGAGCAAACACATTTTTTAAATCCTTTATTACTATATTGTTTTTCATGTGGCTTACTGGCACTTAAATGTGGCTTACTGGCACTTAAAAAACAACACCTGGCTTTACAACAGTTATCGTCCAGACAGGTGTTGCTTTGATCTAGTCATCTCTCCCACACAACACAAGTATTCCTACAGACTGTCCTGTAATTGCTTGCGATGACTGTGTTGGTCTATTGTCAGTCCTTGAGCTTGCTTTGAAACCACAACCTATAATTACAAATAGCTCATTCTCCAAAACATGACTAATCTTTTGCTTCTTATTGTCTTTGCCATTTCCTGCCCTAAAAATGTCATGCTATAGCATTTTTAATATTGTGATTCACTCTGGTGCTTCTAAAGTCAGGCCTATGCAGGTGTTACATGTAAAGTGATAATAGGAATGTCTTGCCTGAGCTTGAAAACGCTGACAACAAAGCATTTTAACTGCATGAGAGGATGAAGGAAACAGAGCTTCTCTTACGTAATCCATAAATTACGCTTACTAATGCAATGAGCTCAAAGAACTCTGAGAGATTTGGGTCAAAAACTTAGCCACGCAGAGAACATACATCAGCCTGAAAACCAGTTATCAAAATATAAATTGCATTATTAAAGCAATCATCATAATTTGGGGTAATTAGCCTCATCCGTTGTCAAGTTATCACTTTTTTTTTTTTTTTAACCTTTGACCTCATAATCTCAAAATAAAATCTCTTCTGTTTCATATTGAAAACACATCCTGCAAGTTTGATAGTGATCCCTTTATACGGTCTTGAGTCATCTTGAACACAAACATACGGAAATGAACACATAAACTATTGGCTTAGGTTAAAAAAAAAACATCTTTGGATATATTAATACTGTAGATCAGACATGTCCAAAGTCCGGCCCGGGGGCCAAATGCGGCCCATGGTCAAATTTCATCCGGCCCCCAGCCTCTGTCATAAAATCAATAATGTCTGGCCCGCACACACTTAATAAATTGGTCAGCAGTATTGCTACCAGCATATGAAGTAGTTTACACACTAAATGCTGCTCCTCGTTTACCCATTAAAAGGCAGCAGCACTCTAATACCCCTTTCCCACTGGCCAAAAAACCCATGTCAACCCACTAACAATCGGCTTTTGATGGCAGTGGGAAAGATGCAGCGACCCGCCTCGACCCGTGTCAATCAACCCGCCAAGCGACCCGCGTTAAAATCACCTCGGCTCTGATCGTCATGCAGTGTGAAAGCACTGACCCCGGGTCAACAGTCAACACCCTAATCTACGTGGTGACGTAGGCTCTTACGTGATGCGTCATAACAACGTGCCAGTCGCCTCCCATTTAACACGCCCCACAACCGTAGTTACGTCGATCCATATACATCGATCAAACCAGAATTCATGTCGCCTACGTTGCCTCAGCACAAGCAGAATGTTGATCCTTTGCTGCATTTCGACCATTTTGAGGGCATTAAAAAGCATGAAAACAGAGAACACAAACGCAAAGGAGGCTTCCATGTTGCTCTGCATTGTTTACTTCCTTGAACTGAATGAATTTGGTCGCACTTTTCGACGCGCATCTTAGCGTGGTGACGTCACGTAACCTTACACACGGCTGAGCATGTGTGTGGGGTTAGACAGGTGAAAAAAAAAAAAGACACTGCTTTTTTTGTCAATGGAAAGGGTCCCAAATGCCAGTTGCTAGTGGGTTGCATCGGCTTAGAAAAAACGCGCGTTGACCCACTAGTTTCAGTGGGAAAGGAGCATAAGCAACATTACCCCATGTGACCCTTTACTTCCAATTTTCTAAAATGGCGACAATCAACAAAAAAAAGTTGACTGCGACGGCCAAGGCTTCAAGGATAAGTGGAAATTGGACTATTTCTTCACTAAAATACGCAACAACTGTGTCTGCCTCATTTGCAAAGAGACAGTCGCTGTTTTTAAAAAGTTCAATGAGAGGCGATATTACCAAACAAGACACGCTGACATGTATGACAAGATTACAGGGAAGATACGCAGCGAGAAATTGAAGCAACTTGAAGCTAGTTCAATTTCACAGCAGTAGTTTGCAAGCGCTCGAGAGTTGAAAGAGAGCGCCATAAAGGCTAGTTGCGAGATTGTTGAAATTATTAATTTAAAAAAAAAATAATAATAAAGCAAATGTGACACACAGAATGGGTTGCTAAAATTTGCTTAAATATATTCCAAGATCGGCCCCCCACATTTTTACCAGACCAAATCTGGCCCCCTTTGCAAAAAGGTCTGGACACCCCTGCTGTAGATATTTCTATTTTCAAGATATTTTCAAGGTATTTCATTCTTATTATTTATAACGCGGCTACAACTTAATTGCAGTCTTACACACACACTCATGTCATTTCTATTCATAAAGATACTGTACAAATAAGCATGTACTTTATATTTCAAGGGGTGGGGGGTCTGAGCAAATTGCAAGCCCTCTGGCAAAAAAGGTGGTCTTAAAAGGGCCTCTCACATTCTGAGTGGACAGGTTGTGACAAGCCAAAACTATATGCATCTTACGTGTATTAGCTTCTTAGCACCATAGTTGATATACTGAAAGTGAACAGGGAAAAAGTTAACTGTGTAACAGCTACAAAAAGCCTGAATTGGAGCTGAATAGTTGGTAAACTGGGGGTTTAGGTTCATTATCTAATCTGTTTGTTAAAAAGGTCCAATCTTTGAATCCATATTGTTGTCACCTATCACAAGCACTGTATGTAGTACTGTAACTTAATTTCACACACTATACAGTGGTCCTGTATAATACTGGCAAAAGCCGTTTCACGACCAAGCTTGTAACATTAGTGTGATATTATCAAGAATACATTCTCTCAATGAAAAATAATTGAATTCCAGTTAATGCGTGCAACACTTCCCTTTGCCGCCCCCCTTGGTTGCCCCTAAATAACCATTAAAGGCATAATTTTTAAGGCTAAATAATCTGAAAAAGAAATTAAAAGTATAAAAATTATGTTTATTTTTTTTGTTTTTTTTTTTATAAACAAGCACTGACCAGATTGTAGAACTTGAATCTACATCCATTTTAAGATTTATTATTACATATACAGCAAGTCTTTTAGTACACTATGTTTGTTGGTTAGAACCTAAAAAGCATCAGTAGCTTATTAAAGTCTGGCCAGGTAGCAATATTTTTTTTCCCTGGACACTTTTATTTTAGCACTTCCATTAAATATCACCGCCATTTACTTTTTTTTTTTTTTTTAATAGTTTCAGTACTACTCCACATGTTTGGCAGTGGCCAAATAAATGTTTTTGAAAAGATTTACTCATTTGTTTCTCAATTACCTATGATGCTTTAGCTATACTGTATTTAGTATTATGGCGGAACAAAGCTGCGAAATTTAAAAATTAAGTAGGAAAAAAAAATTTAATAGTATGATTTGAAAAAGTAATAAATAAGATTCAAAGATTAATAATATATACTGAAATAAATGCAATAATAAATCAAAGGGAAAATAATGAATATAAATACAAAAATAAGATTCAAAGATTAAACATAGAAAATAATGTGGTAAACCGAAGAAGAATGAATATATGAATTGAATCAAATATAAATCAATAAATAAAAGCGCTTAGTTCTCTTATTTATTTCATCGTTAGCGTGAACAAACAAGAAATTATTAAATTATTAAATGAAATTATTATGTATTATTCATATGAGGGAGCAGTCGTATGTGTGCCCTGGGCAACTTTTCGCCTTTTTGTTGATTATGTACATGCTAACGGCTATGTAGCTGCTAACGGCTAGCGCTATGCTGACATGGACACTATCTGCTTAGGGACTTGTTTTTGTATTTATTTCTACATTTACTTCTGTATCTATTTAATCTATCTACCTGTAAATTTTTTAATCTCTTTTTCGTATCTACATTCATTTTTATTTTTAATTTATTTCCATATTTATATTTATTCTTGGATTTTTATTGCTTATTTGTATTTATAATAATTTTTGTTTTCATTTTTGTTTTTATTTTGGCAGCTTTGGTCTTCCATACTGTATACTCACTCTCAGCCCATATAAGATCCCTACTGTTTGTTTACCAAGTTACGCAGAATGTCAGCAGATTATATTATATTAACTCAATCACTCCCACAGATTTTTACCATTCATTTTGACTGGGAGGGTTGGCAGCAATCATTCGGCAGCCAGTGAGTTAATTGGTGAAAAGAATCAGTCCTAGCAGACCTTCCCTCCTTACCTGCGATAAGCATTTGCACGTATGCTGCTGACAGCTGGGAGTTTATCACCAAGCGATGCATAAAGCAACTATAGATTTGGAATATTTTGTTTTAGACAAGTACCTTAAATAGTAGTATCAAATGAAAGTGATATGTGAATGCAACAGCAAATCATGATCATCCTCAGTATATTTCTAGAGGTCAATCTTCTCATTTGTTTCTCAACACATCTCTGTTTTTCACCACTTTCTTGACTGCGGTGTCATCAAACTCAAGGATGAGACCCAGACTCACAGTCCTTATCAAAATGCCCCCTTGTCCCAACCCTACTGTGGCTTATCAAAAAACATTAGGATAAGAGAAGAATGTTCAAGAGTGGTGTAACTTAGTTCAGTCCCGGACCACTGACATTTTGTAGTTTGATGTCCAATTTTTCAAAAGTACACAAGGCTATTTGGGATATAAATCAACAATTTCATGACAGCACGATATCGATTCTTTGGATAAGGATATATTTGATTTAACACAATCAGTTATATTTCACCTAAAGCAATAACGAGGAATTTTGATGTTTTTAGACATTTTTTCTTTCGAATGAAAACCAACAAACACCATATTCAAAAGATAATAGTGTTGATCAATGTTATGCTTTTCATTTGATTTGATTGTATAGTTGCTTAAACAAATGAATGTATTGGATCATTACTCCACTAAAGGTTAAGTGTAAGCCTGAGATGTTGTAATCGAACGTAATTAATGATTCATTCATGGATCATTCAACGATAATTTCAAAAGTTATAATTAGTGCACGTCCATTCAAACATTTATTGGGGAAATACACTTAACAGCAGCATCAGTCAGCATTCACAAGCAAGTTCTGAAAAGATGGAAATATTTTGTGCAGTATTAGTGTATACCCTAATAGAGATGACCAGAGTTACTGTCTAGCTTATAACCCTGTTCCCGTTCAGACTTCAGCTGCTTTAAATTGATATGAGCTAAAATAATAATATTTTTTTTAAAAAAACCTCAAGAGCTTCTCCCTATTGTTTAAGTGCTATATTGGCAGAAATAATATACCTGTGTAACAATGTAAAGCAGAATGCTCCTTCGCAGAGGTGGGTTTTAGGCATTACATTTACGCTATTACATTTACTTGAGTAACTTTTTGAGAAAAATGCACCTCTAAGAGTAGTTTTACCACGTCATACTTTTTACTTGAGTAGATTTGCAAAGAAGAAATGTTACTCCATTATTTCGGGCTACACTAGAGTTGTTACTTTTTTTTTTTTTTTTTTAATTTACATAGATTTGACTTTTGATTTTGAATTTTGTTAGAGATGCCTACAGTGGCTCTACAAGTTTCACCAATGAGACATCGCTACAATAATCACATGACTCCATTATACCAATGAGATGTGACAACACAGTCACAAGACCACATAACAGTGGTGGATGAAGTACTCACTTTTTTACTTAAGTACAATTAAGGGGCAAAAAAATACTCAAGTGAAAGTAAAACTATCCAAGAAAAAAATGCTGAAGTAAAAATACAAAAGTACTTGCATTAGAAATACTTTACAAGTAAAAAGTAAAAGTATTTTCTCAAAAAGCAAAAATGTGATATACACGTTTATTAAAAAAGAATGGGCCTAAATCATCACGAGATATGTCAAAAATGAAAAACTCTGACATAGGCAAATGTGTTGAACAAAACTTCAAGTATTATTTCATGCCGGTGATGGCCACCAATGAGCACTTGATTTGAAAACTTGAAGTTACGTAATTTTTGGACTATAAACCGTTACTTTTTTCCCTCATTTTGAATCCTGTGGATTATTGTCCAGTGCGTCTTATATGTTGGGTATATTGAACATGTGTCCAAACTAGAGTTCTGTAACTTTTTTTCTTTTTTATATTTTTGATCTATCACATGATAATGTTGGCACATTCTTTTTGAATCACCCTGTGTATACACAGTAAATATTTATATATGGCGGAAAACACTCAGGTGACTTGAAATTCCGCTGTGAGACCCCCAATTTGACCAAATTTCAAAATTGTCCTATATGCATGTGTGATACACCATTGGAAAGCTTAAAACCTCTATTTTCTGGGAGAAGACAAATTTTGAACAGGAGGGCATTTAAAAATAATAATAATAAATAAACAGCAAAACCCTAACTGGAGGCGAGAGCACGCGAGAGCAGGATTAAAGACGCCATGATTTTAACGAGATATTATTGCGTACTTACCTGGTTTCGATCCAAAAACTCCATGTAGCATGTATCATCTAGTGTCAAGAGACAGATGAGAATGGCCACAGCCAGATTTTGGGGGGATTTTATGGGTGAAACATGGTAATATAACAAAGGTCACGATGCAGAAAATCGCAGACATCAAGGAGTGATCCAGATGTTCTTTTTCATATATTTACCCTTTCAAAGGTCTTTTTTTTCTTCTCGATTTTTCTTTGTTTGGATCGATTATTTATCATCTAAAATATTGAGGAAAATGCGACAGTAATTTAAAAAATACAATTAAGCGATAATTATGAGGTAGACATCCGTTACTTTTTTACAGACGCTAATTTTTTTCATTGTGACATAATTTATTTAAAAGTTTAAAATATGCGAGTGAATAATTTCTTACATTTTTTTTATTTTTTAAAACTAAATATTAGACATCAATTAATGATTCTAAGCTAAAAATGACAGACATTTCGAATAATAAATATGATTACTTACCTTTTTTTTATGGCTAGGTTGAAACAAAAGCGATTCCGCGACGTCTGTAAACAGGGGTTTCCAGGGTAAAACGTACAAATTAAAAATAGTTCAGGGACTTAATGCGCCATGAATCTGCTATGGCAGCATACAGACATATTGTTCTATCAAACAACAGTTCTTTTGGCTTATTCATAATTTTTGGTTTATTTGGTTATCATTTGGTTTATTTTAAAGAGGGGTGCAAGATCAGAAACTGCTTTTTCAGTCTTGTCTGTGTTTTCCTCCATATTATATACATACATATATATACAGTACATACATATATATATATATATATACATACATACAGTGGGGAGAACAAGTATTTGATACACTGTCAATGGGTTTTCCCATTGTATCAAATACCTGTTTTCCCCACTGTATATATATATACATGCATATTAGAGGTGTGCATCGACACCGCCCTCACGATTCGATTCGATTACGATTCGGAAGGCCACGATTCGATTCGATTCGATTCAGAGGGTCACGATTCGATTCGGTTCGATTCGGCAATGCATTGCGATGCATTAAAGCCTGGGATGCATTAAAATTCTAAAGCAAAGCATATTTTTTGTGAATCATGAGCCAACACAAGCGGACAGACATTAAACAACTTTTTATTGGCTCTTGTGTCACTCCTGGTCGAAGTCAAATGAAAATAGTATACTTTCATATATATCTTTAAAAAAAAAAAAATCAGATCACAGCATTTAATTAGTGCTTATAATGAGACCAGGGCTTTCTCTTTTTTTTTTTTTTTTTTTTTTTTTTACACACAGTAGCAGCCTTTCACACAGTGCAACATCTGAACTCCTGTGCAAAATCAGTAATAACAGTCACTGTATTTTAGTCACAACGACCCATCAATAAAAATATTCAAGTAACTATTAAAGAAAACGACAAAGAAAATATTGTAGTGCAGCAGCATCTTTATCGCAATATCAATCCAGGGATCAGTTCAGTTGCAAACAAAACATCAACTAAATTGCAATGTAGAACAAAAGTAAAATGTAGGCCTAGCCAATCTTATATCTATAATATTTCTCGCTCCCTCTTTCTCCGTTTCAGCCATTGTTATGTTATGTCCTATCTCTCTGCTCTCTCGATTACAACTGCGCTTGTCTGTGACGTTACTCCGGTAAGGAAGCGGATTTGGGTTCCTCGTCCCCCCTACATAGAGGTTAGATCTTGTGCCCGAACCCAACCCGACCCGAAATGTTAAGCATTTACGTTTCGGTGGGTCGGGTCGGGCCGCCGCGCCGGACTAATAAAGTATTTAAAAAAAAAAAAAAAAAAAAATGCGCAGAGGGCTGTGGCGCAGCCCTCTTTTTCTTCTTCTCCTCCCGTTATTTCGTTGTGTGAATGCTTTTATAATTCTCATAAATATATGTAGACTATTTAAATATTGAGTAAACTTGCGTTTTTTTCCTGCCAACTGAGAATTCGTTATGAAAGACACTTTTATTTACGCACACAAAGGCAAATGTGATCCTTTTGAATCTTCTCCTCTGTGTGTCTGTAAAACCGTTTTTTTTTTTTAATCAAACTTTCCCAGCGTTATTTCGTTGTGTAAATGCTTCTATAAATTTCATAAAAATATGTAGACTATTTAAATATTGAGGAAACTTGCGTTTTTTTCCTGCCAACTGAGAATTCGTTATGAAAGACACTTTTATTTACGCACACAAAGGCAAATGTGATCCTTTTGAATCTTCTCCTCTGTGTGTCTGTAAAACCGTTTTTTTTTTAATCAAACTTTCCCAGCGTTATTTCGTTGTGTAAATGCTTCTATAAATTTCATAAAAATATGTAGACTATTTAAATATTGAGTAAACTTGCGTTTTTTTCCTGCCAACTGAGAATTTGTTACGAAAGACACTTTTATTTACGCACACAAAGGCAAATGTGATCCTTTTGAATCTTCTCCTCTGTGTGTCTGTAAAAACGTGTTTTTTTTTTTTTTTTTTTTAATCAAACTTTCCCAGCGTTATTTCGTTGTGTAAATGCTTCTATAAATTTCATAAAAATATGTAGACTATTTAAATATTGAGTAAACTTGCGTTTTTTGTCTGCCAACTGAGAATTTGTTAGGAAAGACACTTTTATTTATGCACACAAAGGCAAATGTGATCCTTTCGAATCTTCTCCTCTGTGTGTCTGCAAAACAGTTTTTTTTATATTAAACTTTCCCAGCGTTATTTCGTTGTGTAAAGGCTTTTATAACTCTTATAAAAATATGTAGACTATTTAAACAGTAAGAAAACTTGAAGAAATGAAAATAAATTGCTGCTGCTGCTGCTGCTGCTGCGTTTTTTTTTTTCCGCATCACTCGGCTCGGGCATGCAAATCTATAGTTAATTGATCTGGCCGGTTGGGCTTCAATACCAACGGGCCGTGTGGGTTGGGCTGGAATTTTTTAGCCCCGATCTAACCTCTACGGCAGGGGTGGGCAATTAATTCCACAAAGGGCCGCAGTGGGTGCGGGTTTCTGTTCCAACCCATCAAGAGGAAACCATTTTACCAATCTGGTGTCTTGCAAGCGCAATCAGTTGATCGCAGTCAGGTGCTTCTTGTTTCAGCAGAAACCTCATTGGTTAAACTGTCCTTGCTGGATCAGTTGGAGCAAAGACCAGGACCCACTACGGCCCTTGAGGACCGGTTTGCCCACCCCTGCTCTACGGGCTTGCTTTGAATGTAAAGTAGCTCTCTCTACAGGTAAACATGAGAATAACAATACAAATGGGGAAACCAAATCCATTGCATCACCGGAATTGCGCAGGGAAGATTTTTGAACGTACTTATATATTTTAAAATGCGCTGAATCGATTCAGCGTGTTGCCCGCATCGAATCGTATCGTCCCTGCCCCGCATCGGGATGCATCGCCGCATCGATTATTGTTGACACCCTTAATGCATATATTTATATATATATATATATATATATATATATATATATATATATATATATATATATATATATATATATATATATATATGGGGTGTAACGGTACACAAAAATGTCGGTTCGGTACGTACCTCGGTTTTGAGGTCACGGTTCGGTTCATTTTCGGTACAGTAAGAAAACAAAATGCAAAATATAAATGTGCTAGTTGTTTATTACACACTTTTGTGCTTTCAACAATAGGAACATTAGCATATACAAAGCTAGAATTCTGCTCAAAAATAGAAAATACAATATTCTGAAATGTAGATATTTTGAAAAACAAAATAAAAATAACTTTGGCTAAGACATTTTCTTTAAAATAAATATCTGAAATTGAACAGTTGCAACACTGAAGTGAAGAGTTGTTCCATCTATATTATTTTTTAATTTGAATTCCCCACCCAGAGGGCCAACCATCTTCCATGTTAACATTTAACCGTTACCCACGCTGCTCACTGCACTTCTGAGTGGTGCGACGGCCCTGGCCGTTTAATTGTTATCTTTTTTGAGACTGTCAGTCATCTGATCGCCGCGTCCGCCAGCTGGCTGCCTTCCCTCCCAACGTGGCGTACTCTGATTGACGCCGGACGGGCTGACGACGTCACCGCCGCTGACGGGCCACCCGAACTAGCCGCTGTCTGACATGTATCCATTATGCAGCGCTTTGTTTACATTTGCGGCGATAACGACACTTGCTTTACGGCAGCTAATCCGATACACGGTAATACGGCTCTGGGTAATACTATTAGGCCGTTGTTTGAGATTGCATACCCGCCTGTGTGTTGTATTGTGCCTGAGTCTTGTTAACCAAATAAAGGCAGCGTTAACAAAAGTCATCTGACCGCTCGTCATTTTACAGTCAACACTCAGAGTTCGCAACTTCGTATTTGACAGCATACGTGCCGCGTACCTCCTCGCCAGCTGTTTGCTCGCTATTCATTCACCTGTGCATTTGATCGCTATTTTGTTGCACTCCCGCTCTTTCGGTGAGGTATTTTGTGTTCATTCGTTATTGGATCGTTTTTGTTCACCACTGTAAATAAGAGCACCGCAGCAGTAGAGGTAAACTGCCGTTTTCGTTCAACCCGTTTTGTGTACTGTAGAAGCGAGGTTAGTCGCTATATTGTTTTTTCTTTTTTACGATCAGGGTTTACTTAGCGGGTGGGGTTCAAGTGTAGTTTCATTTTGTTTGTTGTTTTGGCCTGGGCTTACGCTGAAGCCAGCTTCTTCCGCAGCAGCCGTCTGTGGGACGTAACAGTGGGATTATGGGAAGCATGAGCGGGCATGCCGCGCTTGCGTTAAATGCGTCAAATATTTAACGTGATTAATTCAAAAAAATTAATTATCGCCTGTTAACGCGCTAAATTTGACAGCACTTTACATTTCGCCAGAAACTCGTTCGGTACGCCCCCGTACCGAACCGAGGACCCCGAACCGAAACGGTTCAATACAAATACATGTACCGTTACACCCTTAATATACATACATATATATACATACATATACGTATATACATATATACACACACACACACACACACACACACACACTGGTATCTGAAACAGTATTCTAAGAAAACCAGAAAATTCATTGACAGCTCAATTTTACTTAAAACTGTGCAGAATGGAAAAAACAAGCTATAATATTGACTGCACTGTAAACTGAATCTTAGAAAGCTAAAAAAAAAAAAAAAAACATCCTAAATTTGCTTAATGGCGGATTGCAAGCAAATATGAGGTGCATACCCCCGCGCACCGCGCAAGAGTGTGCAACACCCATCTGAATGTGCGCTGCTCTCACTGGTTTTTATTATCGATATCTTGTTCACCTGCCTACTCTTGCTAGCACTTGTGTGGCTGCCCCTAGTGGTCAATCACGGTGTACAGTAGTTGCGCGGCTCATGCTTATCGATGCGCCAGAGGCATGAAATTGAAACTATCAATTCACAATGAGAAAAAAACAAACAAACAAATGGAACATGTAGCGCAGGCAACAATTTGAAAAGTAGTGGAGTAAAAAGTACAGGTACGTACTGTAAAAAGCAGTGAAGTAAAAGTTAAAAGTACCACTTCATATTTATATGAAGTAAAATATAGATACGCAAAAAATGTACTTAAATACAGTAACATAGTACTTTTAATTCGTTACATTCCACAACTACCACACACAAGCTTGCAGTTGTAAGTCTTAGATCATGCCGCACTGTTCAATCAAGTGGTATATATGTTTTTTTGATAATTAAACAAAAAATTCTTTCTAATTTTCACACAAAACCACAAACACGACATTTCCCACCACCGAATAACACCAACACCAAACAAAGAAAAATAACTAATGAGCACCAAACAGGCCTGTGTTCCCCTCTATCATGATGTGCCAGAGATCCATATTATACCCCTTTTTCCCAGTAAATCAGCCACCTTCCCCAGTTTTTCCAAAACAAATATTCTTTTATCTTTAGCCTATATGTTATCCTTTCCATTTCGAGTATTTCATCCACTATTAGCAGCCATTGTTCATATGTTGGAGATTCAGTTCTTAACCAGTTCTTTGTTATGGCCTTTTTTGCAGCCACAAGGAGAATTCTCACAATTTACTGGTCCTCTTTATGTATTACATCCTCTAAAGTCCCAGATTTAATACCTGACAAGATTTAGGAATTGTGTATCCCAACATATCACAGAGAGCTGAGTGAACTTTCTTAAAGAATGATTGAATATTAATGCATGTCCAAAATATATGTGTATGGTCTGGATTCAAGTCGTTGCATCGTCTCCAGCAAGATTGTTGGCTACTTGTTTACTTTTAATTTTAGGTGTGATGAAGTATCAGATTAAGTTTCTCCCATTGAATTCCTTCCATTTAGGTGATTGTGATGTTGATAAGTGTGACCGCCACATGTTGTTCCATTTCTCCTCTGGTATCAGTTCGCCCAGCTCTCTTTCCCATTTCATTTTCACATATAGTGTTGACTCAGTTACAGAGTCTCTCAATAAGCGATATATAGTTGACACAGTTTTAGGGATAACACTCTCATAGGATCGTACTAATATTTGTATTATAGGGTGTACTTCATCCCCACCTATCTTAACATCCTTATTATAGTAATCGCATATTTGCAGATATCTAAAAAAAGTCTTGGTTAGTAAGATTGTATGTATTTTTCAGTTCTTGGAAACTTTTCATTTCTCCCCTTTTAACCATCAAGTGGTATATTGAAAGCGCCATAAAAATAAACTATTTGACATAGAGCGCTACCATCAACATTACTGGAAAGAGCAGATTCTAACCTCTCTTCCAGTTCTTATTTGGCATCCATAGACCACGGAAAAACAGCGATATGGTCATTTTAATTGAACGGTATGAAATATTTTCTCCACTAGAGGGCACTTATGCTCTTTGGACGGGTAATGTTTCATTTCTGTACATTTTTCTAGTAGGAATTAAATGTTGTTTTTTCCAATTTTCTGGCCTAATACGGTAATGTAATAAGTTATAATACAGTAGAATTATGACAGTTTGTACAGATTACGTTCTGCTATGGGGGGGGGGGGGGGGGGGTTACTATTGTTGAAAAAACATCAGCCATTGTAGGCAGTTATTCATTACTTGAGTATTATTTTCACCAAATACCTTTTTCCTTGTATTTGAGTAAATGTTTTTGGATGACTACTTTTACTTGAGTAATATCATTTTGAACGCTACTCTTATCTGAGTAAAAGTTTTGGCTACTTTACCCACTTCTCGGTACAAATACATACAGTATGAGTTAAAGTATTAGTAGTAGTAAGTTCTTTTCACCAAATATTTGTTTTACTTGCACTTGAGTATTTTTGGGGGGCATGAATACTTTCACTTGAGTAATATTATTTTGAAATAATACACTCTTACTTGAGTACAACCTTTTTATAATCTATTTGACCCACCTCTGCTCCTTCAATGCTGCAATAAGATATGTATGTATCTTCGCATAAGAAAATGAAGGGATTCTTTCATGCAGGTGTGGACGCTCATACTGTAAATGACCTGAAAGCGATATCCAAGTGAAGCTTGTACATGGAATGTGCAGCAACTTGACACTAGGACTACAAAGGAAAAAAATGAACCTAAAAAAGTTTCTCAAATCCCTTAATTCATCACCATCCCACTCTTTTTAAAGTGCGTTGAAAATCATATGAAGAAAATCAAACGGAAAATGATTTCTATTTTTGTTCTGAGCCTGGAGTGTGTCAAAACAAGCAGCTGCTCTCACTTTGCAACAGGCTCAGTTCGGTTTAATGCATTTCTGCTCCTTCCCCCTAAATAATTGAACTTAGTTTTGCAAAATGTTTTCAACCAGAAGGATGAAATATGGACAGGAATACATTGGAATACTGAAAATGTCTCAAACTTCGTTGGATCTGTTTACAGACTCAAAGTTGTTAGACTCACACAACACTTGAAACTCTGAGTTTGTTCAGTTACTTCAAAATTGAAAGATGTCGACAGTTATTCTCTTCACCTCTGATTTTTGAAGAATACTGCAATGTATGAACTGTCATCAACATCGTGATGAGTTCAAATACACGTTTGCAACTTAATCAAATGTCATTCAGGGATTATATTGTTTAATATATCTGGGAGCAGAATTGACCCTTTATTACTGTACACTTGTCTAAATGAAAGGCACATTCCAACTCTAATCCCATGCAGATGCAAGAGACATGATTCTGACTATCCAGAAAAGGAATTCAAAGAAAAATGATTCTGACTGACCAGAAAAGGAATTCAGTAAACACTTGAGATAGAAACTTAAACACAGTAGCTTTGGCACAACACACAAAGTCCAACATAAACATATGAAGGCATTACAAAACTGAAAGAAACTTGATTGTACCTCTTCTCCAAGGAGCCAAAATGGAGAATGACTTCTGCCAATTGATCATCAGTCCACTCTTTTTCCTCTTTATACTCATGTTTTCTCAGTTCCTGTAACTTCACCTTGTTACTGTATGTATATATATTTTTTAAAAGTTCCCTCAAACATTCCTCATGTTGAAAAGTTTCTCGTCTAAAAGTTGAAGAAAATGCAGTCCACTGTATTTAGTATTTAATCGCCAGGTCCTTGTGTTGGGTCATGATGCCCATGTTGAGTATGTGTAGATGTTTTCAGGTCCTACAGCTGAGGAAAAGGGGGCAGGCTCCAACAGCGGCTGTTGAATTCATGAGAGAAAAAGGAAGAAGAGGATTGGCAGTCTGCCCAAGGGAGTGAGATAGCGGAGAAAGAGGAATGCGGCAAAGAGCAAGTGACAGGGAGGAGGAGGAGTCACAATGGAAGCTTTTAGGCCAAAAAAGCATACATCTTTTAGAAAGGAAAAAAAGGAGGAAATTATAACTGGCTGGATCAACTGTTACTTGGAGCTGTGGAAAATAGTTTGAAATCCATAGTTAGGACAGTGAGTGGCACTTATGAGGCACCCAAAAGCTGTGAAACACATGGTAGCAATTGTCACAAGCATCATTCATCTTACTGACCACAAGCCTAGAAATTTTTACAAAACAGATGAAAAATACTGTTAGTTCATTGAGTGTTTTTAGAAACACCAGAACCATTTCAATATAGGAGTACAGTGATCCCTCAGTCATCACTGTTAATGGGGACAAAACAGCGAAAAAGTGTCACTCTGCCCTATTTTTAACGTTTTTTGTGTGTGTGTATACTGTATATATCATTCAGTATATATAAAACCCTATAAATGCATATTATCATTAGAACATAATAGTTTGAAACATGAAAATAACATTTTAATAAAAGAAATAACAAAGTATAAATAATACAAATATTACATACTGTACATTCTCTCACTCATTAATATTATATGCAGTGTTGTTAATAACGGCGTTACAATATAACGGCGTTACTAACGGCGCTATTTTTTTCAGTAGTGGGTAATCTAATTAATTACTTTTCTCATCTTGGCAACGCCGTTACCGTTACTGAGGACGGAAAGGCATGCGTTACTATGCGTTACTATATTGGTCGAAAAGTCTGAGGGAGACGGACTCACCGAGACGACAGAGCAGAGCAGGAGCGGGGAGGAGGCAAGAAAGTTATGACGCCAAGCAAACGCGATGCTAGGTAGCTTCAATAATACACGTTGTAGCCGATAGCCGACAAAGTACGCCCGCTTGTTATGGTAGATATGGTATACATGGTAGATATGACATGTACTGTATATAGATATAACTAGATGCATAATGACGGACATGGCTCTAAATGCGTTAGTAGACAGCCGCCATCTTAAAGCAGTAGGCTTTTTAGGACGGCTCTGTTGTAGAGAACCTTCCTAGCGAACCTAAGTAACTTTTTATCTAAAATACTTCTAAATCGGCAAAATCTTGACTTGAATCTATCTTTAAATGATGAAACAGTTTTAAAACTTTCATATGTTGAAAGTAGAGAGAAGGGAACTAATGCAATAATGGGAGCAATTTTAACAACTTTTAACAGGTGATTCAGGGTAAAGGGTAAATTAGGGTAAAGAATTGGGCTCGGGCCAATTGTACCAAAAACCTCCACAAAAAACTTCACATAGTGTGGCCAATGTTTTTTTTTTTTTGAGGAAAAAAAAAAGTAATTATCACCAATTACTTTGCCAAGTAACTAATTACTCTTACATTCAGGTAATTGAGTTACTAACGCAATTACGTTTTGGGAGAAGTAATTTGTAACTATAATTAATTACTTTTTTTCAGTAAGATTAACAACACTGATTATATGTGTGTGTGTGTGGGGGGGGGTCTTAGTGTACATACATACGTAGATGTAAATAAAGTGGACATAAATGATGATTTAGAACTCTTTTATATATATTTTTTTAAAAATCCGCGAAGCACAGAGGGTGCGAAAGTTGCCAAAATAAAATCTTAGGTTGAACTCAAAGAACATGTCATTGTCAACACTGCACAACAAACTAAGTGGTGATTGTATTTTCTTTAATCTAAACCTCTGATACACGCATCTTCAAAATCATTTGAACTGGAATTGTAGTCAAATTTCTTTATTCTTGCAGAAGACTAAAAACATTTGGTTTGACATTTAAAAATTATATGGGAAATTATTTTTAAATTGTAGCTGCTTGTGTTTGGAGACTTGACTTCTGGCTCTTTTTTCTTTCCCTACTGAGCAGCGGGTGCCAATGAGCCCCTCCAACATCACAAAGCATTCACAGGCGGACACGCTTTAAACTAACCTCATTGAAAGACCAGCATCTGCCACTAATTCCAAGGTATTAACATTGGAATTCACGCACAACTTCGTACAGTCTAGGGACGGTAGTGACGGTATAACAGCATAACCTGCATGTACACTTTTTGCTGGGGACGGGACATTAAAAAGACCAACTAGACTGGGTGAACGGAGGTCATTATCACATATTTCTCACGAATATGAACCTAATTAATTGATAGACTAAATAATCAATGCAAAATAAATCTGTATCTTATACCAACTTTCACATGTATTGTTCAGGTGGTACACTATTCGATTCAAACCTTTGTTTTCAAAAACGACTAAAGAAACATTTTGAAAACTTTAAAGTGCCTGTGACACGAAAAAGCATGTTTATTTCATAATATACGCGGTATTTTATGCTCTTGAATAAAATGGACCACTTGGGTGTGTGAAGAAGCGATCGATATATTTGTTCAATTTTCGGTCTTTTATTGAGGAAGGCGGCACTGTGACATGTACGGAGAAGGAGTCCTCTTCAGTAAACAGTCGTACCGTTGTATGAGAAGGACTAAGGATTCAGTTGATTTTGCGGATTAATTCCTTTATTTTTCGCATCACGCATGACAGCCAAACGGCTGCAGAAAAATCTTGCTGTACGAGGAAGAGGCGTGTGCACCTTTTTGGGGTTTCAAAAGGTTCCCATTCAACAGTGGATATAGGCCAAAACAAGCCCTACTACTGTGGGACCATGGGACTTACGAGGAACTGAGTAAAGATCGTGTTTTGTATTATGTCAAATACTGGGATTATTTTTAGTATGTAAGCGAGGTGCATTTTGTGGCTGACATGCTCCTTGTCCCTTCGGTCGACGACCGGCGACTTGTCGCACATCCACCCGCCGAGAGAGCACTATACTCAGCTTATTGCCCTCTTCATGTGCCAGGTGTTCTGTCAAATTTTCCAACCGATCAGAAATTGCAACTTTGTGTTAAAATAGCAGCGAATACAGCAATTACAAAGTAAACACTACAAACTTTCTTTAAATAAAGGACTACTTACGTTTGGTCATGGATGGGCATGTAAAAAGCTCTCTCCATACACATATTGTCATGTTAGCCGCATAACAACTGCAGCCGCCCTCCTATTAGTCTCTCGCTGCTTACGACTTCGCCGTGCAGTAAAGCATTATTTGCCATATTCGTGTTAACCATTTGGCAGGAACACGCTCCTCCAACGTCGGAGCTGCTTCCCCGCAAATGAGCCCTCTGCCCTTAGCTGGGGAACGACGAGCTCTAACTTGTTCACCGCCGGGCGGGTTGCCGATCGGCGATGACAGTCGACAACCCAGGGTCATGTGAAATGATCCAGGCTAGTTATGTGTGATTTTCCACTTCGAAGACTTTGAAACATCACTCAGTTCGGGTTAGCATGTCGGCTAGCTGTCACGCCTCTTGGTTTGTTTACATTCTCCAAAGCCGGGGAAGGGAAATGACATAAGCAGACTTACGTGGCATAAAACATCGTTCGGGAGGTGCAATAGTAAAGGTGAAGTTGACAGTTTTGACCACTATGGAGTAATTTTGCCATGTCGTCCTGAATACATGCATTTTTATTATTTCATATTCCATTTAGCACAAGACTTATTTGTCATGACCATGCCATTTATTTAGCTATTGGGGGAAAATACTTGGATAAAAAGAATATCCTGTAAAAATATTGGAGTACAGATACTAAAACGATGACATTTTGCGCCTCTCTTCGTCATGTTTTCCTCGTTCTGAATAATTCCTCCTCAATGGGCTGAATAGTAAAACCGATGAGCCCATTCTCCTGCTGACGTCATCCACCTGTTGGGGACGCTAGAGCTCTATAATGGTAGGCGTGGCTAACCGGCAGATTAAAAGACAAATTTCTCCTCATTTGCAATTTGCTAAATTGTTGTGTATAGTCGAATCGTCTCAAAATATGATTCTAATTCACATAATAATCCTATTTAAGACTTTTTTCTCCTTTCATACGCACTTTAAATTGCAATATTTGAACATAAATTCCTCATTACATACTTTTTACCTCGACTATGAATAATATGATTATCTGAAAAAATGTCTGCATGGGCTGCAAATAAAAATATTTTAAAATAAATAATGTTGAAAATAAATACATACATTTTAAATAAATGCAAGTCATCAGCCAATCAAACGTGCATTTGAGGGGGAAAAAAATGGACCGGCACACTGAGCAAGTGAAAAGAGGTACCATAACATGGAGGACCAAAGCTGCCAAAATTAAAAATAAAAGTGAAAATAAGTCACTTAATAATGGTAGGGTCACTTCTATCCTTACAGCATTTGGGAAAACAAAATTACATGAAATTATCTATATAACTGAACTCATTATTATATGCAAATAAGGTTGCTTAAAAGTTGGTGGGGACAGTTTTTGCATCCTGAAAAGTTGGTAGTGTTATGCCCCTACCATCCCTAAGCAAATATACGCCGTTGGGGAATTGTCAATCTCCGACACAGCCACATTAGACAATACGATGCAAGCTACAATTGCTGCCCAGTACATAAATAATGGGTTTGTCAGCTTTCAAGGAGCAATATGAAAGATTTGCACTTCATTTATTCATTAAATAGCTGTAATATTTCAATAGAAACCTGTAATAAAAATAAGTATACCTGTCTTTCAAATTTCAAAAAGCTAAACTTGTTTATAGAGTATGTCAAGGATTATGTGTCTTGGTTGAAGTACCACAATGCCTCTTGGGTTTAGGGCAGTGGTCGGGAACCTATGGCTTGCAAGCCAGATCTGGCTCTTTTGACAGCTGCATCTGGCTCGCAGACAAATCTTTAATTATTAAAAAAAAAAAAAAAAAATCGTTATACGCCTTTGAGCATTGCGCCAAACAGCGACGGTCACATGCTGGGGTTATGCAGTGATGAGCAGACGTGACTTTTGCGGCGTACGTTAACATTTTTAACGCTCCGACAACACTTGCGCACTTCACACTGGATATCATCAAATAGCAACCTAGATGTGCTAAGTTAGATCCCCCCAAGTCCCATGCCATTGGCTGCATGAGCCCAGGGTGATCATGGGATCCATGACCCCATGATCACCCATGAGTCCATATACTACAACCGGCGACTAGAAAGCCGGTTAGCAGTAATTTTAGTGGGAAAGAGGCAAACATACATGTCGTTGTGTCTATCTATTTATCAATCAATCAATCAATCACATAGGCAACACAGATGAGGCAGAGACACTGTTCAAGTGGGGTTGCTGTATTTTGCTGTCGAAAAATAGCAGCCGATGTGTGCGTGAGATCAGGGAGTAAACTTACCTCATTTTCAGTCTCGTTTTCTGCGTTGTAAGGTAATTTTAGAAACCCCTTTGAGAAGATGGCTAAAAGAAAAAAAAGATGAGTATTGTACTTTTCAGCAGGAATGGACAGAGGAATTTGTCTTTGAGGAGCGTTTCTGACTTTTCAGATAAAGACTAGATAATTAAACTGATAAAAGACATGCCTCTGTCGGCAAGAACTGTTAACGGTTGTACCATCGTGATGTCAAATCAAATTGAGGCAACGCAAGTGAAGGACATAAATGCGGCACATTTTTTTTCTCTCACTTTGGATGAGTCGACGTCAGCAATTTATCCCAGTTCAGCGTGATTGCAAGGTTTAGACTATGCAAAGGACGACAAGAGGGGAGGATTTATTCAAGTCCTTCACCGAGTTCGCTAAAGAAAAAAATCTACCGATGGATAAACTTGTTTCGGTGTGCACTGATGGTGCTCCGTGCATGGTGGGGAAAAACAGGATTCGTGGCGCTTCGTGAACATGAAAAGAGACGCATCCCAAGTTTCTCAATGCCTACATGAAGCTTAACCCCACCAAGTTTCGACCAGACTACAAAGCCATTAGCAAAACCATGCAGCACTAGAAGTCGCATTAATGATACTCATCATTGATTTGAAATTACATAAAATGCACACATTACTTGTATATTTAGTTTTAAACATATTGTATGGCTCTCATGGAATTACATTGAAAAATATGGTGTTCATGGCTCTCTCAGCCAGAAAGGTTTCAGACCCCTGGTTTAGAGGGGAAAAACAATCTCTGTGGAGTATCTGAAATCAGAGAAAACAAGTGTAGATCACATGATTGAGAACATTATAAACTAAATTACCTTACTCAAGCAGGCACAAAGGCCCATAGACAAATTCTGAACTGTCAAGTTCAAAACAGATTTTTTTCAAACTATTTCTTTCATGTTTAGTTGGAAAAATGAAACAAGCAACAGCAGTGATCCTATCTGCCAACTTGTGGAAGAGTAATTTCCTCAGGAGTGGTCTATGACAATTACCGGATGGACATTAAAGGCCTTAAGAGGATCCTAGCCCAAGAATAACCCCATTTAGTGCAATTTACTACTATGGGAGGGAGGGTCGGACTTTAAGGTTAACATTTTAGATTTGTCCACTCCACCTCGATGTTAACCATTATATTTACGGTACTTAATTTTTTTTCTTTCCTTATACTAAAATGGTTATCACGCAACACTCCTTCTAATGCGCTGAATGAAGCTATATGGTTCCAGACAAAGTGGAAACTCCAAGTTTGAAAGCATTTTTGTTTAGATTCCAATCTTGCATTTATGTTATTCAACCAATTAATTCTCATGTGATTTGGGTGTACGTTGTATGGTGTTAGGTATGCTGAAATGTTAGGCAAGGCAAATATATTTGTATAACACAGTTCAACATGAGGTAATTGAAAGTGCTTTACATCACATAAAAATCCCCAAACACAAATGGTATATAAAAATCATCAAGAACGGCAAAACAAAACCAATTAAAACAGGAAATCGAAATTAAAAAACAACAACATAAATTAATGAAAACCAAAAGTCATATAACTTAAAATCTGAAATATATGGGCCGTTATGAATATGCTGTGGTTAAATAGTAGCGCTTTTAGCCCCTATTATAAAGACGCCAACGGTCAGTTCCAGATGACCTCAGAGGTCTCAATGCTAATGAAATACTGTAAATTAGTAGAATGGTGCTTAACAAATGACAATTCAGTTAAATAGCATATAGTAATAGCCTTTGGGGGCTCTGGATAACCTTAAAATGTACTATATAGGTTTTGTAACTGAAATGGACTTTCTCTGAATCTTTTTAAATGGCTGAATTATACACAGGTGAATTTTTCTAATATGGGGAAAAAAAACCTATGTACATATAACAGAGTTTACAAATGTTTTGAGGTAAAAGGCACCTTTTATTGTTTCACTTTAAAGAATAAAGCTTCAGAACAACCAACCAAGAAAACATGTACAAGTACAAAGTAAAAAAAAAAATTAGAGTGGATAATGTAATTCAGAACACAATGACAGTGTCACACAGTACATAAAAAATATAGGGAATAACATGAAACTTTTATGTTGAATAACAAAGTGAGTGAAGCAAGCATAACACTGTGACCAAGGGCAATCCAATTTCATTCTTTGCGTTTAGCATTAAATACCGATCGCCTTTTCTGCTTAGTTAAGTTTAAATTGGCCAAAAATACCAGACGATAAATGGCCTTTTCAGAAGTCTAGGAAAACAAATAACATAGGATGCTAAAGGAGCCTTAATGAAAGAACATCTCCATGAAAAATGAAATCAGCCCTTTGTCCTATTCCAAAGTTAATCACAAAACTACAAAAAGAAATAGAAGGAAAATGTATATGCATGTATCAAAGTAAATATGGCCTATACACAGGCTTCTTTTTGCTGACGGAGAGGAGACTTTACGTTCCACTGTCTTGGTCTAGCAGGTCTGCAAGACAGAAAAGTTTACTTAAGACATTAAAGTGACAATGATCTCTGTACCTGAAATGAAATTAAAGGGAGTCCTCGGGTTACGATGTCCTCAACCTACGGCATTTTGACTAAGCCGCCCACGCCTCGTCCCCCCATTTATTCCCCTGTCGTTTCTCCGCTTAGCTATTGCATAGTACTTGTCTGTGTTTGTGCGCCGGGAGTATATTTGTCTTTTTCACCCACCTTTTCTTAAAATATGGCCCCAAAGAAGAAAGATGGTCCAGCCAAAAGAAAAGCAATTACAATGGAAACTAAGCATAGAAGCATAAAGATTGGAGAAACGACAGACATCGACGAACATTGGTGACATTGTTCGTCGTCAAATGCAGTTTTGTATTCACACAAACCAAGGAGTAGAAAAGTATATTGAATGAATGAAATGAAATGTTTATTGTCATCATCATCGGTATCATTGACAATTACAAAATGTGATATGATTTGCCCGAAGAAAGAAAGAACCGAAGAAAGACAAGGGCAGACGGGAGAAGCACATGCTTATCATTACCCGTCCCCCGTTAACACTATAAATTTCATATACAGGTAGTCCCCGGGTTACGACGTACCCGACTTAAGAGATTTCGACTTTATGATGCAGGAGTCTCGTACGCCATTTTCGTTTCCAGTCATTTTTTTTGTTTGTTTAAATAATGTTGACTTTTGTTTTGTGATGCATGCTTTTATTTTAGCGCAGGCAGCATAGAGCAGGTAGGACTTTCACACGTGAGTAGGAGCGCATGTACACACGAAGAAGAACGTATTCGCGCACATGAAGAGCGCAGCTTAGTGAGAGAGAGAAAGGCTGCACGCTTATTTGTTGCTTGTGAAGCATCCATAGAGGCAACACCTGTATATAACACATTTTGTACAGCGTTTTCAATTGTGGTCGAATACTTGGGGCGAGTTTATGTGATTGTTTTTGATGATGTGCGGACGCTAACTGATAGATACTAATTGTTTTAGATTGCACCTGCTGTATCAGCAGCTTGTTATATAGCAAATTTGAATTGCTTTCATTGAAAATGAAACTGATTTAATTTCATCTTTATTTTTGTTTCATTCTGCAAGTGTTGATGTCACAAGCAGCTGAATCAAGTCAGCAAACTACACGGACGTCTGACATCGTCATTTCGGAACTTAGCTCGCTCTCTAGATAGGACTTAGCTCCAAAGTCTTGGCGCGTACAGTAAAATAAAGTATAATACATGTTTTTGGATAGTTATTTTGAGATTTGGGGGGTATTCAAGGGTACTTAAAGGGTAAATTACGACTTGTGCAGAAATTCGGTTTAGGTTACCAGCGTAGGAACGGAACTCGTTCATAGCCCGGGGACTAACTGGAGTACCTTTAAGGCAGCGGTGTTAAACAGGTCCTCAAAGGGCCGCAGTGGGTGCTGGATTTCATTCCAACCTAACAAGATTAATGCCTTTTCACCAATCTGGTGTCTTACAAGTGTAATCAGTTGATTGCAGTCAGGTGCTGCTTGTTTTAGCAGAAACCTCATTGGTTGAACTGTCTGTGCTGGGTCTGTTGGAACAGAGACCAAGACCCACTGCGGCCCTTTGTGGAATCTGTTTGACACCCTTGCTTTAAGGGGACCTTCCCACACTCAAATTTTATACATGATTTTGTCCAGTTCAATTCAAATTTTGCTATACTTGCACCATTTTTAACAGAAAAAGTTCTCTCTTCAACTTGTGGCTTGCAAAGTCCTCAAACATTCCTCAAAGCAATCTTATTTGAATAACGCGGCAAAATGATATCTTGCAAATCTTTTGTGTTGGTGGTGTTTCAACTCATTTATCATCATATTTGGGAACTCTACTATGTATTTTGAGACTTTGAAAACACTCATGGCTATGGTGGGGGTACATGAGGGCTCCACATATGGCTACAGGACAAAATTACCATTTTGGACAACTTCGTTTTGACAACTAGTTGGCCATGTGGGCATGTGATGATTGGAATAAGCTTTTTACCCAATCAACAGGTGCCTTTCAACAATATTTTCGTGGTTATCCTTCGTAAAAATGTGCACTGCCATTTCCAAGTCAAAGACTAGGTATTAGCTGGGATGGGTAGTTAGTTACGAGTTACATTTACTTGTGTAACTTAAGAAAAATGTACTTCGAAGAATAGTTTCACTACGTAATACTTTTACTTGAGTAGATTTGTGAAGAAAAGCTGCTATTACGCCACTACTTTGGGCTACACTAGTGGTTATAATTTTCCCCTTTATTCTACATATTACTTTATTTGTGCCAGATTTCCACAGTGACTCTACCCGTTTAACCAATGAGATGTCGCAGCAATAATCCAATAACTCCATAATACCAATTTGACTTAATAATACAGTCACATGACCACACACAAGCTTCCATTCAGAAGTCCTATTATCACGCCGACCTGTTTAATCACGTGGTGTCTTTAAAGCACAATAAAAAATAAACTTTCACAAAGATTTTACATTACTCCATCAACATGACTTGAAAACTCGGACATCAACCACTCTCCTAGTTTTTATTTTGTACCGATTGACCACGGACAACCTGCCATTTGATTTTTTAATTTCATGGTAGCAAATACATGTCCTCCAATAGAGGGCGCTCATGCTCTTTGGACAGTTGATATTTCATTTCTGTAGATTTTCTAGTCTGAATTCTATGATTTTTGTGTATTTTATGGCTTAATATTGTTGTCTAATAGGTCATAGTACAGTATAATTATAATAGTTTGTATAGATGACGTTGTGCTAAGAAATAAATATGCATTCATACATTTTCCAGGCCACTTCATAGTTAAAATAAAATAAAATAAAATAAAATAAAATAAATAAATAAATAAATAAATAAATAAATAAATAAATAAATATCATATATTGTAATCAGTTACTCATTACTTGAGTATTATTTTCACCAAATACTTTCTTTTCTTGTATTTGAGTAAAATGTTTGGATACTTTACCAACCTGTGAGTATAAGTACATTGGAGTTCAAGTATCTTGTTTAAATAGATAAACAAGTAGATTGGTGCAGTGTCTGCAGAGTTGCTGACTCCATTTACTGGTCATCTATAGTTGTATTAAGTTCATTTTGGGTAAATAAAACAACCTAAAATACATTGTCTGGGATAAAACAAAAATTTAACTTGTTCCTAACAATACCCATGACTCATGAGTGACTGAAAGAACAAGATTTCAGAATTGAATTTCCTCAACAGGTAGTCAGAGCTAACACTTATAGGTAAGAGCCAGAACCTCGCTCATCCAACCTCGGAGTAGAGCTGCTGCTCCTCCCTGTTGTAAGGAGCCAGATGAGGTGGCTAGGGCATCTGATAAGGATGCTTTCTAGACACCTCATGCACTGGAATAAGGCCAAAAGGACGAACCGGGACATGCTTGGGAGATTATGTTGCCCGGATGCCTTGGGAACGGCTTGGGATCCTGCTGGAGGAGTTAGACAAAACTGCTGGGGAGAGGGAAGTCTGAGCTTCCCCGCTTTAGTTACTACCTCGGTGACCTAACTTCAGAAAAAGCCAAGAAAGCAAAGAAAGAAAGAAGAGAAAGAAAGCAAGGCAGGAAGGAAGGATAAACTAACTTACTGCTCTTCACCCGACCGTACTTGAAGAATGCTTGACTCCTCATGTGAACCTGTCAAAGCAGAGAGAGGTTATTTATGTTTCTGAATGTATTACAGTATGAAAGGGGGAAAGATAAGCCTGGGAACAACAAACTTCTCTCCTCAAGCACCAAAGAAAATAACTGTTAAAGTAACAGGCAAGGCCTAACCTGGATAAATGACTAATCAGACCCTAAAGGGTGCGTTCAGACTGCAGGCATATCTGATTTCACTCTGATTCCTCCTCAAATCCTATCTCTAGGGCTGACTGTTCAAACTGTTTTTAGCAAAAATCCAAATCTGATCTGGGCCAGATCAGACTGGGCTACATTATTGACCAGTGTTGTTAATCTTACTTTAAAAAATTCATTACAGTTATAAATTACTTCTCCCAAAAAGTAATTGCATAAGTAACTCAGTTACCTAAATGTAAGAATAATTAGTTACTTGGCAAAGTAATTGGTGATAATTTGTTTTTTTTTTCCTAAAAAAAAAATAAAATAAAATAAAATAAAATAAAAAGTCACACAATGTGAAGTTTAAAGGGTTTTTGGGACAATTGGCCTAGCCCAATTCTCTACCCTACACTTAACTAGACACAGGGGTATTTCGGATATTGCGATAACTAGATAGTAACCTTTGCTATGTGTGGAAGTCATTTAATGTTGTGAATCAACCGTTAAAGTTGTTAAAATTGCTCCCGTTATTGCATTAGTTCCCTTCTGTCTACTTTTGACATGTGTACGTTTTAAAACTCTTTCATCAATTAAAGATAGATTTAAGTCAAGATTTTGCTGATTTAGGAGCATTTTAGATGAAAACACTTAGGTTCGCTAGGAAGTTTCTCTACAACAGAGCCTTCCTGAGAGGTCAACTGCTTTAAAATTGCAGCTGTTTACTAACGCATCTCGTTCTTTATACATGTTGCTAATGCCGCCCTGTCTGTCATTTTCATCTAGTTCTATATTATGTGATATCCACCGTAGCATCATGTGGGCGTAGTTTGTAGGCTATCAGCTACAGTCAAGTATTATTGGAGCCACCTAGCATCGTGTTTGCAACGCAGTCACAAATCACTTGCCCCCTCCCCACTCCTGCACTGCTCTCTCGTCTCCGTGACTCCATCTCTCTCGCGTCATTCAACCAACATACATGTAGTAACGCATAGTAACGCACGCCTTTCCCGCTTCAGTAACGGTAACGGCGTTGCCAAGATGAGAAAATTAATTAATTAGATTACTCACCACTGAAAAAAATAATGCCGTTAGTAACACCGTTATTAACAACACTGTTATTGACCCATTTGACAGGTTGCTTTGGCAAAGAAGGCGTATATTATTGTCCCCCCCACCCCCCCCAAAAAAATCATGATCATTTAACTGGTGGGGCGGGGGTTTCCAAACAATATTTATACATTCAACAGATGAATGTGTTTGAGAATTGCAAGCTTTTGTCTAAACATAATTTAACAACAGTAAGTGTAAGAAAATTCATACCTGCTGTTTTATCACTGTAAATGGCACTGACTCCATCCTCAAAACTTAAATTCTTGCCATCACCTGGAACAATTGATTGAATATTGTAAAGTAATCCCAAGAAAGCCGCATAAATGTGTTTTGAGCATCATACCGTTGGGTGTACTAAAGGCTCTGTTCGTCACACCAAGAGAGATTACTGCAACAAGAACATACACATGCATGCATACAATATCAGTATTATCGAAGTGGTAATCGAAAATGAGTAGTGATGTTATAATATATTTGCTTTAATAAATTGCTGAACTTGACAAGCAGCCCAATAAGAATTTAGAAATGAAGCAACAATCTTGCCCACTTTATCTCTAAGGTCAATGTGTAAAAAAAAAAAAAAAAAAAAGAACTGGAGAGTGATCATGGGCAAAACGCTTAACCTTATTGGTTTGTAATAATAGCACCTAATTAATTGAAAGAAATTAGAAGCTAAAACCCAGAGGAGGGCTATAACAGCACAACAAACCTGATATACAAAAATATGACAAGATTCAAAAACAACTGTAACAATCACTAATGCTTGTAAAATTAATCATAGGCCTCTAGTCCCTCATACAGTACCATCCACTAGCACCCCCTGCTGACGGATTTTCGTGACTACGAAACTTGAAATCTTGAACTTGAATCAATGCAGTAGCTTTCTTTCTTTCGTTTTTTTTAAACAGAATACACATTAATGTTGGCAAAAGTTATATTTTTCAAATGTATGGGTGAGTTGTCTTCTGGCTGACTTCATTGGTATAACGTGAAGCTATCATGAAAGTACAGGAGATGTGACGATATGAAATGTTCTAACCTTCTTCAGCAAAGTCAGCAATTTGGAATGAAAAAGGGCAAAACTATTGATGAATTGCTAATTTTCTACTATATAGAAACCAAATGTAATGTATTGTATGTGTTTAAACATCACCTGATGTGTGTATTTCTTCCCAGGTAAGAGACTTTGACTGTCGATCTGACTTTGTTCTTGGCAGGATACGTATAAGTCTGTAACAACAGTTTTTTTTTCATTACCATGCATATACAGTACATACTTGTGTTCAGATATGATCAATACATTTGAAGCATCTCCGATTAAATCCAGTCACGGAGGTGGGGTAGGCAGTACCAAACCCACTTTAGTTAAACACCATAATTTTAAGACTAAACTACAAAATTTCTCACTCCCCACTTAAAACCCTGCGGTTTATAATCCAGTGTGTAAAATTAGTGGATATTTACAGGCAAATAAGATGCATGTCTTTTAGTCTAATGCTACCTTCATGTGGTGTTGTAAATACAGTATATACCACTTGTCAAATCAAAAATTGCATGTGAAACCTCTCTTAAGTGGTATTTTCTACTGGAGGACTGGGATTTTATTATACCAGAGTTTGAGATTGGAAGGCCTTTTACTCTTCAAAATGGCACAGCACAAACAGGAAGGTATGAATAGTAGGAAAGTACTTTTTAAAAGAGGATTTATCGTCAATTTGCACGTGTTTTGTACGGCAGCATAACGTACTGTACACATTAATAAAACTTTCTTTTTTGTTTTTAACCAAGTGTTTGCTTAAATTTTCGGTTACAATTACAAAAACTACCATTTGCATTTTGATGCGATTTTCTCTGAATAAGTAAAGGATTTTGCCCACGCAACAAACCAAACTGAAGTCCCTGTCTCCTATGTATTTTTTTGATACGACATCAAAAGCCCATAGGCAAAGGGGTATTCCAAAAAGAGGGTTATTTGAAAACTAAGTAAACTGTGAGATGGGGGAAACAGTCTTTATGTTCCATTTAGACAGGTAATTGAAATTCTGAGTCATTCACCATGGTAACAGTATCTGTGAACATAACCTGCTTAATGGCAGGTTCTCTTTAAATATCTTTAATAATATTTCATTAAAGTATACATATATACACATATACAGTGAGGAGCAGAAGTATTTGCACCCCTTGTGATTTTGCACGTTCACCCACTTAGAAAATAGATAGAGGTCCGAAATTTCAATCATAGATATATTTCCACTTAAAGAGACATAACTAAAGAAAATCTGTAACTCACATTGTATGATTTTTTAAAATAATTTGTGATTTACTGGGGTTCACAAGTATTTGTACCCCTGAGAATGAGCAATAATTATGACACTCAAAGAGTAGTCAGTCTACCTTAAAAAAATAGTCCACCTTTACCCCATGAATAACCACCCACCCACCACCCGTTTCAGCTCATAATTGTCACCTATGCACCTTATAGTCAGTCATAAAGGTTATAAACAATGACACAAAAATAAAGCACTGTGGCAAAAAGAAATGTAAAATTCCCAGAGTAAATTATGCAAGCATACCTCTCGCTTTGTGCACGCCGATGATTTTGATTCAATGGCTGTGGAGTTGCAAAGTTGAAAGAATGTGCCACCCCCGACCTAGCAGGAGAGGAATGGACCGAAGCCTGCTAGAAGATAACAGAATAACCAAAGTCAAAAACTGAGGAAACCTTAGTACACTATGAAGCGCAGATAAGATAAAGTGTAAGCCATCTTTTTTTTGTTTTTAAAATAATGACATTTTGACCAATAATCTTTACTATATTATTTAAATACTGTATTCCTAACTTGGTTCAGTTAAAAAGCACAGAGTGGCTCTGAACTTGCCTGCTTCCTCGGTGCTCCTAATATTAGGGTATGTAGAGGAAGAACAAAGCGGGCAGGTACTTGCATAGTCAGGCACGGTGTTATGTCACACCGTGACCAATTTCAAAACGTGCTGTTTGCAGAAAGCATTCACTTCTAAATGCAATGAATTAAAAAAAAGTACACAAATAACACTTAAAACATTGTCCTTGAAACATTATGAAGAAAATGATAATGTCTTGTATGTATTTTGTCTTGCTCATTTTGCTTTAAGCTGGTCTACGTTCTTACGTGGTGTAGCACAAACTTGGTGCTACCAGTCATATAGAGTATACGAGCTCCCACTTGTAGTCTGCCCAAACTCTAAGTGTTAGCCAAGCTGTAGCATCACATTTAAACTTGTCTTGAAGAGGAGAGGAGCACTGCGGCACATGTCAGAGCAGAGGTGGTGGTAGGGGAAAGAGGCGGAGGTAGGTATCACCAAATGTTTTAGCAGCCACCACCGGCAGACGATTTCTCACACACAGGTGAATTATTCAGAAAACCACTCCAACTATGTTTTTAACCAGGGAATGACCATATAGCATGCTTAAAAGCATATGAAACTGCAAAATTTGCATGAGACCCCCCCCCCCACCCTTTAATCCATTCGTATTTTACTCGGGAGGGAGGACAAAAAAGGAAATGACCGCACTCAGTGGGAAGACAGGTATTCAGGCCTTCAACAGCCTCCAAAGTCTGTTCGGCATATTTTCTGCGCAACTGTTTCATCGTGGCTGTTCACAAGTAAAATTGTCTAGTGCAAAGAAGGGTGACGGGGGGAAAGATACTTAAGGGTGACGCCGCGTTCCCCATCGCCCAGCCCAAAAAGTGAAACGCCCTTCACCTGTGTGAAAGATGTTGGGGGCTGGGGGGTAACATTAAGAGTGTGCCACTATTTTCTATTTGCTTCCGTATACCAGTGTTCATGCTGTGCGCTTAATATAGTCACTCTTCAATTGATACATTCATACTAGAGTTGTCCAATAATTACTTTTTAACCGATAACCCGATATTGTCCAACTCTAAATTTCCGATACCAATATCAACCGATACTGATATATGCGGTCATGGATTTAACATATTATGGCTAATTGCATTGTGATGCCCCACTGGATGTTTTAATAGTGATAATGACCACTTAACAAATCCCAGGCATCACAGTTTGGAGACGTCTAATGATCAATAAGCATAACTGTTGTGCTAAGCTGTGACCAGCCCTTGTACAATGGCAGAAGGCTTCTACATTCACAATGATGGCAACATGCATATTGGCCCAAAACTGATATGAAAAACAGATGTCTATATTATCCGTTATCATTTTTAAAATGCTTCTATCGACCGATAATATCGGACATTTCTAATTCATACCTTTTCCATCAGGTTGCAGTTGTCCATCTGCTTCTCCATATCGCGCTCCTTCTCGGCTTCCTTTAGAATGAACTCCACTTCTGCTGCTAGTTGGTCATCGCCAGCAAAAAACTCTTTCACTTCATCACGGTAGTCCTGCATTGTCACCTAAAACAAACAGAATCCCTTTCTCACACATCCAGAGCCTTAAAGAAATCATGCAACGTGGTATTCCAGTTTTTCTTGCATTATATAAGATGGTACAGAACAAGACTGCACAAGAAATAGCTTTCTTGAATTTATAAAAATTGGCATATTAATGTACTGACCCGTAGGTAGGCTGTGAGATCTTTGAGGACAGGGGACTTTTTTTGCTCAAGTAAGTGCTTTAAGTTGATAATTAGAGGAACTGTGTTCTCTATAAAGGCCCTCTTCTTAACCTGAGGATCCAAGAAAAAAAACCAAAGGTGACATAATCTGAACCTGACAATGCTGTTTACTTTTAGGTAAAACGCAATACACTCAAACAAGTCAATTTATTTCACCCACTCACCTGAGAAGCCACCTTATTTTGAGCTGCTTGAAGAACGACTTTTGTCATAGTGGCCATGTTCGCCTCTTCTTGCTCCTCCCCTGCAGCAATTCCATCTGGTTGAGACATGGCCTTCAGCTTCATCTCCTTAAGAGTCAGTATGTTGAAGGTCTCAGATAAAATATCTGCTCCACCTGCATCAAGAGGCAGCTCCTCATCTGCAAAGCAGGCTGGAATACAAAAATACAGAATCAGGCTTTTGTTAGAGCACATTGCCACAACAAGCTGCAAGGGTGAAAGAGAACTTGGCATTGATTTAAAATTTAGTTTTGTCTCATTTTCAATATCAATATAAAAAAATGGAATTGAACAGGGGTGTGTGTGTGTGTACGTTTTATATTCACTGTATTGGCCGATTTTGTCTCGAGTCTGGGGAGAGCTATGTGTAATCAAAAAAAGTAGCCAAAGTTGCACTCCGTTGCACTGGATGGGGAAAACTAAAATAAATAAATAAGAAAAAAAACCTACGTGGTTAAAGCTGTACTGTTATTCCGAGAGAAAAAAAGTCCAACTGTTACTACGAGAATAAAAGATCATTAATTTTAAAATTAAAATAAATGTAAATAAATTAAAATTAAGATACATTAGAGGAAGGATATATTTGTTTGAAAAAAAAAATTCTTAACAATATCGTATATCGGCAATAATTTAGTAGAAAATATATCGCCCACTAAAATTTGCTATCACGGTAGGCCTATTTGACACATGGAAAGCTGGCAGGCTCAGAACTATTTGAAGCATTTATTGCCTTAATTAAATATATGTACTGTGTACGAATGTACACTAAATAGCAAAATGTGGTCGGATTTAAAATTTCAAAAGTACTCAAAATAAAGTCAGTGGCACAAGGTGTCACAACTAGAGATGCACGATAATATCGGTCACCGATAATTATCGGCCGATAATGGCAACTATGACGTCACACAGATAATCCAGATCAAATGAAATTCAACCGATAATGCAAGCCGATAATTATATACTTGATTTACCCTCCAAATGTGCGCAATCAACAGTTTTGTCCAATTCTGCTAGTTTTAAGGAGGTGTTTTTGCAGTGTAGTAATGTGATATATGTTAGGAATGGCTTACTTTTAAAGGCATTTTCGTGCAACTTGGGTGTTTACTCTCGAAGTAATTGTTGCCAAAAGCTTACCATTACACAATGTCATTGCCATTGTTTCGATGTTGGAATTTACTACTTGTTCACATTTGATGTGGAAAAAAATAGCACTAAATTATATCTTTGCACAGTAATATTTGATCTTTGTATACTTTAAAATTTTATATACATATTTGAATAGAATTATCGGCGTGACATTATCGGTTATCGGGTCGAAGGGGCAGGAAATTATCGGTTATCGATATCGGTTGAAAAATGTATTATCGTGCATCACTAGTCACAACGCATTATTAGATTGATCATTTTTGATCAAGAAGGCAAACACATATTAATGGTTACATAATGGCCTTGTATTTCATCTGCAAGAACCATTTTAAGGAAATGACCATTTTTTTAATTGAATCTGAAATTGCCTAACTTGATTTGCTCACCCAGTACATTTTGATTTATCCTGTTGGATATGTTGAAGCGCTGGGCATCAGTGAAGTGTTCTAGTAGA
This sequence comes from Corythoichthys intestinalis, assembly GCF_030265065.1. NCBI lineage: Eukaryota > Metazoa > Chordata > Actinopteri > Syngnathiformes > Syngnathidae > Corythoichthys > Corythoichthys intestinalis. The sequence continues at coordinate 22,026,900 of NC_080404.1, read as the reverse complement.
AAACGGTAAATCCGAAAACGTTTCTCACGGTGCTGGGGCCCTTTTAGAGAGAACCGAACCTTTTCACTGGAAATATTTGGGAAATGGAAGAATGAATGCAGTGTAATAAGCAGAGGCTGGTTAATTAAAAAAAAAAAATCATTTCTCTTGGCAAGTTAGCCTCGTATCATATTCCTACCTCTCAGTTTGAGGGAACTTGTTGTAGGATTTGTGTGCACTGTAGGAATTGAAGTGGTAGATACACTCAATGAAATGTTGGCTAAACATTTCTGGGTTTTTCCGCAGCAGTAAGTGAAGAAGGCAGTATTCACACAGACTGAAAGAAAATATAACTGTTATTTTCTTATTTAGGTTTTCTCCAAGAGTACCAGCTTTAGGTGGATGTCCCAGCTCATGACAGGCACCGGGTAGCACAAAAATTAGTGTGTCATGTAAAAATACATTTGAAAGATTATTAGAAACAGGGAAGCAAAGACTAGTGGTAAAGAAGCTGAAGCAAGTGTATATAAACTTTCCATGAAGTCCATCTTGATTGAGTGAAAATATAATTTGAGATTGCAAGTAACTTCTTACATGTGTAACTTTACTACTCAGGCTAAAGGAGCCTAATGCACTCAGGACAATGTCCGGGCATAGATGAATTCTGGAAAAATTGATGACACAATACCCATGTAAATATTCAATATAATTAGATATTTTCCAAATATAAGTTAAGAAAGGTTTCATCATTTCATCATGTCAAAGAATAGAATATAATAATAATCAAGATCTATATTGCATCCTTTTCTCATTGTGTGCCGTTTTAGTTGTTGCTCATTCAAATATGTTTGTGTGAAATTGATTGCTGGCTTTTTAAATGAAAGGCTTAACATTTTTAATTTACTGCTTCTACACAATGTTGGACCATTTCTGAGGCATATAAAGGATGGAAAAAACAATCTACCTGGCAATGGCTGGGACAGGATCAACTAGAGCTACCATGAAGCGGAAGAAAAGAGAACCCTTCCATTTCACGAATTCCTCCTGGAAATACCCCAAAAAATGGCTTTGTCATTCATAATAAGCACAATGATAATAAATATTTTACAGTGAAGTATCCAGAATGCCCTATTAGCAAAGGGTATGATGAGTTGGTTAAGTATACTATAGTTTTTCAATCTGGTTCCTGACAGAATTTCTAATTGATTATAATTAGGTGAAAATCACACACAAAATCTGGAAGCAGGAAGGGGCCAAATACTTTTTCACATCATTGTAGCTGGATTGTTAATTAACTATAACCATTGCGGCTAGGAAAAATTCTCCCATCTTTCCTAAACTTACTAATATATATATTTATGCAAAACCTGTCTGTACCTACCTGGAGAAGGTTGGTCAGCATGATGAGAGTCTGCTCCCTGATGATTGTTTCATTGTCTCGAAGACAGGCAGATATGTTGGGGATGTAGTGATCTACTACATTTGTGTATCGAACACATAGATCACACATTATCACCACGACATTGTTGCGCACAGCGACTTCTGTGCCGATCTCTAGCTCCCTAGCGAACACGGGAAGGTACTTCTGGACCAGTTCCTCATGCTGTAGACACAGCTTACCTATATCCAGAGAGACAACGTTAAAGAAAGTCACCCTTTCTCGCATCATATAGAACAGGATAGCAAGAGTTTTACTTACCCAAAGTAATGACACCATGTGCTCTGACTATGCTTGGCATTGCGTTTTCTTTGAACTGGGAGACAGGCAGTGAAGCTGGTAGCTCACCCTGACAATCTGCCAGTGGTAAAGACAGAAGATCAAGTTTGATTTTAATCAGAGAATCTTAAATGTTCTATTTTACCCCATGATTTAGATATTACAATACAAAATATAGTGGCATGAAAAAGTTTGGGCATGCTCTGTATGATCAAAATGTTTTATGCTGCTGTATGGAGGAAAAGTCTGAAACGACTTAATTTAAATCTCTAATAGAAAGTGCTAACAGCAGTCAGTTTGAGTTATGATTGTCCAAAAGGTAATTTGCTTTAAAGGAGCAAAATGTAAGGTTGGTGGCTGAAATTGGTACTGCAACCGGGATCAAAATATTGAAGTGCATCTCCTTCGGGCTGCCAAATAAGTGCGTCACAATGGAGAATCAAGCTGCGTTACCCTACCAATGTTGCATTTCAATCAGAAACTAGAAAATACGATTTCTCGAGAAATTGTGGGGGCAGCTTGCTATGCTGGTCGGTACACTTGTACTACAAGTACGTTTACTACAAGTATTCATACTTGTAGTACCATTAAATGGAAGTACACACTCATGGTTTAAGTACATGCAAAAACACTTACTTGTAGTACACGTACTTGTCGTACAAGTAACCATAGAGGAGGACAATTAAGTACATGTTCTTGTGGTATAAGTAAACGTACTTGTCATACAAGTGCGCGATGTATATGAATATACTTATTTCTGCAACCTTAGTTTACAAAGCCGACAGAGCCCTGGTAAACTGGGGGTATTGCACAAAAGTATGGTTTATAAATTCAAGGATAATCACAAAGCCACGACTTGACCTGGCCTGATTTCAACACTGCATTCATGCAGGATTTAAAGGACGTCATTTTTAATTGAATAATCCATAATTGTTTCATGAATGGCATGTTTTACGATTTCAATTACTATGAAAAAATATTTTTGCTCCATCACTCTTGGTATTATTGGATTCTTAAAAAGTGTTTTGGGTCACCCTGTCTTCGGGCCATATAATGAATGATTAAAGTGCAAATCTTACATATTGCTGCTTTAAAGTTCCCTCAAAATGTTAATTTCCCCTATGACAGACAAAACGGACAGAATTGAAGAAAACACTATGGGTGTAACGGTTTACCTGGATGTATTGGACCATTTGGGTTTTGCATGTTCGGTTTAGTTCTATGATTTATTTTCCTTCATAAAAGTTATCACTCGCGTAAGATAACCACTGCATGCTGAACCGAAATCCTGCGGGAGTTCCCGCATGGACTGTCAGACATTACATAAAGAGTGAATGAGTACCTAGCGGGCATGACAAATGCAAGTGAGAAGGCGGAGCTAGAAGATCCTTACTACTTACTTCTTGACTACTGTTGGTCCTGCCCACCTTGAGTAGTTTGCAGCGGGTTTTTTTTTTGTTTGTTTTTTTGAATAAGAATTATTTTATCTATTTGAAATATCACCCGATTGATGTTGTTGTGTTGTTTATGTATACACATTACAATATATTGTTCACATTTTTAAACATTTTTCAGTACTGAAAATTAACCAAACAGATTACTTCAAGAAACCGAACAGAAATTATATTTTTGTGTACTTCTACATCCATAGTGAATACTAGGTTGGCTGTTCGCTAAATGCCCGTACAAAAAAACAGCCTTTCAGCAGTACAAATAAACATATCCATATAATACCTGGGAGTTTGTCTAAATGTGTGGTAAGGATAGATTCCACAAGTAACACCATTCTTTTGGTCACTCTGGTAGGACAGTTGAGCGATGCACAACCAAAGGTGTGAAGGTGTTTCACCTGAAAGACACTATCAGTTCACAAGCACGTCTTGAAATGACAAAATAAATGTCTAAACCGCTGGTGGGCCATTTAATAACCAGTATATAAGGGAGTCCTCGGGTTACAAGTTCCATTTGCATGGATTAAATTGGGGAAAAACATTTTTTTTTGACCGAAACCTTTTCTTTTATTATTAAAACATTGTCGAGACTAAACATTGGGAGCGGATAATATTGTCTAAGTGGTATTTGAGGTGCTTAATTCGGTTAAGGTAAATCAAGCTATATTCAATAATAATGAAATTTTCAGTGTACATTAAATGTATTTTAATAACAATACCTTACTTTAAATACAGTAGCAAACAAGAAGAAATGCTGTTGTAGACCAACTGCATCACTCGAATGCTTGCCTTCAGTCTCAAACCTGGAAGTTATCATCATGTTTGAAGTTTCCCCAAACTTCTTGAGGAAGGAAAAAGGGCTATTACAACCCGCACCATTTTTTGTGTATAAGTAAAAACTGGTAGCCCAATAACAATTTAGGAATGAAGCCACAATCTAGCCCGCAGTCTATCTTAAATGCCCAATGACAAAAATAAGAATTGGGAATAATATACTCTAATTAATGAAGTGAAATTAGAAGCCAACAGAGGGCTGTAATAGCACTACAAACCTAATATACAAAAATCATAGAACATGATTAAAAAAACAACAGTAAAAATCACTAATGCTTGTAAATTATTCATATGCACCTAATTTTCTCATGGATTACCACCCACCAGCATCCCCTGCTGACGGGTTTCCATCACTATGAGAACTTTAAAGCATGCATTACTACGGTGGCGACATAACCCGAATTTCCGTCTAAGTCAGATTTCACCATTAAAGTAAATTTACATCAAAGTATTTCAGGTAAGTAAAAAAAAAAAAAAAAACGAATACATTCCAAAAAAATGATGCTTCACTTAGCATTACTGCTAAGAAGTGGATGGAGAGTTGGGGTTTTCAATGGTTTATTTGCAACCGAAATCACAGTACACAACTACTATTATACCAACAAAACGAAACCAAACAGCCTTTGCGCTCCCTCGTCAAACCTCCCTCTCTCACATTAAACACGAGGCGCGTTTAGGGACAGTCCAGAAAACACAAGACTCAACACATCAAGTTTGCAACCTGAAGCATACATCCAACCAGATTCATTACATTACTGCCCTTATTTTTACGTTATGTGATCTGGATGTTTCGCGGACTTAGTTGGTGATGTAAGGTCTGTCTGTTTTTTTTTTAATGATATCAAGCTTCATTCCCGTAGTAATTACATTTCTTTTGGGACCCAGCTTTCTTCTTTGGGGCCATAATGTGGAAAAAAGGAGGGCGGAAAAGGCAGGGATCCTCACTGCGTACAAACACAGGCAAGCACTAGCTAACGTTGTAAAGTCGCAAAGTCGTAGGTGAAGGACATCATACCCCGAGGACACCCTGTATTGTTTCACAGCCCTGAGCAGTTACCCGAAATAAGACTAATACGCTTGCTGAAATGTGCAAAAGAATGAGAAAAGTAGTTATCACCATTAGCTCTTCATTGATATTTTGGGTTCCATTTTCATTCAGGATGACACCAGCTAGATAAGTCTCGCATATTGATATCAATTCACCACAGTGATGATTCAGGAAAGCCTAAATGGGAACAAAAGTCATGCAAAAACGAACTTGTCTAAATAAAAATTACAGAATAAGAAGGCTAACTCCTCATACCTGAGTCTGTTTGACATCTTCACTGCTGCCAAGTCGGCAAAGAGTATCTATAGCAGCGCTGATAACCTCAAGAGACATCGTAAAGGATTTTAACCAACGTGTAAGATCATCTGCAAACAAAACAATTGAGCCTGTTCTATTAAAACCAAAAGGGATTGTTTCATAATGCATCCCAGTAAACGATCACCCACCGACTATCCTATCCTTTGTGTCTTCATTCAAGTGAGTAGATATTTCTCCAATAACACACATCATGTGACAACAGGTTGTCACACTCCCATCTTTTGAACTAAGAAGACGGAAACAAAACAAGAATCGATATTCTCAGTATTCATGAACACAGGGTTAAAATCAATCTTTGGTAAATAAATGTAGCCAACCCCACCTGACCATGTTGTCCCAAGCATCCAGGATTTTTCCATAAGGAATATTGGGTGATGCAGCGACTACCTTGGAAAGCAACAGCCAGGCTCCGGAACTGTGATCCGTCTCAGTGTGTGAAATCAGGTTTGTTATAAATGTTGTAGTAAATTTATTTTGTTTTGTCCAGATGGTGATGGCCCGACTGAAATAGTGGCTAGAGAACAAAATGTGAAATTTGAAAAACACTATAACAAAACAATCTGTATATTAAATAACGTAATGCCCTCCCTCCAGTTTTCAATCTTTTTAAACCCAAATGAAAACGGCAACATGCAAAAAAAAAAAAAAAGTAGTAGGTCATGACAATATTGCTGGTGGCAAAACATACCCAAGGTCATGACACTCATTACAGAGCAGATTCAGCAAATTCCACGTCAGCTTCTGGCAAGTATCTAGATGTCGGCTTGGAGAGTATACTTTGACCTGGCTGAGCAAGACATTGTCTAAAGCCTCCAGGGCCTTCTCTTGGACAGAGCTCTCAGAATCCACCACAGCTGGTAGCACACCCTGCAGCCATGCCTTTAGGATCAGGTTGTAATCTGATTTGGCCTGATTGTGCAAATCAACAGACACACAAAAATATCATACAGTGTAGCATCATGCAGTGCTTCACATGTCTGGAGAGCTGAACTGTTAACGTGGTCTCACATTGAGCATTTCGCCCACACACTGAAGTGCTTTCTTCTTCACAGATACAGCCGGATCTCTGCAGCGCTCCGAGAGCACAGACAAGTTCTCCCAAGTCATTGGGATCACACCATGCTTCAGAAAACCCACAAGGGCCTGCGGAAGGGCATGAGGACCAGAAATTAAAATTCATACCGAATAGAGCTGGGCAATATGGTTTATGAATGCCTGTCAAGTCATCGGTAATGTTGTTGTTCGGAGTGTGCACACTATCAATTTTCATATATTCCTCCATTGCTCACACACGGATCACATTGAAATTAAGTAGGTATATTTTAGGGTTGTACTAGTATATGCATTGATCCTTGTAGCCCAATTTTTGTACGGTATTAGGACCGATTAATTGCCAGTAGAGGGCATATGAGATTTTTGTTACAGCCTTCAGCCTGTAGAAGAACACTACTGCTTGTTTTCACCTCCCCAAAAAATCTATTTACGATGACCCCCCCCAGCCACACACACACATTTTCCTCTTAAGGCAGACTAATTAAAAAAAAGTTGTTTGATTGGGGAGTTTGAATTAATTGTTCCAAAAAAATAAATAAAAAAACATAAAATCAATTAATCGAATAAAATCAATCGCCTAAGCCTCATACAAATGGAGTTTGAACATTGAGTATGGAAAGGTCGGATCTTAATACCTGCAGTGCTGATTTGCGAACATTGGATTTGGAGTCTTGAACACGTCGCAATAGAAGACCGATGTTCTCTCTAGCTGCATTAAAAATATACATATACATTAGAATACATCACATACTACCCATGAAACTAGTATCTGTCAGTCTTAAAATATTTCATACAATTTACTTCACCATGTTATTAGTAAGTCATTTAGTATGTAGACATTGTTTGCCCCATTGGTTGAAAACAGTCGAAATTTTGTTAGTGAGATATGTCAGGGTCCCCCCAGGATTGATCAATCTAAATTCAAGACTTTTGAGACCTTTTTTAATGCCATTTCAACTGAAAATTAATACTTTTCTCGCACCCATTATTTAGATCATATTGAATCATATTAAATAAATAAAGCACTGAACATCAAATTTAACCTCAATTACTAAGTGTGTTTGACAAAAGAATGCACATATAATGAAGATACAATTAAAACACATTTAAAGTAACATTATAACGTCTATCAGAATTTTTTTAAACACACACACGCACACAATAATTCTGGACAAAAAGAGGAGGACAGGACTCAGACCAGCCATCTTCTGTAACAGGCTACCCGCTAGTGCACCTGCCAAGACCCCAGTGAACATGGCTAACTCTCGAGTTAAAACGGCGGAATTCATATTCATTCGAAAGGCAAACCGAAATGTTTAAGCAGTTCCGCTGCCTTCGCATGTCCCATGAACTGCAACTTAAAGTATCTGGATGTAACTTGAGCCCCTATCACATACTCCAAAACAACGGCAATATGGCGGGACTAAACCGTGCAGTAGTTGTGTGTGAAAACAATTTCCCGTGTCGACTGACATGGGAAGCAGTGAGCGAGAAAGCAGGCGTTAAATTCCCGGGTCACAGCAGATGGCTGATGACTTAAATATCATAGCGGCGGCCGATGTAACTTCCTCCCTCTTCGCAGTAAGAGGAAAAGCGGTAAACAAACATCGCAATTATAAACATAGCAAGCTGGAAACAGCTAAATTAAACTGAACACATGACCAAAATTAAAATGTCAATTATTACATCTGGCCGGGCTAGGGTTCTTTCTCGCCAACTTTTTGAAATAACTATATATTAATGATGTATGAATGATAAACTAAGGAATACTTGTTATAAAATAAATAATTTGGATAAAAAAAAGAAGGCACTGTATGGTCATTGCAGAGCCAGAGCGTGCCTATACGCCATTTTTAATCTTCCCCTCTGCGAGTCCGCAAAACCGCATCTGTTTATTTATATTTAACAAACTTTTCCAGCGTTATTTCGTTGTGTAAATAAATTTATAATGATCATAAAAATATGTAGTCTATTTAAACATTAAGAAAATGTGCGTTTTTTTTCTGCCAACTGAAAATTCGTTACAAAAGACAGTTAAGACATCGGGAACGCTCCCTCTGGAACAAAATGCAATATGACCAACATTGTGACAGCCGATGCCGACCAAAAATGACGTAATATCTGAAACAGATCACCAATGGACTCATTTGAAGTATATGAATGGTGGTCTGTTTTGGTGTTCAGAATCCACAATACTTCTGCCTGCAGGGTTTTCGTTCCACCGACAAACGGACGCATTCCCGATGCAGAGGTGGATGGATTCTCCGTTTTGCCGGTTGTGGTGGTTTGGCACGCACGAGTTGCATTTCGATTGGTAGTGCAGTGCATCGTAAAAATTCTATGCGTCATCTTTGTAATGGGTTTAAAAAAAAAAAAAAAAAAAATTGTCACGGATATAATTTAGGTTGCACTGAGATGTTCTTGAAAATTAAGACCACGGTGAAAACATTCCAGACTTACAACAGCTAATTTAATACTTTTAATACCTTTAATAATGGAAAACTAAATTCAATGCTTTTCAAATACTTTTAATAACCCGCGGGTACCCTGTATGTGATTCCAAACCAGTTTGCCATGGTATATCCTGTGTGCCGTAGGACATCATGAGGTTTAAGTAGTGTCACATACTTGAATAAAAAATATATGTACAAGAACAACAAAATATTTTTGTTCATTGATCTATGCTACTGACAAAGAGTAACAAGAACAATGAAATGCTCTTTGGTTTGCCAGAAGAAACTACTAAATTAACCAGTGTATCCACGATTTTTTGCATTTTGCAATGTAAAATGCTGTATATTAGCTCAATAAAGTTTGGGAAACACTGCACTAGAGCATAGCACCAAAACTGCAAAATCGCTCTCTGCAAAGGTACGTAAATCCCCCAAAATACCAATGGAATTGTAATTGGTCCCACCCTGAATGATGCCTACAAAATTTGAATTAAAACACTGTTCACAGAGCTGTCAAAATAAAGGACCAGACCAAAAATGCCTCCTTAAATGCACTATGTAAGACTTGACAGCATCTTTCATGACTCACCATCGCAGACCAAGCTATCGGTGCCACCAACCTCCACAGTCCTGAAAGGCAAAGACTGGTAGGTCTTCTGAGGCGGGTTGGAACTGCCTGAAAAAGAAACAATTTAATGTTACTTTAAATTTGTTCACAGATGAACTCAAACAACTACCCTCTGACTACAAAACCCAAGTTCTACAAGAAAAAACTGAGCACCCCAGACAGACATGAAACTTAACCTTCTGTAGATTCTCCTTCCAATACAGTCTGAGCTCCAGCTACAAAAACACAGAGTTAATTATTTTGTGATTCTGCACCAATACACACAGAAATGAAAAATAACAGCAAACCAAATTGTGAACTATTACTGTATATGAATAAAAGATACTGGTAATCCTAGAATGAAAATTTACTGGGGAAAAAATATTTTGAATTACTCGCAGAGAAGAGGTTTTGAACAGTGCATGTTGCGTTGAGTGAAGATAATTCCAGACACTGGGCCAGGCAGGTGAAGACGTGGCTCTGGACGGTGGGTGAGTTGTCATTACGTCGTGCAAACAACAGGCTCTGGATTAGGAACTGGTGTGGCAGGTAGCACGTCATACGTGGGTCGTCAAGTTCCTCGGGGCTCCTCTCTGGCTGCCTTAGCAGGACCATCACGACATCCACAGAGAACAGTCGAGACACCATCTAGCGAACGGGTCAACACGTTTGCTTGGTATTCTGTTTGCTACAAGATGGTGAACTTCTAATCAATGATCCTACACAATATGCGTTAGACAAATACAAAACACATCAATACTCATCTGCATGTATTATGTGTATGGGATGAAGGGATAAAAGGAATAAACCTTCGAATGTCTCGAAAAGTTATACAGCCACTTTATGAAGTCTGCATAGTCTGTATTCGACATCTCGAATGTCAGAATGCCAACAGCCTGGGCTCCATGAGTTCTATACTCGCATTTTTCCACCATCTAGATAGCAAAGAACAATCCAACACATATTGTAATTGCATAGTAAAAACTGTGATAGCAACATCTCAGCAAGCTCTATATTTTGCCCAAATGACTCACCTGAAGACAAATGTGCTGCAGGAGTACTTTTAATAAAGGACGAGCCAGTTCCTTCAGCTCATTTACAACATGACTACAATTTCAAATGTAAAAACAAAGAAATTACAAAAATAATGTTAGAGTACAAATACATGATTTAATAGAATATATTTTGTTCCTACATCCATAAATGACAAACAAGCACATCTAAGCAGACAATTGAAATTCGTGGTAGAAGACTGCCCTCACAACTATTAAAGGTAAGATCCAGTACTTTTCTATACCACACTTATTTCGACAAGAGGTCGACCAATATATCGGGACGATAAATTGACAGGTGAGCTTCAGACTTGCTAAGTTTTGTGAGAAAAGGCAAGATATAGTTTTTCCTGTTCTTGGCAAGAGTGAATATGTAATGTTGCTTTAGGTTTGTAAGGTCTTCACTGAGTGATCAACACACATTACTTGTAGCGTTAGTATAGCATTAGCATGGGAAGCATTCTCTTATTAATCCCTCAGGCCACTCTTAACATCTCGTCAGTGTGTGACAACAGGATAGGTTTAATAAACTGAAAATAATGTACAGTTTCTGCTCAGAGTGTATAATCATAGGAAGAAGCACTGCATTTGGTGGTTTGAACACAACTAGCAGTAATTAATCTTTAACTGTACATTTCTCATTGTATATGAGAAGATGAAGTTATAATAGTTCACATTTTTCAAAACGTAGTATGTGTAATATTACTTATTTTTCATACAACATCAACCATCTATATTAACAATTGAATAGCATCAGTATTTCAAAAGAAAGCTGTCATTTAAAGAGCATATGACACGAGAAAAAAAAAGTCTTAAATGGCATTATTATGTGAATTAGAATCATATTTTGAGACGATTCGACTATATACAACAATTTAGCAAAGCACAGATGACGAGAAATTAGTTTTTTAATCTGCCGGTTAGCCACGCCTACCATTATAGGGCTTTAGCGTCCCCAACAGGTGGATGACGTCAGCGGTAGACTGGGCTCATCGGTTTTACTATTCAGCCCATTGAGGGGGAATTATTCAGAACGAGGAAAACGCGATGAAGAGAGCGGCAAAATGTCATTGTTTCTGTCTCTTTACTTTAATATTTTTGCAGGATATTCTTTTTATCCAAGTATTTTCCCCAATAGCTATATAAATGGCTTGAGAAGGACCAGTCAGCCCGTCGAGGGGGAACTATTCACAACGAGGAAAACGCGACGAAGAGAGCGGCAAAATGTCATTGTTTCTGTCACTTTACTTCATTATTTTTACAGGATATTGTTTTTATCCAAGTATTTTCCCCAATAGCTATATAAATGGCTTGAGAAGGACCAGTCAGCCCGTCGAGGGGGAACTATTCACATCGAGGAAAACGAGACGAAGAGAGCGGCAAAATGTCATTGTTTCTGTCTCTTTACTTCAATATTTTTACAGGATATTCTTTTTATCCAAGTATTTTCCCCAATTGCTAAATAAATGGCATGGTCATGACAATAACAGTCTTGTGCTGAATGGAATATGAAATAATAAAAATGCATTTATTCAGGACGACATGGCAAAATTCCATAATGGTCAAAACTGTCGACTTCACCTTTACTGTCGCACCTCCCGAACGATATTTTATGACACGTAATCGGACATATGTCATTTCCCTTCCCCGGCTTCGGAGAATGTAAACAAACCAGAAGGCGTGACAGCTAGCCGACATGCTAACCCGAACCGAGTGATGTTTCAAAGTCTTCGAAGCGGAAAATCACACATAACTATCCTGGATTATTTGACATGACGACCTGGTGTTGTGCCGAAAAATAGCCG